>NW_027187391.1:9037299-9042607 GCF_028583685.1 Petaurus breviceps papuanus
CTGAAAACTTAAAGAAGTCATAGGTATAGTTTATAAAGAGTTACAATAGTAAATCAGATGCCAATTATGCTAACTAGGTGAGTAAGGATAAGATTAGGGAGGAGTTAAGGAGAGTTCAGTGCTTAAAGGAACATGCACTTTTATCATCTACTGAGCAGGTGTATTGCCCATAATTCACTGGGAAATAGCTCAAGGCAGGGCTGCATGGAGGTGTGGTTTTAGGCTTGAAACATCACTAAGTCAGCTAGTAGTCAGGGCTGCCTGAGAAGTGCCTAGTCTGCCACCCATCAGTGTCATGTTTGACAAGATGGATGTTGGGAACCAAGGCTAATGGGGATTCAGTACATGTATAATTGCTAACTTATAGATAGTGCATTGAAGGATTCATAGGTACAGCTGGCCATTATACTAAGGGGAAACAAACGGTTCATGAATTGTTGCTATGCAAAGTGCTGGCAGGGGGAAGGGGCAGAGTTAATGCTCTGAGGCTGGGGGGGAGGGGAAAGTGATTTTACAAACTGATGTTACAAACATAGACACCCCAAACATCTCATCACCTGCACCCTGTATCCCAGACCATCTTCTTGCAGGTGTACCTCATTAGGTCTGTTTGGAAGCCAGCAAAAGCTCCATCCTTTTCCCCATTTTAGGTCTGAGAGTGAGTCACAAAGGATGGGCAGGTATAAACAGATTTCACTATATATTACAGATTTGATATTATCTTTCCTTACAATTCCACCTCTCTTCCATATGTCCACATATCTGTCAAGAACACCACCATCCTTCTAGTCACTCAGATTTGGACTCTTGTCATCTTTGTGTAGCAGCAAGCACCCCAGCATCCCCAGGGGGGCTGCCAACACAGGTTCTTAGATCTGCTTTTCTAAAGGAAAGCAACTCAAAATGGGTTAACGAGCTTACTTAATCAATCAAACATATCATTTACCTAGTTCAAGGGAAAAAGTCAGCACCCTGAACTTCAGAGTATACAGTGGTTATAAGCAGAAATTACAAGAAGACAGAGAAACAAACAGATCAGCAGACAGGCCTCCAGCTGTCCAACCATTACAGCCATACCTAGTCAGTTACCAGTGAGGGAAGCATCAACATCTGGGTTTTTCAAAGCCAGGGGGCTCTCAAAAGCTGCCCAGAGTCTTGTCTGGTCAAATCACACAACACTTCTCAAAGTGAGCCCCAAACAAAGTCTCACATCAGGGTTTATATAGCCTTCTCCTGGCTCAGAGAATGTATCCACACTCTTGACCCACTGCCCAATCACAAAGTATCTCCTGAAAAATAAGCCTCCCCCCACAGGCCACAGGTTCCAGGGGAACTTAAGCCTATAAAATGGCCTAGGGGCAGGGAAGATCTTAAATTTCCATTCCATTCCTATAACACTTTGACATCTCTTTCTCCTCACGCCACTTATCCAAATCACTTGCCAAATCTAATTTCTACTTCTACAACATTTCTCCAATCCTCACTTTTCTCTACTCCTACAGTTATGACCCTGGTTCAGACTTTCATTACTTTTTCACCTGGATTATTTAAATAGGCTCCCAAATGACCTGGCAATCTGGAGCCTTTCCTCACTACCCATATTCCACTTGCTAAAGTGATTTTCCTAAGGTACAGATCTGACCAATTAACTCTAGTGACTCTAGATTAAATATTATTTTATCATTCCTTTAAAAAAAATTTCTGTGTAAATTTGGCAATATACATAATTGTTAGTACTGTAGTACATATGCAGAACTATAAATCAGTAATTACACACTCATGTAATGAGTGCTTTGCACATGCTTGCTCTCTCCTCTCTCTCATCTGAAGAACATTCATCTAGACTGTAACTCTCTCTCTCCTCACCTCCCCCTCTTAAAACCCCTTGTTTCCTTCAAGACTCAGCTCAAATGCAGGAGTCTTTCCACTTAAAGATCACCTTTTATCTACTCTATGTGTGTTCTGTATATGCCTAATTCTATGTTTCTTGTGCCTTCCTTCCCCCCTATTAGAATATAAGCTCCTTGAGGGGCAGGTCCCTAATTTTTTTTTTTTTGCCTTTGTTAGTATCCAAAGAACTTTGCACAGTACTTGATGCTTAATAGCATTAAATAAATGCTTATTGCCTGACAGATCCAACTCCTCAATTTCACAGAAGAGGAGAATGAGGTTTAAGAGTGAGTACAAAATTAGAAATTACAGAGAGGAGGGCTTATTCAACTCTTACTGAGGCTGAGCTTAGGTGGGGTAGAATAGAATCCAGATAGCAGACTCATAGATTGTTAAAGCTGGAATAGAACATGGGACAGCTGCCAATCTTTATCTTTGGAGGGAATTTCTTCACTCTCAATTCCCTTCACCATTGAAATCATCACTTGAGGACAATAACCATAATAACCCAAACCAAAAAAATGTGTGTGTGTGTGTGTTTGAAAGAGGAAGAGAGATAGGAGAAAGGAAGAGAGGGAGTGAAGGGGGGGAGGAGAGGGAGAGAATCCTTGCTTCCTTTTTATTTTTTTACTCTAGTCTCTTGGCCCAGATAAGAATTAGTTCAGAATCCTTCCTGTTAACAAATACCTATAATAGAAAATTGATAATTGTGTACAAGAGGAAAACAGATTCTTTTGGGTGAGTCTAGGGATTCAGGATTTTGACAAAGATAGGAATGGACATAATAGAAATAAGGAGCTAGAGGATCAAAGACATGGGAATAGGATATCACAGACTTAAAGATTCACACAAGTTTTAAAAATGGCATTGGTACTGGAGTGGCTAGGTGGCTCAGTGAATGGAGCACTGGCCCTGGAGTCAGGAGGATCAGAGTTCAAATATGGCCTCAGACAATTAACATTTACTAGCCATGTGACCTTGGGCAAGTCACTTAACCCCAATTGACCTGCCCTCCCCTGTCCAAAAAGCAAAAATAAAAAAAAGGCATTGGTACTTATAATTCAATGCTGGCATACATAATTATGGTAAATGGAAATTGAGTACTTGTTCTTTATCCTCTGAAAGCAAGGAATAATGATTAGAGAGAAATTCCTTTTGCTTACTCTAAACAACATGGGTCCTAAACACCAAAGAAAAGAAAAAATAGAAAAAGGCCCCAAGGAGTAGACTACAAAAAAAAGTGATAAGACTTACTAGAAAATGTTTCAACGTGTAACTGAATCCATGAAAATTGTCCAAATGCAGAATCGTCCACCTGTTTAGAATCCCGTTTCGTGTTCTGTATGTGGAATATAGTCAATGTAAGGTCAGTATGTTGAGAAAAATTGGATCTAGTTTAGCAAGTCATGTTGTGGTAACAGATGATAGGGTACCAGAGACTAAAGTGACCAGCTTGTCCAATTCTTTCAGTTTAGCTTGGAGAACATTAGCTGAGGGTCTCTTCCTAAGAACACCAACTGGTCACTATGCTAAAAGCTAGCCGTATTTTCCATCCTTTGATACATCATTTTCTCTTCACATTGCCTTTGTTAATGTTTTGTAATGATTCGGTTACAAGGTAACACCGCAGCAATTGAGGGTGTGGGGTGGGAGAACTTCTCAAGAAAAAAATAAAGATAAACCCCAGCTAACCGGCAAATTGCAATGCAATCTCTGAATTGAGGTTTTTCCTCTCATCAGTTCTAATCCCCCCATCCCCCCAGTTTTAGAGTTGAATTTAAGAGATCATATAGGTCATGAATTTGGGGCATCCATGCTTTCTACCACATTCCCACCACTGTTCATTCTGGCAGCCCCTACCTGAAGAACGTTTCATCTGACCACAAATACACAACCCAGGTGGTGTCGGGGCAGAAATGTGGCCCTAGGCCATTAATGCGATCCTCCAGCCTTTACTAAGAGCTAACAGCGAGCGTGCCAAGCACTGCAGGTACAAAGGAAACGCAAAACACGGCCCCTGCTCTCTACTGTTCTAATAGGGGAGGGAACCTTCACATAACAACGTTCATCTAAAATGGGAACAGGAGGTAATCTGTGCCAGTTCTTCAGTTTTCTGTCAATTTTTTCTGCTTTGAGTCAGTTCAGTTTAAAGGTGCCAGGGGAAAGGAACATCATTAAGGGGTTGTGCAAATGGCATCAGAAATTGCTTTCCTCAGGCCTAATCGACAAGACGAGAATGACACAGCAATCTTCCTAGCTCCCAACGCGCCTGCGTGTGTGCACGCGTATCAGGGTGGGTATGTAATTGTTCTTCCAGCGGAATCCACGTAACTAGGGTTTAGGACCGGGACATTAAAATGTGAAAAACAAAGAATTTAAGGAAGCGGCAAAATCCATTTCTTCCCGCTGCGCAAAGGAAAGATGCGCCGCACTAAGCAAATCGAAGTAACAGATGCCCTGCATAGCGACGCTACACCCAGCCCGCCTCCTCTGGTTCGCGAGGGCGGGAATACAGCCCCGTGACCCACTCATGATGACGCTCACTTGACGGCCCGGAAAGCCCCCTGCAACCATCTATGTAGAGGGCAAAGCGTTGTGGATGCTCGGCCTGAATTTGCCCAGAAGCATGATGGCGACCGTAGGCTCCGCCCACCCAGCGGAAGTGACGCTAGCGATCTAGCGCGTCGAGAATGCCTCTATGGTTCTTCTCCTGTTTGTGAGGGGGGAAATGGCCGCTCTGCAGCTACAACGGAGATAAGTGCCGGGAACCGCGTTCGGCCCGTCAGGTAAGGCTTTGCGTTAGCATTAGAGACTGGGTTAGATGTATGGAGACCCAAGGGAGGGGTTGGCCTTAGGAGGAATGGTCAAGATGACAGTATAAGTAGGATCGGGGTAACGTCGAGCCGTTATTTGTGCGTTTCAGGGCCTGAGTCACTCGGGCCCTCGAGGCGCTGTTCGCCCGGGAGGAGGGGCGAGGGAAGGGAGGGGAAGGGAGCGCGCGGCCGCGGATCTGGCTCGAGACCCTCTAACCGTTCTGCGCGCATGCCTGCTCTCTTCTCCCGCCCTGTGGGACTCCGCAGGCCCCAACCCCCAGCGCGCTCCCCGCCGCCTCCTTCGCTCCCCCTCCCCACTTCGTATCGCGCACGCGCCCCCGTATTTTTTCCTCAGCCTACCGCTCCTGCTGACGCCCGGCTGGCAACTTGTGTCGGGTTCTCATTGGCGGAGACCCTCTCCCGCTGCCCTCCTTCCTCCCCTCTTCCCCCCCCCCCCCCCCCCCCCCCCCCCCCCCCCAGCCCCCCCCCCCCTCCTGCGCCCGGCCGGGGCGGGGGGGGGGGGGGGGGGGTGAGTGTCTCCCCCCCCCCCCCCCCCCCACCCCCCCCTTCCACATCTACCCCACCCCCCCCCCCCCCCCGTCTGT
>NW_027187391.1:9042707-9162767 GCF_028583685.1 Petaurus breviceps papuanus
GGGCAGCAGTTCTATCTGGATTTGTACAGGTAGTAGCAGGGAGGGGGGAGAACGAGGTGAATATATGCTCCAGCCGCTCTTCCCCTTTACTTCTGCCCTTTCCCAGTTCTGGGCCCTGCGCTAGCCTTTCTGTGGTAACAGCTGTGCTGTGACTCTAATCTGGCACAGGTAAGTGAGGCCCAGGCTCCATGCTGTTGCCTAGCTCCGCCTCGGGGGGGAGAGCAGGGGACCAAGTAGGAATTCTCGTCCTAGGAATCTCTGTTAACACTGGGTTCCATTAAATCTGGATGCCCTCTTGTCCATGGCATGGCTTCTGAGAAGATAGAAGCTCTTTTCGGTGTTTATTGGATCTGAGGCTGACTCCAGGCGGAGGACTTTGGTTAATATGCCACACCTGGGCATAAGGAAATGGGTTTTCGGGGTTTGCTGAGCTACTTCCGTGTTGCGTGAGAAGCCGTCCCCTCCACTATTCCTGCGCGTGGGACGAGATGCTAGTCTTTTTGTTGTGGAATGAGGGGGTGGAGTGGGTAGAGGTTGGTAAGTTGTGATTAGTGACTTTTGCCCTTATGTTAATGCATTAAATTGACTTGTTGAAGTTTTCTTGGATTGATGCTGTGAAAATTGACTTAATAGTATCTTAATGCTGTAGGCTTCTAGATTTAGATTTGGGAGGAACCTTAGAGCCTCACCGAGATGGAAGGGACTTTATCTTTTACAGTTAAGGAAACCGAGTCTCAGGTTAAAAATGACCTGACATGTCGCAGCTTTTTAGTCCACATTATAGCTCTATATTTACCCATTTAAAATTAAGTTTGTGTTAAATCCTATTTTTTTAGTTTAGTTGAGTGCGGGATACTGGATTGTTGATGATAAATCCTTTTAAATTATTTCAATTTTAAGGTTGCTGCCTCAAACTGGCAATGGGTAGTTTTAATTGGTTTGGCCAAGGTAAAAAAAAAAAACCACCAAAAGCAAACAGCCACCTTTTAGGATAAATTTTGTAGATTTTATAAACTCCATGAAGGAGAGACTGTACAGTATTATCCATTGTTTCTCCTCTTCTCCCTTCCCTCCCCTTAATCATCCTGTGTTGCCCTTTGCTTAATAAGTGTTGGAAGTGGATGGTCTCCTTCAACTGAGCTGGTCCTGGCACGGTAGGCCATAAACTTAAGGTTAAGTCCTAACAGAACTTCTGCTCAGTTTTAATAGCCAGAGTTACCTCTATGTCAGAATGAAACATTAGAATAGAACTTAAGTTGGTGGCTAAAATGAATGAATTGGGAGAAAAATAGTAAAGATGGGAACTAATGCTTATAAAAATAGGAAAGAAAAGAATATTTGGCATAAGTATTTAGATTTGGGTGTTATTTCTGTTGCTTCGGTCTTGGGCAGATTTCTATATTAATATGTGGTTTTGGGACTATTACCATTTATTAAATAGCAGAGTAGTTCTAGTTCTTTAGTTAGAACATGGTGTGAGATTGACTTCCTTTCCCATGAATTTGATTTTATTCAGAGAATTTTTATCATGCTGTATTGTTTCCATCCTTTTTCCCTCCCATCCCTTTAGAAAATTTCTGTTGATCACAAAGGGAGAGCAGATTAATGTGGGTGGCTCATGTAAAAACATTCCTGTTGGAATATTCAGAGCCTCTTTTAGATGGATGATAGCAATTTTTAAAAAGTATAGTGTACATCATTTGGGGGTAAAAATAGATTAAGACTGAGACTTGACCATAAAGTTCTTCATTGGAAATCACACATGTCATTGCTCTACCTGGCTACTTTCTCAGATTGCATTTTTAGTAACCAAGGAAGTAACAGAAAGCAAACACTGGCGATCAGAAGCTGAACTATCTAATTGTAGGTCATGTAGATGTGTAGTCTTATAAGAAAGAAGAGTGACTACCATTTACTGTGGGCTCAACAGAGTTGATTTGGGATTAGGAGGCAGGTGAATTTTTCAACTTTCAAGAAAAGAATGCATATTGCTCAAGTGGTCTGAAACTGTGGAAGATTCAACCACCCTCCTCCTCCCCCAAAAAGAGATGATAAGCATGCTTCCTCCCTCAATCCATTCTTCTCCCTTCCTGACCCCTAAGTGGATCTTTGCTGTGGTTTCACTGAGGGGTCCTGCAGATTATTTTAAAGTTATAGTTGTAGAAAAACATGAAAACAGCTGATTGGGAAAACCCTAAGTTCACTTGTTAGGTTAGATTTGTGCTAAAATTACTTCGTGAGATGGGCAGTCTGGTTTTTAAGGTTTGTTGGGAACTCTGACTAAATACTCCTTTGCCTGTCATTGGGCCAAGTTAGTTAAGATAAGCATACTTATCACTTCCTTGTTGAGATCCAATTAACTTATTGTCTCCCATGTGTAGAACACTACACTAGTATTACGGTGTAACTAGACATACCCACTGTGTCTATCTCTGGTTGTCCTAATTTCTGTCTTGCCACTGGACCCAGATGGCTCAGGAGGAGAGACTGAGACTGGTGACTTTGCACAGCCCTCCCCCACTTAAATAAAATTCACTTGCTAGTCATGGCATCCCCTTCCTGATGTCATGGTCTTCTTCGGGAACAAAGGACAAACAACCACCCTTGAGTAGCTGCCCCACTGGAGATGCAACTGGTCAGTTCTAGTTGGGCAACACAATCCCTCTTTTCCTTCCTCTCTCCTTTCTCTCCCTCTGTCCACATAGAGAACCATTTCCTTATTTGCTTGTGCTCTGCCCAAAGAAATATATATCCTGATGGCTGAAACCTCAGCAAGCTATCTTGGGGTTTAGGGGCTAGATTTCTTTCTTTAGGACTGTGTCTTAAACCCAACTCACTCTGGCTCTCATTGATTGGCCAATAATAGGTCCCAGCCCAAACCACTCTTAGCTCTTTGGGCCCCTTTGGCTCTGAGTGAATGTAAATAGCAATTGTTTCTGTTTTAGCCAGAAACCCTGAAGGGTTTTCCCTCTCTAATTTTTTGTTGTTGTTGTTGACTAGGTAAAAGGGGCCTTCCTCTGCCTCTTTTTTTTTCTTTTTTTGGAGGGGGGAAGGCAGGGCAATGGGGCTAAGTGACTTGTACAAGATCACAGGGATAGCTAGTGTCTGAGACCAGATTTGAACTCAGGTCCTTCTTACTCCAGGGCCAGTGCTCTATTCACTGCACCACGGCTTCTCTGCTTCATTTCTTACCTAGCCTCTTAATTACTGAATGGGCTTTCCCTCAGTCAAACTGAGACCTGTTAAAGATCTTAGCTTAAAAAGGCCAAGCTATCCCACTGCATCCAGGGCCATCTCTAGTCATTCTGATCTATGTCTTGCCACTGGACCTAGATGACTCCGAAGGAGAAAGAGAGGCTGGTGTCTTGGCACAGCCCTCCCTCACTTAAATCCAATTCACTTTCAAGTCATGGCATCCCCTTCCTGATGTCATGGTCCTCTTTAAGAACGAAGGACAAACAACAACAAAGGCATATAGTAGATTGAACCCCTTTTAAGTGTTATAGAAATTTAAAATGTACTGCACCAGAGGAACCTTTCATTTGGCCAAAGAATCTCACTGGAAGTCTCAAGCTGTCACTAAATTTTAACACTTATGCAGGACATTTTATAGTGATTTTAAAGACTTTGTCTTTTGGAGATTGACATAAGTCTAATAATATGACAGCATATATATGTTTAGACAATAATTCTTCTATACAGCTCCACTAGACAGTTCATAGTATCATGGAATTTTAGAAGGGACTTCTAAATGACATGTATGCCAGTCTGGTCATTTTATAAATGAAGAAGTGGAGGCCAGAGGGTCTCTGACTTGAGTAAGATCATAAATGTTTTTAGGGTTACAGCCCAGACTAGAACTCTTGATTCCTACTCAGATTTTTTTTTTTTTATCCTTAGGATAATAGGCAGTAGGAAGAACCAAAAAATTGTGATTAAGCATATTGAATTTTTTGTTTTATTTCTCAGTCCATTAGGTCATTCCTAGTATTCACTATCCCTGGTCTTCTGGGTTTCTGTGTGGTTTGTATTATATCAACTCCGTACATGTATTTTCACTTTCCTGTTTCCCCTTCAAACCCATTATTTAGAATTTTAAAATGTAAAGATAATTATAGATGTATATCATGGTGGTCTAGATATATAGTCTTGATTTTGATTTTTTAGTTTTCAGCTCTGCTCTCTGTTCAGTACTTCTGACCATTACCGGCGCCATATTCTTCTTTGGAAATAGAACCTGAGGAGACAGAGTGCCTAATTGCCATATTGACATATTAATTTTGAGGGCCATTTTTAGTATCTTTTTTCTAAACTGATGGAGCTCTGATGGAAGGGAATTAGACATGTTGACCTTCTAAGTGGTGTTTGGTAGTTTGCAACAGCAGAAGCCTACTTTATAAGCCTGAATTTGAATTGTCATTCATTTTATGTCTTAATTCAACTTAGTGAGCATTTTTTTGTCTTTATGTGTAAGGCACTGTTTTAGGAGTTTGGGATACTTAGACAAAGGAAAAAGAGTTACTCTCTTTTTTTTTACAGAGCAAATCCTTTTTTTTTTTTTTTTAAGCAATTGGGGTTAAATAACTTGCCCAAGGTTACACAGTCAGTTATTTCTGGGTGTGGTGCTAAGTATCTGAGCCCGGATTCCCCCAGGTCATCCAGACACTGGGGCCGGTGCTCTAACTTGCTGAGCCACCTGGCAGACCCAGAACAAATCCTTTTAATAAGGATTGTTAATGTTCTGTATAGTTTGAATTCAATCAAGGGGCTGCACTTGAAGACCTAGAGGGGCACAGGTTCCTCTCCCCTGAGACCAACCTGGTTATTTTATGCATTACAGAGGTTAAGTGAGTTGCCCAAGGTCACACAGGCACAATGTCAGAGGAGAGACTTGAACCCTGGTCCTCTTACTAAAGTGGTAGTGCTTTTTCCACTGTTATGTGCTGCTTCCCAATCATTGCCCAAGTGGTAACAAGATTTTGAAGGACTTTAAATGCTAGGCAAAGGGTTTTATCCTCTAAGCAATGGGAAGCCCTTGATGATTCTTGAGTAGGGGAATGACATCCACATTGTGCTTAGGAAGTTTTTTTTTTCAGACAACTGTATGGAGGCTGGTTTGGAAAGGAGATAGTTTTTGATTTGAATATGATAAGAGACTCAAATATAAGTAGAAAATGTGGTAGAGACATAAGGATGAAAGTAGAAAGACAACAAAAGGAAAAATGGGAAAGATCTGCAGCGATATTTATAACAAGTGGTTTGTTGAAAAGTCACCTCACTTAGAGTGTAGCATCATAGTCCTTAATAGAACAAGGATAGGAAAAGTAGCTGGAATAGACCAAGTATCTAGAGGAGATCTGTGTTGGAGGCTACATAGTTGTGAGAGTGGTTTTGAGAGTCTGACCAAATCATAGGGAATCTGATGGTCTTAGAGAAGATAAAATAGTAGGAAAAGATTTCAGATCCTATTAATACTGAAAAGTTGACTATGAAAACATTGACTACTTTTGATCTATATTTCTACTTTGTCATTATGTATACAATTTTAAAAACATTTTTATTAACATCTTTTGTTTTTGCATTGCCTAAATTTCCCCTAAAACTCTTCCCAGAGAGTTGTCCCTTGTAACAATTAATTTTTTAAAAAAGAGAAAAGGGAAGAAGAGAAAAATTCAGCAAAAATGATCAGTATCCAAAAGATCTTACATTATTTACAGTATCCTATGCCCTCCTCTAGCTAGGCATGCACTTCCTCCCCTTTAAAAAAAAGGCACTAAGCTTTTCTATGTAATTTTACATACAATTTTTGTGAAAATCATCATCATAATAATTATATACTGAAGGTATCCTTGAAGGGGAAGGAAACAGCAGATTGCAAGTTGGTGCACCACATCTTTACCATCACATTGTGGACTAAAAGATGTAACATGTATATATGGGATGGGTAATATAAATGGATGAGTTGGGCCTAGAGTTAAAAAAAAAAAAAAAAAGAGAATATACTAGATTATCTGAAGGAAATGTTCCCCATGTACTGGTTCTTTTCCTGCTGCCTTCAAAGGTACTCCCTTCCTCATCCTTAATTAATCTTCATTTAACTCTCTCATCCTCTCAAGCTGTTACTTATCCTTCCTTTCCTGGCTGAATGCTTAGAAAAAGCTGTCTACACAGTACCTCTTCTTGTTCCCTTCCATTCACTTTCTCAACCCCTTTGCAGTATGGCTTGCAACTTCACTCAGCTGAAACTTCTTTTTCACAAGTTAACCAACAACAGTCTTTTAATTGCCAAATCTAGCAGTCTTCTTATTCTTCATCCTTCTTGATTTCCCTTGTATTTCCCTTTTCATTTGACACTGTTGATTACCCCTCTCTTGGATATTTTCTTATCTGGGTTTTTGTGACATTGTTCTTTCCTTGTCTGAACACACTAAGTTCAGATTCCTGTCTGAACACTCATTAGTCCTCTTTGAAGGTTCATCGTATTATATTAACTGTTGGTGTACTTTAAGGCTCTGTCCTGAGTTATCTTAAGCTCTTCCCTTTAAGCTTTTCACTCTGTTGGTGACTTTATCACTTCCCAAGGGTTATCATTTCTATACTTCTACCTCAATTCTGTCTTGAGCACTAGTCATGTGTCATTAACTTTTTGACATTTCAGATTGTATGTTCCAAATACATCTGAAAATCATCCTGTCCAAAACTGAACTCAGTGTTTTCTGAAACCTTTTTCTCTACCAAATTTTCCCATTTCCATCAAGGGTATATAACCAGTTATTTACCAAGACTTACCATTTCTACTTAGATTTTTTGTATCGGTACCATTTTCACAGCTCACCCAGGTACTACCTTAGTTTACACATTACTTTTTTTAAGTGTTCTCTTGCTGCCTCAACTCACTACTAGCCACCCTGCCAAAATGATTTTCCTTAAGTACAGATTTTACAGTATTACTTCCTTATTGAGTATAAACTCTAGTGACTCCTTACTGCCTCTAGGATAAAATATAAACTTTTTGATTTATAAAGGCCTGATACCGACCTATCTTCCTGATTTCATTATGCTTTTTACTTCCTTTGTTCTCACTTGACAGTCCTGCTAATTCTCTTTGTTCTTCACATGGTATTCCATCTTTGTTTTTTTCTGTCTTTGCATTGTGAATCCTTTATACCTGCACTGCATTCTCTTCTCATTTGTTTCATAGAATTTCTCATTTCTTCAAGACACTACATTCTACATGAAGCTTTTCTTGATTTTCCTTTCTCCCTGAAAGCTGTTAGTGTCATCCCCTCCTAACTACCCATGTATATGACTAGAACACTACTTTGTATATATTTATATATCTGCCTGTTGTCTCCCTCCATGAAATGTAAGCTCCTTGAAAGCAAGAATGGTTTTATATTTTCTTCTTAGTATCCTCAGCACCTAAAACAGTGGCTGGCAAATAGTAGGCACTTAAACATATATTGATTGATTTTGCGATGTTTATTTTAAGAATCAAAGATTCATGCCATTGGAATAGGAGACATTAACACGTATTCCTTTATTTGCATGAATTTCTGAAAGTATCTCATGTGACCTGTATTCACAAAGTATAAATTAGTTGAAACTACTCTTGCTAAAATAATTAACTTAATTTCTATCTAATTCTGTGAAGGAAAATGATATTTATACCCGATTATGTGCTAGCAAAATTTAAGTAGAAGATTATAAAATCTTAGAATTGAAATTTTAGATAAAAATTTATTAGCTATATTGCTGGGATACTAGATGCAGATTAAGTGGTATATGTTGATCCTCATAGTATTACTTTTAAGTTCTTGGAAATTATTTTTTGGATAGACAACTGGCTTTTTCCTTAATAGATAATATTAAATATTTCTCATGCCCTGTTTCCTGTGCATATTAATTAATGAACAAATATTGATGCAGTTGAAAAATTCTTAATATTTCAGCTTTATTGGACATTAATTTATTCCAACATTTCTTTAGGCTTGGAGGGATCTTAGGTATGTCTTTAAAGTTTTTCAGTGTTAGTATTTGCAATTCTTCACTTCATGATGTAAGTTCCTTGAAGAGATAACATTTTAATATATATTCTATGTATGAAATACCCACTGTAATGCCTCAAATTAACAAAACTTTTTTGTCATTGTTAGGCATTGGGATTTAGAATTTAAATTTCGCGAAACATTATCTCCAGGGGGAATTATACAGTGTTTCAACGATATCACTTGACTACTTGCCACTTATCAGAACCCAAGGTAGGTGTCATTGAATATTCTCATTTTCACATCTGTGTGACATAATTGTCTTTTTAAACATTTGATTTTAAAAGGTTATGTGCTTTTAAACTTTTCTGGGAGTGCATATACCATATTATGTTCAACTTAATTATGAAATTTTAGAATTAAAAAAATGATTGCTTATCTTAGTTATAATATAACTTTTATTCATCTAAGGAAAAAAGTCTCAGCATCCATTTCATATTTTTTCTAATTGTATAACTTCTCTGTAAACAAACCAAAGCAGCTCTTGAAAGTAAAACAAATACCACTGCTATTGATGCCCTTTGCTAAAGCAAAACTCTTGACAGAACCTGGGGTTCTCTGTGAATTCTTTTTTTCCCTTTCCCCCACATTGAGGATTAAGCTATTTGTAATTATACAGAGAAGACATACTTTAAGAAGTCAACGTTAGTAAGAGGGCAGTAACTGTGTGTGTGTGTGTGTAAAACTTTTTATTTTGCCCTTTTTCTTATTTTTTTTGTCTAAGTCATAACACTTAGAATGAAGAGGGCCGAGGAATATGGGGTAATGCCAAGTAAAATGATAGGTTTCACAAATATAAAAAGACTGAATGGCTGGCTTGCTGTTGAGGAGGATAATTTCTGGAAGAATGGCTTACTACTTTTGAATCTCATTACCATTCGGTAGCCTTACTGAGTTTATTATAATGGGTTTTTACTTTACATTTTAACTTCTAATGACTACTGAATTATTTTCTATTCTAAATTAAGTTCACATAGTGCAATTGTTAATCCTTTGTTAAAAAATTTTTTTGGTCATTATAAACTTGACAGACATGAATATTTCTATATCAAAAAAAAAACCACCAAAAAGAGGATTGATCGCTTAAGAAACCATGAATACCTACAGTTTATTTTAAAAAATGTGTGTGTGTGTGTGTGTGTACATACTCAATTCAGCACTTCAGTTCCAAAACTTGTCTGTGTTGCCTTCCTTCAGACCTTTTCTTAGCATTTTTAAATGCTTTATTGGTGTTTTTTTCTTCTCTGTTATCAGTACCCCTTTTCTCCAAAGTCCCCTTCCCCCCCAAAAAATTCATCCCTTTCTAACTGATTAGCATAGTTGAGCAAAACAGTTCCACAGATTAATAACCATGTCTGAAAATGTTTTACTCTGCATCTCTTAATTCATTACTTCTCTATTAAGATGTGGGAGGCATGCTTTATTACTGGTCCCCTGGCATCATGACTGGTTATTGTATTGATCAAATTTCTTAAGTCTTTCAAAGCTATTTTTCTTTACAATATTGTAGTAATAAAGTTTTTGTGTTCTGCTCACCTTCCTTTGTAATAGTACATAGAACTTTCTTCAGGTTGCTCTGAATCCCCCACTCCCCTCATCATGTTTTACATATACTGTGATTGGTTCAGCCATTCTCCGATTGATGGAGAATATTTTTTAATTCTTCCTTAGTTTCCAGTTATTTTCTACAATAGAAGAACGCTGCTGTGACTATTTTAGTACATATGGATTCTTTCTCCCCTTTTTTAATCTCTTTGGACTTTGGGATATATTGATATAGATGTACAGATATATAGGAAGATAGGGGGCTAGGAAGGGAAAAGGAATTTTAAGCACATATATGCCAGATCTGGGGTAAGCCCTTTACAAATGATTGCATTTGTTACATAACATCAAGGTGGCATAATGGAGTCAGCAACACCTGAATTTTAATCCTAATTCTGATACTGAAGACTTAGACAAATCACTTAACCATGCTTAGCCTCAGTTTCCTCATCTGTAAGATGTGGATAATTATAACGTCTCTCTTTCAGTGTGTTATTGTTAGGATCAGATGAGATAAAATGCAAAATGCTTTGTAGACTTTCAAGAGCTATATAAATGCCAGCATTTTAAAATTTAGTTGTATCATTTGCTTCTAGGGTATGCACAATTTAGGGATTTTTAGATATAGTTCCAATTTGTTTTCCACAATGGTTGGACCAATTCACAGCTCCATCAGCAAATGCCCAAAAAGTGCCTGTTCTAAATCCCTTCTGGAACTATCATTTTCCTTTTTTGTCATGTTTGCCAATTTGATGGGTGTAAAGTGAATCCTCAGAGCTGCTTTAATTTGTTTCTTTTATTAGTGATTTGTAATATAGTTTTATATTATTGCTGACTAGCCTTTGAGAACTGCTTGTAAGGATCCTTTGTTGATTTATCTCTTGGGAGTGGTATTTGTTTTTATGCATCGGAGTCATTTCTCTTTGGATATCAGAAACTTACTATGAAGATTTTTCCTAGTTAATGGTTTCTGTACTAAATTTAGTTTTATTGATATAATTTGTGCACTGGTCTAAGCGAATTTTTACCAGACTGCTTTCTGGTTGTAGTTGAATATTGAAGCAGCTGGGGGCCTGCTAAAGTGTGTTCATTCCTTCTGAATTCTTTCTTTCCTAAGTGTGTTCCACTAATCAACTTTTCTATTTTTTAAAATATTAATAAATTGTTTTTGATTACTGTTTTGTAGTATAGTTTGATATATGATATTTCTGGACGCTCTTCCTTTCCACTTTTTTTTTTATTGTTTCACTTGAAATTCTTGACCTTTTGTTCCTCCAGGGAAATTTTATTACTTTTTTCTAGCTCTATAAGGAAACTGGTGTTTGCTGTAAGGTTTTGCTATGAAGTAAATTGTCATTTTTATTATAGTGATCTGGGCCAACTCAGAGCATTTAATATATATCTGTAATTATTTTAGAAAGTATGTTTTGCATTTGCATTCATATAATTCCTTTGTGGATCTTGGTAAGTCAAAAACCAGATATTTTTTTATATTCAGCAGTGTTGAATGGAATTTCATTCATTTCTTGCTGAGTTAGAGAAAGGTTGATTTTGGAGGGAGTATATTTTATATCCTGCTACTTTGATGAAGTAACTATTTGAGTTTTTAGTTAAATCTCTAAGATTTTCTAAGTAGATCTTTGTAAATTTTTCAAAAAGGGATAAATAATTTTGTCTCATCTTTGTCAATACTTATTTTGTTGATTTCTTTTTCCCCTTATAATTTATCGTTTTTAGAACTTTATCACATAATGGTGGTGACAAATGACTTGTTGCTTTATGTTTAAAGACCATTAGGGATTCTTTATTATAGATAATGCTAGCTTTTGGTTTAAAATGCATACTGTTATGTAAAGAAAAGATCCATTTATTCCCCTGTTTTTTATTGTTTTGTTTTTTTTTAAACAAGTGGATGTTGTATTTTGCTAATCTTTTCTGAATGGTGTTATGTTTACAGTTTTCTTAGTTATTGAACCAACCCTACATTCCTGGTATAATTCCAATTTAGAGTGCATAATCTTTTAAATATGTTGCTACAGATTCTTTGCTGATGTTTTATTGGATATTTTTTCATAGTTTTTTGGGATATTGATCTGTAGCATTCTCTGCTTTTGTCTCATCCTGGTCTAGATGTCATGACTGTTTTTATATCATATAAGGAAGAGTAGGATCACTTTTTTTGTTGTTGCTGCCAAGTCTTGTGTGATCCTCACTATGGTTCTTTGCTACTTGAATTCTTATTCTGGCTGCCTGCACAAAGTTTTTTGTGTTGGGTTTTTTTTTTTTTTTTGACCTGGGAATTTTGAATTTTAGCTCCAAGAGGGAGTTCTTATTTTGAGGATTCCTTTAGGAGGTAGCAGTTTGTGTCTGATTTTATTTTGCCCTATTTCTAGTAAATTTTGGCAGTTTTCATTTATAGTTTCTTGAAGTATGATATCCAGGTGGGGGTGGGGTGGGGTATGTGTGTGTGGATGTGTGTGTGTGTTTTCAGGGAGATTTATTATTAGATTATCCTTTTTTTTGACATGTATTCCCTGTTTTGGATAGATACCTTAGATTTGCTTTAGTTTTTCAATCTTCTTTTTTTTTTTTTTTTTTTTTTTTTAAAGCAATCAGGGTTAAGTAACTTGCTCAAGGTTACATGGCCAGTTATTTCTGGGTGTGGTGCTGAGTGTCTGAGCCCGGGATTCGATCTCCAGGTTGTTCTGACACTGGAGCCGGTGCTCTTACTCGATGTGCTACCTGGCCACCCCAATCTTCTAATTTTGTATTGTTTCTTGTCTCATGTATCATTTAAGTTCTGTTGGCTTTATTTCAGTTTTTAGGTTGTTCATGATTTGGATAAGGTTTTCCACTTTCTTTTCTAACCTGTTCTTCAAATTCTTTCATCCAGAGTGTGAGAAACGTGTTCGCTAAAGAATGAGATATTAACTGATAAACTCAGGGGGGCAGTTCTTGCAAGAGTGAGTAACTTAAACACAGGCACATTTGTTTTAAGGCACAACACAATTTTTTATACCTTGCCCTGATTTGCATTTCCCTCCTTTGTTCCCATTGGCTGGGAGTAACAGGGTTCTTGGTCTGTCTGAAGATGCCTAAAACCCACCCATGTGGGTCTCTGCCTCTAATGACAGACATTTCACATTTCAGGCCCCCCTCCTCCTTCTCATTTTCTTTTTTTTTTTTTTTTAAAGCAATTGGGGTTAAGTAACTTGCTCAGGGTTACATGGCCAGGTGTTTCTGGGTGGGTGCTAAGTGTCTGAGCCCGGGATTTGATCTCCAGGTCATTCTGACACTGGAGCCAGTGCTCTTACTCGCTGTGCTTCCTGGCTGCCCCTCTCATTTTCTTTATACTTTGTATACTTTGACAAGTCATAAATTCTTTCAAAAGAATTTCCTCACTTGATGTACCCAGGTTGTTGAAGTTGCCTTCATCATTGACACAAAGAAGAGTCCCAGCATACAAGATAACCTTTCTGGTGTCAATCTGAAAGTTTGGTTAAAGAGGCAAATAGGCTAGATGATATAGATGATATCTTAATTGAATAGGTGGTAAATACAGTAAGATAAGAGAGTTGACAAAGTGTAAATTAAAATGATGACCCAGGATTTTCTTTACCATTAAAATGCCATAACATAGTATGTGTCCATAAAATATTAAGAAAAACCCATTATTCAAGATAGTGTCTCAGGTTAAGGGTCTCATCCTTAATGGCCATAAAGACCCATCTGGTCTTGTTGACATAGGAAGAGGTATTCCCTGAGTTTATTCAGAGAACAAAGAAGCTGTTAGGTCTAAGGTCTAAGGTCTTCTGGTTGATTAGTTCAGGCTCAAGCTCTTATTGAGGCTCAAAATGATACTAAATGATTATCATTGGTATTACAGATTTTACATATTTTCTGTGGAAACAGTTCATTTCTTACATGAGCTCTTAGTTTCTTTCAAAAATTTCATTAAAAAAACCACTTTTATTTCTTCTGGATCCTTCTGTAATCTTAGTGGCCAAACTTAATGTTTTCTTTTCCCCTGATGCTCTATTTTTTTTTTCTTGAAAGTCTCTTAACCCACGATATTTTTGTGTGTGTGTGTTTTCTTTACTTATATCTCCAGAGTGTGATCGTCATATGAGTTTTTAAGTCAGGACCCATCTCCATACTGTAGGATAGTATAGTTAGGCCCTCTTTGGTCCTGATCTGGATTTATTAGACTCCATGCACTGGTTCCATGTATCTGCTCAGAGCAGCTTAGAGATCAATGGTCCACTGTTCCTGGTTGAGGTGCTTTTGGAAGACTTCTGACCTATTTACCCCAGACTTGTGCTGACTTTCTTGGTGAGGTATCTCTTTCAATGCTTACTGTGTTCAGTCTTGGGCTGAATGAAGTAGCCTATTGATGTTTCTCTTTGGATTTGTTGGTGGAGAGCTGGTCTTTTCCATGACCTTTTCCCACTGCCATTTGAACTAGTTATCCTTTAAGATCTTGTCCCATATTTCTGAACTCTGAACTCTCTATGCCTTTTTATTTGCTTTTTTCCCCCCACATTTAGGGTTGAGGAGATTTATGGAATAAAATCTCAGCTACTTTTTTTAGGGAATAAAGCATCTTGCTTTTAAAAATATATTTGAAAGTTAAGCCTTTTCTAAGTTTAAGCCCTGTGTATTTTTTTAATGGAAGGAAGATACAGATATTAATGATTTCCTGGGAATGCCTTCCTCACCCTAAAGTATAGATATGAGTTGTACATTTAAAACTATTTGGGGCTAGTGAATTAAAAACAAAACAAAAACTTCAAACAGTTTATTAAGCCTTAATGTCAACAAAGCACTATGCTAAGTGTTGGGAGTAGAAATAGAAAACCAGGACTATTTCTGTTTTTAAGGAACTCACCACATTTTAGTTGGGGGGAACAATATGTATAAGAGATTTCAACTTCAAGTCAGATGTAATGGCTTTTGTCCTTAGGGTCCAGTGGTAAGACAAAATGTTAATGTATCTTTAATGTTTCCATGGATTAAAAACCATATCCGTTTTTGATGTTAGATTATTTCTTGGTGTCTAGGACTTTGATAGCAGGAACTCTTCTTTTTGGGTGTTCATTTGCTGTGGCTTCAGATGGGCTGTAGTCCTGCAGAAGCCATTGCTAGGTTACATAGCCTCAGTGTTTGTTCCCTTGGATGGCTTTGGGGACTGGGTTTGAGGCAAGGCCAGTAGTCTGGGGAGGACTGCCATTCCTGGGAGTCTGGCTTACCTGCTTATTGATAACAGTTGGTCAAAGGTTGGTGCTGGTTGTTGTAGGGGTGGCAGGCCTCCTTTCTACAAGTGTTTGCTCCTCTCAGTGAAGTAACAGGCTGCAGCAGCTGTTTAGAAGTTCACTCTCCACAAGGATTGTTCTCCTTAATGATGTCTTTGGGGCCTAGGCCATGGACTATCAGTATTGGTCTAAACTTAATTTCAGTTATGTCAGGTGGTGGCAGTGGTTTGGTTTGCCTGGCACGTGCTATCTCCTGTATCTCCCTCACAGTGCCTTCCTGTTTCAGCTAAGTTGACTTTCTTGTCTCATGGGTTGGAGTTGTTTTGCATGGGAATGGCTGGCCCTTTTGTTTCATATGGTTGCCTGGCATAGACTTTCTTAAGAAGATGGTAAAATGAATAAATTCAGTATAAACTCTTTTAAAGAGAAATGTAGGGATTTGAGAGGGAAAGAATCAAATGGAAGCTTACAGAAGCACATTTTAGTGTGACAAGAAATGCCTGGGACTATGAAAATTTTTGAAATGCCATAATTAGTGACTGGCTCTGTATTGTTAATGAAATGCAAACTTTTGCTGACTCTTGAACTGCCTGTCTAATGGCAAATGAAACCCATAGTTTAAAAAAAATTTTTTTTAAAGCAATTGGGGTTAAGTAACTTGCTCAAGTTTACAGGTCAGTTATTTCTGGGTGTGGTGCTAAGTATCAGAGTCCAGATTCGATCCCAGGTCATCCTGACTCTCCTGGGGCCTGTGCTCTTACTCCCTGTGCTACCTGGCCGCCCCTAAGCAATTGGGGTTAAGTAACTTGCTCAAGGTTACACGGCCAGGTGTTTTCTGCATAGTTTAAATTTTTAATTGCACTATGCAGCATTTGGGGAAAATTTCAGATTTCTATTCAGGGTTTCTTTTTATATGTCTATTTCTACCTTTTTTGAATTGACCTAACCAAATGCTATGTCTCTATTCCTTCTCAGTTTTTTTTCTTGCCAGTGTCATACAGTGCAGAACTTCAGTATCAAACTAGACATTGTTGGAGCATTGGACTCCAACTGATCAGGGAATTGTTTAGCCCATTACTCTTCTAGCAAACTGTCCAGGTCCATTCCAGTCATTGTTGTCTGTGGAATAGTGTAATGGGAATGTAAATTTTTAAGATCTTCCCTGCCCCTAGGCTAAAGTGCACCTGGAGCCTGGGGTGGGAGGCTTGTTTTTCAGTAGATACTTCTTTTTTTTTTAATTTTTATTTTTTTAATTTATTAATTTGTTTGTTTCCTTTTAGTTTACAGGATTCAATTCCACAATTCCTTGAATTTCACATTTTGTCCCCCTCTCCCCCCCCCATGGTGGCTTATAGTCAAGTATAGGATCTGTAAATACTTTCACATTATATATTGGTCAGGTTATAAGGACGGATTGTACCAGCTGGAATGAAAAATGGTAAAGAGGACATAAAACCCAATAAGAGAACGAAAAAGATCAGGTATTTTGCTTCCACCTGGATATAAACTTAGTTCTTTCTAGTTCTTTCTCTGGATGCACATTTTTCTCTCCATCATGCGTCTTTTGGGATTGACTTATATCCCTGCATTGCCGAGAAGAGTCCAGTCTATCAAAGTTGGTCATCACACATACGTTGTGTCTGTAATTGTGTACAAATTTCTCCTGGTTCTACTCTTCTCACTCAGCATCAGTTCTTTTAAGCCTCTCCAGGTAAATATGAAGACTGCCTGCTCCTTGTTTCTTATAGCACAATAGTATTCCAAAACATGCATATACCACAACTTGTTCAGCCATTCCCCAATTGATGGGCACCCCCTTAATTTCCAGTTCTTTGCCACAACAAAAAGAGCTGCTATAAACATTTTTGTACATATGGGTCTTTCTCTCATTTCTATGATCTCTTTGGGATATAACCCTAGGAGTGGTATTGCTGGATCAAAGGGTATGAAAGTATTTATAGCCCTTTGGTCATAATTCCAGATTGCTCTCCAGAAAGGCTGGATCAGTTCACAACTCCACCAACAATGCATTAGTGTTCCAGTTTGCCCACATCCTCTCCAGCATTTGTCATTTTCCTGTTTTGTCATCTTAGCCAATCTGACTGGTGAGATGTGGTACCTCAGAGCTGTTTTGATTTGCATTTCTCTAATCAATAGTGAATTAGAGCATTTCTTCATGTGCTTATAGATAGCTTTAATTTCTTTCTCTGAAAACTGCCTCTTCATATCCTTTGACCTCAGTAGATACTTCTTGATTGGCTAGTGAGTCAATAAGGTTGTGACATTCTCTGAGCCAGGAGAAGGCTATATAAGCCCTGATGTGTAGCTTTGTTTTGGGACTCACTTTGAGAAGTGTTCTGTGATTTGATATGGATTCTGGGAAGCCGTTGTTGAGAGCCCCCCGGCCTTGAAAAACCCAGATGTTGATTTGGTATGGATGTAATGGTTGGACAGTTTGAAAATGTCTCCTTGATCTGTTTCTCTGTCTTGATAATTCTGTCTGTGTATACTGCAGTTCGGGGTGCTGACCTTTTTCCCCCTGAACTAGGTAAACGATACATATTTGACTGATTAAAGTAAGCTTGTTAACCCATTTTGAGTTGCTTTCCTTTATCAAAGCAGATCCAAGAACCTGTATTGGCAGCCACCCTGGGGACACTGGGGTGCTTGCTGCTACAAATAGCCAGTTTAGTCCAATTGCCAGATGAAAATTGGTAGTCTGGGGCGGCCAGGTAGCACAGCGAGTAAGAGCACCGGCTCCAGTGTTGAGAACACCTGGAGATCGAATCCTGGGCTCAGACACTTAGCACCCACCCAGAAACACCTGGCCGAGTAACCTTGAGCAAGTTACTTAACCCCAATTGCTTAGGGGCGGCCAGGTGGCTCAGCGAGTAAGAGCACCAGCTCCAGTGTCAGGATGACCTGGATCAAATCCGGGCTCAGATACTCAGCACCACACCCAGAAATAATAACTGGCCGTGTAACCTTGAGCAAGTTACTTAACCCCAATTGCTTAAAAAAAAAAAAAATTGGTAGTCTGGTAGGTTAATTTTTTGTCTCTGGCATTGTGTCGTTTGCCTAATTTTTATTTCAGGTTACTTGTATATAATTCTGATATTATTTATCTTTTCAACTGGAGACTTGAGGCATTTGTATTGGGCATGGAATAACATGTAACTTGTAGCTACAGTCTAATATAATTGCTGTTTCTGTCTCCTGCAGTTATTGCTGTTTTTGAATTGAGATTATTATATGTGGGTCCAGAACTTAGAAATGTTGCTTTTTTCTGTTACATATAGTGCTTCTTGTGTGGGTGAAAAATTGGATTTTATTTTTTGTATTATCTTCTGAATTCACTCAAATTATTTGAAAAGAAAAAAAGTGATGGATTTTGAATCATTTTGAGATGCACAGTTACTTGTTTTGTCATTTTATTTTTATCTATTACAGAATAAAGACAACGAAGACAAGATTGTGAATTTATGCAGATTACATCTTTTTAACCTTTGCTGCTCTTTCATTTCAGTAGGAATAATCCACTGGAAGAAATGGGTCGTTCCAACTCTAGATCACATTCTTCAAGGTCAAAGTCCAGATCTCAATCTAGTTCCAGGTCAAGGTCCAGATCACATTCTAGAAAGAAGAGATACAGGTGAATTAATAAATTTGTACCTTTTTAGTTCCCCGTTTATTGTCTTAATTCGTTGCTCTCAGATTTTTATCAATTCATAGTCATACACATACTTTGGGAGAAACAACAGTTTTCTTCAACTTGCATTTTTCATTATTTTTTAAAGTTTTACTCATTACTCCTTCATTTCTTTAATGTCTTCTCCCCCCCTTTTTGGAGGGCAGTTGGGGTTAAGTGACTTGCCCAAGATCACATGGCTAATAAGTGTGTCAAGTGTCTGAGGGCGGATTTGAACTCAGGTCCTCCTGACTCCAGGGCCGGTACTCTATTCACTGTTCCACCTAGCCACCCCTGTTCTTAAATGTCTTTCTTTTCTTAACATTAACCATATAGAAATTTAGACTTTCCTGTTTAGCAATAGTAATTTTTCTGTCCAGGTTTAACTTTCAAAAAATAGGTCTTTTTTTTTGATACAGTTTATCAGATAGCATGGGAAGGAAAAAAGTATTAAACTGACATTTCCAGTTTTGTTTTTACAAAAGATACTAATATTTGTTTTAACTTTAATTCTATATTTGTTACATTTAATGAGAAACATCCAGAATGCTAAAATGATGGGTTTTTCTTTTTCAATTTTAGTTCTAGGTCCCGTTCCAGGACATATTCACGATCTCGTAGTAGAGATCGTGTTTATTCTAGAGATTATCGTCGAGATTACAGAAATAACAGAGGAATGAGAAGGCCTTATGGGTACAGAGGAAGGGGTAGAGGGTATTATCAAGGAGGTGGTGGTAGATATCATCGAGGTGGCTATAGACCTGTCTGGAATAGAAGACACTCACGGAGCCCTAGACGGGGTCGTTCACGTTCCAGGAGTCCAAAACGAAGATCTGTGTCTTCTCAGAGATCTAGAAGCCGATCTCGCCGGTCTTACAGATCTTCCAGGTCTCCAAGGTCATCTTCATCCCGCTCATCTTCCCCATATAGCAAATCACCTGTCTCTTCAAAAAGACGAGGGTCTCTTGAAAAGCAGACCAAAAAAACTGAAGGGGCTCCCCAAGAAGACAGCCCTTTGAAAAACAAATCACAGGATGAACAGAAAGATACATTTGAACATGACCCGTCTGAACCCATTGATGACTTTAATAAATCATCAGCAGCATCTGGTGACATTTGGCCTGGTCTTTCAGCATATGACAATAGCCCAAGATCACCCCATAGCCCTTCTCCTATTGCCACACCGCCTAGTCAAAGTTCATCTTGTTCAGATGCTCCCATGCTCAGCACAGCCCACTCTGCAAAAAATACTCCTTCTCAGCATTCACATTCCATTCAGCATAGTCCTGAGAGGTCTGGATCTGGTTCCCTTGGAAATGGTTCTAGTCGCTACAGCCCCTCTCAGAATAGTCCAATTCATCATGTCCCTTCACGAAGAAGCCCTGCAAAGACAATCCCACCACCGAATGTTCCAAGGGAAGAAACTAGAATGCGTTCTTCATTTTATCCTGATGGTGGAGATCAGGAAACTGCAAAGACTGGAAAGTTTTTGAAAAGGTAAGAAAGATCTGCATTATGGATAATTCTTGTTAAAAATAGCGTTGTTCGTTTCATCTTTTAAATTGATTATAAATTTGGAAATCAGAGTTGTACATATTTTAGCTTTAGCCTGGTTATACCTTACTTTGTACTTTTTGTCATAATATACTCCCAGATTATTTTTTTAATTTTTGGAGAATGAGCTGAATCTGAGGATAAACAGATTTGTAATTCTTTTTAGATTTTTTTAATTTTCAGACCTCCTGGCATAGTTATATGTAAAAAAACTTAAGAAGGGTTAAAAAGTTGAACTGTTGATTAATTTCTGAAGAGTTTTAATATTAGCCAACAGAGATTAATTATGTAAATTTTGGGTACTTTGACCCTAAATAAGTAAAGTTGAGCTATGTAAATGTTTTTCTGGGTAAGCCTCTCTGTTAATGTAATCTGCATGCCTGCATTATAAGAAGTTTCATTTTTCCAGCTGATTCATAATCACAGTATTTTAATACAGAGCTTAAAATACCAATTGTATGTGTTTTGTTACATAGCTTTTAATTTGCAGTTTTAATTAGAAGTGTTTTAAACACTTGCTTAGGAAGCTTACTGAAAATGCACTTTTATTGGAATGCTTTTGATTTTATGTCAGGAAATTGAATAGGCATATTGTTAGCACTGTCACCACAGTTTTGTTTATTCAGCTGATATGATAATTCCTATTATGAATATGCCAGGAGTCTTTTTTTTTTCTTAGAGCAAAGTATATTTGTAAATTGGAAGCATTTTGTGATTGAAATGAAGGTTATGATAAGTAATACATATTTTTGCTATTATTTATTTACTGAACTTGTATAAAAATATTAGTATTGAAAGTAATTTGGTAAGGACTAATTAAGTGAAATAGTCCGATTCTTTTGGAAGGTGGTTTTTAAACAAAAAGTAAATTCATGCAAACACTTTATATCTATAAGGAATAGTTCTAAGTTAGCAGTTGAGAAGCTGCCTTTGTGAGTTGTAGATATAATTTCTGAAGCTTTGTAGAAATGTGTGAATTTGGCATACAGAATTATGGACTGTGGTGTTAATTAGGATGGGTTTTTTACTTTTGTTAATTTCTAGGAACTTTCGTAGTTCATTTAGCCTTTAAAAGTAGATTTGTAGAGTGCCACCTCTATATGCTTGATGCTTTGCAAAAGCAGAATGCCAAATAGAAACGTTTTTCAGTGTGGGATTCATTCCTTTTGTTGCTGATCCTGTGATGTTGGGCAACACGTTAATTATAAAAGTGAATGACAATGAATGCAACCCAGAGTTACCATCCTCTTCTTTGCTGTTTACAGGTACACAGATGAAGAGTCTAGAGTATACCTGCTTGATAGGGGTAATACCAGGGAGAAAGAGGCCCCAAAGGAGAAAGGAGCAGAAAAAGGGAGGGCAGAGGGAGAATGGGAGGATCAGGAAGCTTTAGACTATTTCAGTGATAAAGAGGCTGGAAAACGAAAGTTTAATGATTCAGAAGGGGATGACACAGAGGAGACAGAGGATTATAGACAGTTCAGGAAGTCTGTCCTGGCAGATCAGGGTAAAAATTTTGCTTCTGCATCTCACCGGAATGCTGAGGAGGAAGGAACCAAGTACAAATCTAAAGTTTCACTCAAGGGCAATAGAGAAAGTGATGGATTTAGAGAAGAGAAAAATTATAAACTTAAAGAGACTGGATATGTAGTGGAAAGGCCTAGCACTACAAAAGATAAGCACAAGGAAGACGACAAAAGTACTGAGAGAATAATGGTGAAGAAAGAAACTCAGTCACCTGAGCAGGTAAAGTCTGAAAAGCTCAAAGAACTCTTTGATTACAGTCCCCCTCTACACAAGAATCTGGAGGCGAGAGAAAAGTCTACCTTCAGAGAGGAGAGCCCACTTAGGATCAAAATGATAGCCAGTGATTCCCATCGCCCTGAAGTCAAACTCAAAATGGCACCTGTACCTCTTGATGATTCCAACAGGTAAATAAATGATCTGACAGAGGTGTTCAGTAAACCTTGTGGATATATGAGTTAATACTGAACTGTTTTTAATCTTGTTTTTTTTTTCCCTGATAATGTTTCTCTCCATGATATTCAAACCAATGGTATTTTTTCTTTTGTGTGTGTGTTTTTGTTATTGACATACTCTAGACCTGCTTCCTTGACTAAAGACAGGCTGCTTGCTAGTACACTTGTCCATTCTGTCAAGAAGGAGCAAGAATTCCGGTCCATCTTTGACCACATTAAGTTGCCACAGGCCAGCAAAAGCACTTCAGAGTCATTTATTCAGCACATTGTGTCCTTGGTTCATCATGTTAAAGGTAAGTGTAGGTTGTATAATTGTTACATAAAAATAAAAAATTACTTTAGGAGAAATGAACAGAAAGATAATCTGAACTAACTAAAGCTAACTAAACATTTAAGTCTTTGGGGAAATTTATTTTTGGTATCTTTTAAGTGCCCAGTATGTCAGACCCCTGAAGTATTTAATAAAAATGTGACTTAAATTTTAGATAAGTTAACAAGGAAAACTTATTCTTAGAAATAAACTTTATGGTAAAATGAGAAAATTTGTTTATTAACATGAAACTTTATAAAACATTTGAACCCTGCCCACTTGGGCATTTTGAAATTTAAAACTTTCATATTATAAACTTAACATTATCCATTGAATAGACAACTTGGAGATTATTTTTATCTCATTTATTTCAGTGGTACTGTTGGTATATACCAGAGCTAATTAGAATTAAGTTTTATTCTTCGCATTACTTGCCTGTAATATATGCATACATTACTGCATATCTTTACTATGTCTGATTATGTAGTTCTCAAGGGTTTGTAAGTTTGGCAGTATTTTTTGTTCATATTTCTGAAATAAGTATTTTGAAAGTTCTAGGTAAATGTAGATTATTATTGTACAATGTTGTGCTATTGTCTTGTACAGTACTCTTGTACCAGGGAGACAATACTGTAATTAAATAATTTAATCAATTCTACTTCCCAGTTTTGAATAATTCATTTGAAACCAAGTGAAATGCTGGGTTATAACTACCTCATCTCTTGTTTTTATACTGCTTAATTTTTATGGTGGTAGCTTTTATGAAATAGTGAATAAACCAAAAAGCAATCATATGTGTATTGTCATAGTACTTAAGAAGAGGAAAGTCTAATCCAAATCATTTTAAAAGGATATAAACTAAAAGGAGATTAGGCAGTTGTTAAGTCAGTTTTTATATGTAACAAACATTCATAAGATTCTAAATATTTTGGAGTTCCTATGTTTTCATCAATATGTAATGTTAGTTTCAAAGGTTTTAAAGCTGTTCAGAAGTTTTGGGGCATTACTTTTTAGGCAGCTGCATCAGTTGTAGGCAGCTTAACTGAAATGTTTTTTTCCCCCCAGAATACTTCCTAGCTGGTTTGTATTGAAACCAAACCTATTTTTTCTTTTTCTGAAGAATCTTTTGACTTTGCTAACTCTACTAGCCTAAATTTGCCATCCACAGTTTATGTGCCAATATTAAAATTTCATCTGGTGGATAGACTACTGAATTCTCTTGAAATGTAGTTATATCACTAATAACTAACCAAAGGCAAAACATTTTAGCCTTTGGCAGTATAACCAGGTTTGAGAATCAGTTTGTGGCCAAATTATCGATGTTATGTCAAACATTAGAATTAATGGTTTCTTTTTTCCCCCTTCCTTTTTTCTCCTTTTTTGACTTTTCTCGATACTTCACGAATAATACTGAATTTTGAGATCAGATTTTAGTAAATTTTCTCCTTTTTCATTTTATTTTTCCTTTTTTTTTTAACTGTAGTTATGTTTCATTATTGGTATTGTGCAACCGATCTGAACAGCTCTTTCTTCATACAGAGCTGAAAATGCCCAGTGATGTTTTCTTTTTCATTGTAACTAGGTCCTGGAATATGTTTTGAAATGGCAAAATCCATGTTTCAAAGTAAAATAGCTGTTGAAAGATACAGATGCAAAAACAGGCAAAGTTGAATCTTCTGTCTTCCTGGCAAAAATGGCATAAAAACTGAGTTGCTAGCTCATATTCCTGGGTTTCATGGAATTATGATTGAGGCACTACCCTTGTAGTGGCCGTTTCAAGTTTTAATGATTGGTTATGAGACATGTGCTGGATATTGGGCGGTAAGTTGACACAGATGTATGTTGACCTGTAAAGCAGATAGCTTGCTTCATATGTAACATTTCATAGTTCATGACTTTTTGCGTCTTTCTAGTTTACATTTAAAACACATTTGTTGAGCTGGTCTTAAAAACAAAAAAGGAAATTGCTGTTACTGATTTTTAAAAATTATTTAAAGAAAAGCAAGGAAAAATCAGTTATCAAATATGCTGTCAGGTTTGCCAAGATGCCAGATGTTGCTTTTTTAAAAAATAAATATCAATAAAAGGGTGTTTTTTCCTACCTCTTAGAACTGGCAGTGTAAAGACATTTTCTACACATAATAATTTGTCATAATTCTTAATGCAGAAATTAAAGTTTGTTTTTATTAAATCATTTGTAGACATTTCAATATTGCACTAATTTGGGATATTCTTTTTGTTTCTTCCAATTAATGACTTGAAACTACATGTGGGCAAGGTATAGAGATGCCCATAGACTACTGTTCTTTTATTTCTTCTATTTAAGGAAAGAGTACATCAGTGAAATGGGAAAAGAGATTCTTGACTTAATTTACAATTTTTGTGTTTGGCTATAGGGAGTATTGATAGGGCATACTTTTGAGGTAGCTTCCAGTGGTTGTGCTCTGTTACTACCATTACTACAGATTGAGGTACAAGAATTAAGGGAATAGGGAGGGAATTCTTTGTAATACTTGTATTTCTCCTGCTTAGGTTTCTTGAGTATTTTATTTACTTTTTCACTTGCTACATCCCCTTCTGTCAGGAATGGAAATGCCTGTGAATGTAAAAATAACTAACCAAATAGTATTTCTCCTAACCAACAGAGCAATACTTCAAATCACCTGCAATGACCCTAAATGAAAGGTTCACCTCATATCAGAAGGCTACCGAAGAACATTGCACCCGGCAAAAAAGCCCAGAAATACACAGGTATGTGGTATTGTATTATAAGCATTACACAAATATAATGACTTCCTTTGGAAAGTATGAGTTTAGAAAATTATGACGTGTGTGTTGGTTTTGGAACCATTCCTGTACTTTTCAAGTTTTACAGCTTTGGTTTAAGATATGTAAAAAGTCCATTTTATTCTATAAAGACTTAGATTTGTATGTGAAATTTACCAGAATTTCTCTTGGAACATTTAAGGAAGGCAAATTTCTAGCAGTCTGGTTTTGATTGAGAGTAGAACATGGAGTGCTAAATATTGTTCTTTCCTGTAATGGTATCTCATTTTGATATTTTTTATATCTTGCTTTTTTCTTTCTTTCTTTTTTTTTTTTTTTGGAGGGCAATTGGGGTTAAGTGACTTGCCCAAGGTTACACGGCTAGTTTTTGTGTTAAGTGTCTGAAGTCGGATTTGAACTCAGGTCCTCCTGATTCCAGAGCCAGTACTCTATTCACTGTGCCACCTAGCCACCCCCTTAACAATCTTAATAGTATTTTTTTCCAATTACATGTAAAGATAGTTTTTAACATTTGTTTTTGTAAGATTTTGAGTTCCATCTTCCTCACTTTTTGCATAGTAATTCAAATTATATTAAATGTGTTACTGAAAGACATTATGAAACAAGATATAAAAATCTCAGGTGCATATTGGAACTCTGTTATTAGACTTCATCTTATAAGTTAGATAACTTTTGTAGAACTCTATATATTCTGTAGATAAGACTGGAAATAGCCAAGAGTTCTTAGTTAAAGAAACTTACTTAGAATTATTTGTAAATAATATCTTAAAGAAATTGTCATTTTAATTCTCCATTGAACACTTGTTTGAAGAACAGCTGATTATAAATGGAAAGGGTAGGGATTTATTATTTAAGAAGTAGTGAAAATGACAATTGGTAGCTTTATGGCAAAGGAATAGACAAATATTTTTAAAAGGATAAGTTACCGGTAAAAAGTCACAATATTTTGAGGACAAAGAGGTAAATGGCTAGACATTCCCCTGGTTTCTGGATTACTGTTACAACAGCAGTTGATGTTTATAATGATAACACCAAATATTAAGATCTTAAGTTATACTGAGAATATGCTGTTTGTGGAGGCAAGGCCATGTGAAATTTTCTTTTTAAATAAACTTTCCATTGAAATTTTTTAAGGTTTTGTGCTTAAAGGAACAGGGTTCAGTTGTCTAGAAAGTTTGCTCCTGTGGAATGCTTCATTACATAGTAGTGTTAGATAAGGACTATTATAATATATTAGATCAATTTATTGCAGCTGTGCTAATTTGATTACTTTAATAAGTCATTTTGCTGGTTTAAAAAAATCCTACATTTTAGGCATTATGTAACCACAATGATAACAAATACACTTAATTTTAATTTATATTAAGGAGAATTGACATCTCTCCAAGTGCCCTGAGGAAGCATACCCGCTTATCAGGAGAAGAGAGAGTTTTTAAAGAAGAAAATCAAAAGGTATGGTCATGAAGACTATTTTATGTTAATTTAGTGTCTTGATAATCTTGTATTTAAGTTTCATATCAATGGCAAGCAAGATATATTAGTCATAGATATTTCTTCCTGTTTATAATTTTGAGGAACGTCTGGTAAATGTATAGCTATTTATGAAGAACGTAAAAAGATACAGCTTTAACCTTAAAATAACAATCTGACTTAGACATATTGAATTAACAGGTATACTTTTTTGTAAATGAGTTAGTTTTTTTTTTTGGAGGGGGGAAGGCAGGGTAAAGTGACTTGCCCAAGGTCATACGGCTAGTAAGTGTTAAGTGTCTGAGGTGGCATTCGAACTCGGGTCCTCCTGATTCCAGGACCAGTGCTCTATTCACTGTGCCACCTACCTGCCCCAAAATGAGTTAGTTTTAAGGAGGAAGATATATATGTTTATAAGGCATGTTTCTATGTTTACAAAGGCAGTTAAAACTTAGAATATAAAGGGAAAAAAGGGTGAAGATTAATAATTAGATTGTGATGGTAATTAGTACTTAGATCTTTTTTGGTCTGGATTTGTTTTAATTGGTGTAGATTTAATGCCCAGTGAGGAAACTTCCCTTTATCAAAATGGATTGCCACCTGTGCTGCAGTTTATAATTTGAGGATTGCAAGGGCACTGAGACCCTAAGGGACTTGTTCAGGAATTCGTAAGCCAGTCTGTGGGAAATGTGAGGCTTAACCCAGGTCTTCATCTTATTATGGCTATTTATCACTGTGCCACACTGACTGATGAAAGAGGCAGAAGCAGTAGAATTATGCTTTAATGTTCAAGCAACTGGCTTAGTCTTATATGTAAAAATGTCCAGCCAAAGAAAACAAAAAGCATATTCCTTTCTTATTGGGTGGCTAGTATAGCCTTTTGTGGATTGTCTAAGAACCTAACCACCATTTTTAATGCTATTCTTATATGAGAGTCTGTTCCCTTTTTGAGGTTAACAAAAAATCTGCATGTTGGAAAAATAAGTCCTAACCTGTAAATTTATGAGAACTGTAGCAGAAACCCAAGTGGCAAAATAAAAGATAATTTTTACCTTCCCTGCTTATATGAACCCATTTTCATGTTACTTCAGTGCCAGATTTTGTTTTGAAGAGTAGAATGGTAGAAATGTGGCACAGGGTTGAGCTAACCTGAAATGCATTTCTTCCTTTTCAGGACATAAATTTTCATGCTCTAAGTCACTTAATAGAGCATAACATTAATAATATCCACTAAAGACCTACAATCCTGGCCTGCCCATGCTCTATAAGATACCCTGGATTCTTGGAAGTCTTTGCCAACATTGACATTTCTGACAGGCACTACTAAGACGAAAAAGACATTGTTAGTTTGGGCCTAATGATGCTGTGATCTGAGGACCAGCCTCATAAATTTGGCCACAAGGTGACACTGTTTTGGCTGGAAAAAATTCTCTAAAATCATCACTAGTTTGTTTGGGAGTTGTAGTTTGTGTTGCTAGCAGGGGAAACACCATATTGATGAAATCACAAATCCTTGAAGGACTGAAGACAGTAACCTCTTGTTAACGGATTTCAAGTATCTACAATAGACTTATTGGGTTGAGAAGTTACTAAATTTGACCACTTTTGTGTGTGGGTTGGGAACATGTGGCACAATAATAATGGGTCATTGCTGTATTTTGACATTTTGGGGTAACTTATTTTCCTTTGGTAGTTTGTTATAGATGTTGGAAGTTAGTGGTAATCATAATGAGTTTTGTGTACCTATGTGTGTAGATGTGTGACTGACTCATGATTGATTTATACATATGTGGGAAGGTAAGGATGTAAAAATCCATTTGATCAGATAGGTAGAGGTATTCCCCTCATTCTGTTCATTGTGTTTTGAAGTTCTTAAGGATAACATGAACTGAAAAAGTTTGGGGGAAACATTAGTATTGTGAGGTCAAGGACTATGTCTAATTCTTTTTTGTATCTTCCACAGCACCTAGCACAGTGTCTTGAACGTAGTAGGCAGTCAATAAATGTTTGTTGATTGAATGAATGAATGGATCATTTAAGATCCTGTGCTGGAAACTTAAAAGCAGTGATTGATATTCAGACTGTGATACTCAAGCTTCATTTAGCTCTTTCAGTCAGGTACAACCTATCTTTTCTGTAGTTAGAATATTATTTTATACACCCTCTTAACTCGATGTACCGTAGCTTTGTGACTTTTTTGTTTAATAGCAAAGGCAAAAGTGGCTCCAGAGTCATCTAACTGTGAGTACCACTGCTTTAAAGATTAAAAACCATGATGCCGCAGGTCATAAGAAGCAGCCGGAAAACATTGCATTGACACCTCTCTCTCTTTACCTCCCCTCTTTTCTTTCTTTCACGGTCGGGTCTTAATTTTAGCTTTGGCTCTTTGTATGGGTATGAAAAAATTAAAAGTAAGGTTTACTGCTCTTTTTTCCTCCATTATTCTAGGAGCAAATAGAAATATATATACATTTTAGTGTCTTGGAGTGTTTTATATTTTTAGTAAATAGGTTTGCATCTTAGTGATTATATCATTCTACATCCATTCCCCCAAACCCTCATGCATCCCTTCATCTCCCCAAATGCCTAGCAGTTAAAAAAAAATTAATGGAATTGATTGCAATGTATGAAACTTCTTTAAATTAATACCTTTTGCAACACCTGAATTGAAAGATAGATGGTAGAATATGGTCTAGGTTACTGAGTTCAGGAATTGGGGATTAACATATTTTTGACTCTGAGTCGCTTATTGCCTCTCCTGTGTTGTAGTCAGTTTAATTGTTCACTTGCAAATTAACAGAAAGTGACTCTTCTGTCACTGTAACTCTTGAGGTTTGGTCAAGTTATGTTTAGTGTAAATAAGCCCAAGCTGCTGAGAACTCTTCTGGTATTTATATGGCCATGAAGTTCACAAAAGAAGGCAACTGTTCTATGGCCACAGATTATACTTTTAATATTAGCTACTCAAAAATACATTGGTGGAACAAGTGGCACTCAGTGATATAGTGTGTACAAATCTTTGTTGTTACAATTAAAAATAATTCTACACAGTATGCAACTGACAGCAAGGAATTGTATAAGGGACAAGATTTTATTTTTGAAAAGCTTGTAATATTCACTGGAAAATTAATTTTTAGAATATGCCCCTCCTCCATCCATGCTGCTATTTTCCCTTAAATTTTTAGGAAAATATCTCCTTAAGTACATATTTATTTTTAAAAAATTATAGTATAGAGTATATAGTATGTAGTGTGTATTATAACATTCTTTCTGCCATTAAAATTCCAGGTTAGACACAGATAGGTTGGCTGTATTTTTCACTTTTTTAAATGTATATATATATTGTAAATGCTTTATTCCACATTTTTTCCTTTCATAGGGAGATAAAAAATTAAGGTGTGATTCTGCTGATCTTCGACATGACATTGATCGTCGTAGAAAAGAAAGAAGTAAAGAACGGGGGGATTCCAAGGGCTCCAGGGAATCCAGTGGATCCAGAAAGCAAGAAAAAACTCCTAAAGATTACAAAGAATACAAATCTTACAAAGATGACAGGTAATTGTTAAAATGATCTAAGTAGGTTTTAGCTTCTAATTAGCCTTTTGTAATTGTCAGCTTAATTGCTTTCAATTTTCACTGTGTAATCGAATGTTTAAATTTAAACAATTAAAATTATTTGTTTTACAGCAAAAATGTATTTGTCTTTTACACGGCTTATGGTGGATGAGGACAAAAACTTTGGAATAGCAAGCTAACACTGAAAAAAAAAAATGACAAATTAATGTGTCCTATTATCCAGGCTACATCAGGAGGTTGGACTTCAATGCAGTGCATTTCTAGAAACAGTTTGTGTAAGAACTTTGGTTCGTTATGCTTGATTCCGCACTTTTTCAACTCATAACACCCAGAGTACAAGAATTTTAAAATTATGGCCAGAGGTTTTTAACATGGGTGAGATGGGGGGAGGAAGTACTAATTTTTAAGAAGTATCAATGTGCATTAGTCTTTCTTAGTAATATTTCCATGGATACTGTGTAGCAGTGGTAAGAGTTACTGCAGGTATGAACCTTTTGGGTGTTTTGTTAGGATCACGTAGATGTGATTTCCATTAGTGCCAAACGTTATTACATACGTATACACACATATACACATATGCATATATTTATATGTTAACTAGCTTGTAAAATTAAAGTATTGTTTAGATTTTTTATTATTCATTGGATCAATGTGAATTTTATCTGTACATCCTTATTTGACTGGTCTCTGTAGTATTATACATTTTTTACTTCTACATTGTGCTACATAGGGACCATACCTTAGCAGCTGTTGGGCATGAGTATGTAGATATTTCAATTATGTTGAATTAGGTAGCTACTTTGAAACTTTGCCTATGAGGCATTCTTTCCTTATCCTGCTCTTGATTTCCTTTCCTAAAGAAAAGTAAAAGAAACAAGCTAACATTTGAAATTTTAAAATACAGAAACTTGTTCTTATACTTTGCTGCCTTTTGACTGGCTGGCTACAGTATGTTTTTTTTTTTTCCACTAACAATAAAATCAAAATGTGGAAGGAGAATGGAAATTGAAAATGTATCCCAAGTTTAACATGCAATTATTTCACTTTTACATTACTTTTAAAAGGCCAGAGCTTAAAAAAAAAAAAACCCAAAGTTCTATAGTTTTAAGATTCTACTGATTGTTCATCATTTAAAAAATAGCACACAGTATTTCTTTCTATTTTTACAGTAAACATAAAAGCAGAGAGCAAGACCGTTCTCGATCTTCGTCCTCTTCATCATCATCTTCCTCAGCAAGCTCTAGAGAAGAAAAAGAAAGTAAGAAGGAAAGAGAAGAAGAGTTTAAAACCCACCATGAACCAAAAGAATATTCAGGCTTTACAGGAGTCAGCAGACCCAGAGGAACTTTTGTAAGTTCTGAAATTCTCTGGTGCTCTCAGGGAATTGTATTACACATAGAGTGCTTATCCTTCAGGAAAGTAATGAATCTGATCAATAATGGTAGATATAATTGTTTATTGTTAATTCCATTGTTCAGGAGAAAACCTGGCATTGGAAATGCTGCTGTCAGTAGTATTTCTTTGGTAAATGACAAAGTAATTATAACATGTTTAGAGGCAGAGTGGAGAAAATGGTGGACTTGGAATCAGGGAGGTCTGGATCAAAGCCCATCTCTGACACATAACTGTGACCTTAGGCATGTCACTTAACTCCTGAGCCTTAGGGAATTCTTAAGACTGTTAAGTTAGACTGGTTGGTATCTGGGTCCCTGGAGGGCGTTTCTACATTGATAAAACCACAGGTCCTTGGTTTAATGATGTATATAAACTGGTCAGTTTTCCCTGGCTCTGGAAGTGATTGTGACTATCATACACATCTCCAAAGAAAGAGAGTTTATATTTTGAAGGAGCAGGGGCAGTTATTTTCCTTTTTGTGAAATCGATATTCCTGCTACTTCTGATTTTGATTCCTACTCTGTGTCAGAAGCTCCCTGGTAAATGAGGGTGAATGAAGACCAGAGGTTGTAGTAGTACAAAGTCCTTGGCTTGTTGTATGTCAGAGGATTCATTCATTTGGTGGCTTTACAGCAATCTCTAAAGGAAGTAAGGGTATTTTGTTGATTGTGAGAAAACAGAAACAACTGAATAATTATTTGAGTATAGTCCTTGAAGTCTCCCTTTTTTTAGTGTTTTTTTTTCTTTATGTTGTGTATTTCCACAAATTTGTAGTGGGCAGAGGTTTTTTCTGATTATATAAACCTTATATTTTCACTCCTCACGGGCATGAAAGAGGCAGGACAAATAATGCAGTGAAATGATGGTTTGCATGTAACTAAACAGCTTTTGACTGCCTAACTAAACAACTTTGTTAATGTTAATCAGTTTCGAATTAGAGGCAGAGGAAGAGCCAGAGGAGTTTTTGCTGGGACAAATACTGGTCCAAACAACTCAAATACTACTTTTCAAAAGAGACCGAAGGAAGAGGAATGGGATCCAGAATATACCCCAAAGAGCAAGAAGTACTTCTTGGTGGGTGTTAGACATCTGTGTGTTTGGTTTGCATTATTTTTTAAAGCATACTGGGTGAATAAATTTTAGTACAGGTATCCTTCATGCTAATAAAATTTCTAAATAAAATTTCACCATAATGTTTATAACACAAAGAATAAATGTGTTGCACATTTTTAGCTGACTTGTAGTATAGTTTTCAAGGCCTTTTAATCGACCCTGGTTCCATGTCTTAATGTGTTCCAATGTAGAGCAAGCTGCAAGTGGATGGCAGCCATAATTGGGATGGAATATTATAACTTCTCTATGGTTTATATACTTATTTGAATACTGCTATCTTGGTGCAAAGTTGATCCAAAGACAGGCTTTACAATTTATGCTAGCATTTTTTTTTTAAGTAAAATAAACCCAAATAAAACCTACAGTGTAATTTGAAACAGTTCACAGAGAGACCATTATTTTAGTACATGTGAATTGTTTAGTGGGGAATTTTTATTGGGGAAAGAGATGTTCCTAGGTAGATTCCTTGGCAGAGTTACCTAGGCATTTCATTGGTATTGAGATGAGAATCATTTGCTAAGGAAGCACCTTTTCACAAATGAATAGGGCAGGAGGGGAAAGGTTTGATTTGAGACAGAAGTAATGGCCTGGTATAAGTTGAAATACCTTTTGTTTGACAGATGTGATTAAGGAGGGAAAAAAAGCACCAGATTTTCAAGAAAACCAATCAAACTTTGGGAAGTATCATATAGTATAACTTGGATCATTTTCTTGGGCCATTTGTTAGCCCACTTTTCCCTTCTTTCTTCTTTTCCCAGACTCTGAATATGTGAAAGTTAATGGATCACAGTGGGGAAAATAGTATTCTAGTTATAGAATTTTTCTTTAAATACAGCTTTTTAAAGACTGCTCTTAGTCCTTAAGGGATATGTGTATTACCCAGTTTCCCTGACATTTAGCTAATTTTGCTGGTGGGTACACAGCAATGTTCCTTTTAAATAAGTCACTTCTTTTTTGGGGAGTAATAGTAATGGTGAAACATTTCACAAAATGTTCACATTTATTTCTCTAGTTTGAGCATCACCAGCAGACTTGAACCTAGTTAAACATAACAAACTTTATTATGTTCGTGAGTTTGAAATCAGTCACTCTTCTACCTAGTATCTAAATAAAAATTAAGGTAACTTATTTACTCAATATATTATGTGTTATAAAGTCTAAAAAAGATAATAGTACCACCTCAGATTTAGGAAGAGCTTGCTTCAGTAGTTTGGTATTGGTGGTTTTTGAAATAGAAGTCAGATAACTTTTTCTTTCATATCATCTCCAAATAGCATTGATACAGGCTATAACTTCCTACCTCCAGAAGGAGGCAGGTGTTGGTATGAGCACAACTACATTGGTTTCTTGTTTAGTTTTAGGTATAATTTTCATGAATAGTTTCATGTATAAATTGTACCTTTCAGATTTTTGAGAGTTACAAAAAAAAGCTGTTCCATCTAATTGTCTTTCTGACAATCCATTTTTTCAGGATTAAGATTAAAATATCCAGTTTCCAGTTTGGTAGTTCTCCAAGTACAGTGACTTTTAATGTATATTTTAGTGCATATCCATTGGTTTAGCTTAGTTATTGAAGAACTTTACAAATCACAAAGGACAAAAAAATTGAACTATTTTGATAATTAAACTATCTGTAAATAGCAGAAACATTAAAAAAATTTATTGCCATTGTGTCAGAATTAATTTATATAAGAAGCAGCTAAATGTCTATTACAGCTTGATTTTAATCAAAACAAAAAATTTCAAGTCCATGTCACTTAACTGATCAGTTTCCAAAGTTGACCAAACTTGTGCCCTGATTTACTGTAGTCTATTAATAGTTTGATTTTACATATATAACTTTCAGAGTAGAACCTTAACTGGAAGGACTATTGGAAGGAGGCAGGGGGCTTAGAGCAATGTTTAAAACTAGAAATTTGATCTGTAGTGTCAAAAGTAATTTGGTATTGACACCACTGAGGCAGTAGTAGATAAACAACATGCCTCAGACCCAGGAGGACCTTGGTGTGTGACCCAGGACAAGTTACTGAACCTCTTCATTCTCATAAGCAACTCTTACACCACAGGTCTAATCTATATCCTGGTGCCTTTGTTAATGTTTTTTCTGAAATTTCCCATTACACTTCATAGATGAAGGTTTCTGTGATACTTTGGATTTTTTTGAATTGTTTAGAAATGAAGGTTTTATAACATCAGCTATGTGAAAATGAAAAAGGTCACAACTCTTAGGGAGCACAGAATCTTGAAGAGAAGCTGCTACACTTATCCTAGTGCTGGGTCAGTGGTGACAGTGTAGTCTAACAGGCCAGTGTTGCTGTATATTATGGAGACTATCAAAGGGGGTAGAGGGAATTTTGAGTTTTATATATTTTACCCTTTTAAAAGTGATTCATTCACACTGTGGTAGGAATGCTTTGTGAAAGAAAAGAGGATTGGATAGAGTTGGGATGCCTGGATTCTAATCTTTGTTATGGTCCTAATTAGTTTTTTGCCCTTGAGCATATAATTTTAACTAGTTTGACCAGATCGGGTGGTGGTAACAATTTTTTGTGTTGTGGACCCCTTTGGTAGTTTGGTGAAACCTATGGATCTCTTCTCACGATATTTTTAAATGTATAAAATACATAAGATTACAAAGGAAAAGAGTTAATGGTGAAATTGAATTGTCATAGTGTTTAAAAACAACCTCAGGTTAAGAAGAATCCCATGGTCTAGATGATCCTTAAGCTCCAGTTTAGATCAGAGTTTTAGTTCTTGGTCATGTATAGCCATTGTGAGAATTTGAGGGTCAAAAGTTTGTTTTGGGGATTTATCATCAAAAGCCTTCTTCGGCTCCTCATACCTGAGGGAGGAGAGAGATTGTCAGGTATGACACCCCCCAAGTTTTTGCTGCTTCTTTTCTCTTTCCTTCTTGAAAATATGCTTTTACGTTACTTTTAGGAGAAGATATTTACTTTTATCCACTGTTTAGGGTCCTGAACACTAGCTCCATTTCCATTGCTTACAGAATCAGAGAGGAGTATACCTTGCCCTATTACCAAGGAAATACCTTTCAAAGGTGGAAGCTTCGAGGAGCTGAGGTTTAGGGAAGCATGCCCAGAAGTCTCCTGCCTTCCTCCTTACAGACAATTTCTCTCAAGTGTTATCTAGTGAATCTCTCTTTAACAACAAACCAGTAGTAACTATTCTCCCAACTATCTCAAAATTGGTTGTCATTCTTCTTCGTTTTAATCTGCCTCCTTCCCCATTATCTCCTGCCACAAAACATTTAATAGAAAGCCATGCAATAGAATTTCAAGACTTTAACTGGCATTTGCTTTAAGACAATTTAATTAGGTTTGGTATTAAGTTAAACTTACATTATATTTAGTGGTCCAGTTTCAGTTTGGCAGACTGCCTCAGAATTTTTGTACCATAAACTCTAGAAGTAATTCCTTCAGTTAGTTAAACTAAATAATCTAGTATCCTGGAGTATATTCTTTTTTACATTTTTATTTCTGTAAATAAAATTCCTTATGAAGATATACTTTGGAACATAGTGAAAAATTTGATCTTTAATTGGCAAAGTCTGATTGGGACATTGTAATCTGGCAGTGCTAATTAGGAGTCACAAGCTCAGATATCTTCAGCTTAATGTACATAAAGATTTATCTTGAAATTTTCAAATAAAAGAAAGTATTAACACATTGAATAATCATGGAATGTTTTGAAGAACCCTTCAGTTTTATGAAGAAATGTAAGTGGGCTAAAAATGGCCATAATTATGCAGATGTTTCAAGGAGCCATGATTCTTATTGTGACTGGATTTCATTTATTTGGATTTGTTATTTAGCAGTGGGCAACAGTTCATTTACTGGTTGCTCCTGTAATTTATAAATATAGAGCTGTATATAACCTCATTTATAGAATGCTTCAAAGAGGAGATGATAGGACATAGAGCCAACTGTTAATATTTACAATTCATATGATCATGGTTAAGTATTGGAGATTATGAAAAAATGGTATTCCTTGATAGAAAATTCTGCATGTTGAAAGACTTAATGACAACTTACCCCTTGTTTGTAGTTGGTTTCAAAAGAAGGAATCCTTTTAAGTTGGAAAAGATAACATTTATTTATGGGCCTGGAGTCTCCTCAGTTTCAGCTGGTCTGCCTGACAAATTTATATGTTAAAAAGAAGTACTGGAGGCCTGCTAACAAGTCATATTTTCTAAACACCTCCCTGATACATGTAAAAAGTTTTGAAATTAATACTCAAAAGCATCTCATTGATTATTTTTAACCTTTCTTTAGCATGACGACAGGGATGATGGTGTGGATTATTGGGCCAAAAGAGGAAGAGGCCGCGGCACTTTCCAACGTGGCAGAGGGCGGTTTAACTTCAAAAAATCAGGTAGCAGTCCAAAATGGACACATGACAAATACCAAGGGGATGGGATTGTTGAAGATGAAGAAGAGACCATGGAAAATAATGAAGAAAAGAAGGACAGACGCAAAGAAGAAAAGGTAGAAAATTCCAACTTGTCAGTGAATTGAAGAGCAGATTTCCATCAGTGTGGGCTAGGAGGGTGACAATTTGCTAAAACTTATTAAATCTAATTTTATAAACAGAGCTTGCTATGGTTTATATATGGTATGTAGTTCCCCCCCTGGCTCTGTTAATCTTCACTTTCTGTGTTTTTTTTATTATAGGAATAGTAAATCTGAAGTAAGATTGCAACTGAGAGCAGAACTTGCACCCACCATTTTTTTACGTGATTTTTTTGTTTTCAAAACGAATGTAAGCATTTTACTTAAATTTTACTGTTTGCAAGTAGTCTGTAGATTTTTTGTTTTAAGTCTTTAAATATCTCAATAATAGTAGAGTGTATGTTGAAGATTGTACTGAAGCAAAGTAGAAAGTTGCTACGTACCATATTTGTAACTATCAACTTTAAAAAAAAAACTTTTGCTGTTTTTGTTATATGCATTGTAATTCTGCTTTGTCTATAAGATATGGTCAAGTACAACTCTGTGAAAGTTCTGATTTTTCTTTCCCTCTGTTTGTCAGTGTTTTATTCTGAAGTAAACTTTAGCGCTATATACCAATTCCTGAACAGAAATTGTTTATACAAATTGTTAATTATTTTAACAGTACACAGCTGTTAGCATCTTCCTTAAGTAGAACACATTACACTGTAGGATGAACAGTCTTTGAAGTGTATTACATAAGTTCTGTTGCTTTGGTGAACTAATAATAAGCAAGTTCAACACTACAGTGAAATGGGGGGAAATAGCATTTTTGCTCAGCCTAACAGTTGAGAAGTAGAAAAGGTCAGTACTTCTCTTTATATTAATTACATATTAAAATCAGATTAGATAGTTTGATGAAATGGTTTTCTACTAAGAGCAAGGACTAAGTACAAATATAGGAAAGCTTTAGAGCCATTCTTCTTTTGCTTCAAAACTCACTGTTGGTACTCTTTGAGGTCTGATTCATGGTCTTGGACAATCAACTACTCTTTGAGGAACGACATTGGTCTGTAACAATATTATAGTTAAAATTCCACCTAATTTGTACTAAGTTAAAATTCCACCTAATTTGTACTAAGTTTAAAAACCCTTCAATGCTCATGTGATGTGGCTGATAGGTAGGATGGGGAAGACCTTACAGAAAAATTTTCATGCAGATGCTTACAGAGCTGAAGCATTTAATGGAAAGAAAATACTCATATTTTACATAATTTTTAAAAAGTGGAATGTTTTTAGATTGAAAAAGATCAGCTACATATGTTAGGCAATAAGGACAAACTATTCACTAGAAGTGTTTTGAATTATTTGTTTTTCAAATGTCACCAATAAAAAGTTTTTGTCAGGAAGTTTGTTGCAGCATTGACCCAGCTTGCATTTGTTTCTGTAGTTACAGTTTGTAAAATGGCTTTTTATCATTTTCTCTTTGGGGTTTTCTTCAGGCAGATTAAGTCTGGCAACCGGAATTGTCTTCATTAGTACTTACAGCTTTAAAAGGAATAAAAATCTGAAATAACTAAAATGAAATGTTAATTGAAACCCTTACAGTTTTTTTTTAAAGGAAATTCTTCCTTTTCAGAGTTGAGAAGAAAACCAAAATAGCTATGCACAAGCATAAGTACAAGTGCTTGCTATTTCTGTTAAGGCTCTGAACATCTTCAGATGAAATCCTTACCTCTCTTCTGCCCTCATTTTTTGATCAATATATGAGTTTTTGGCACCTTGGTGGTTGTAGCAATAGAATTTGCTAAAAAGCTGGTTTAAAAATAAAGTGGGGTTGGGATGAGGGAAGAAAAGGTAAATATATTTGCAAAAGTAAAAGAAAACTTCATTTATGTTTGTTTCCCTGTACTACTTTGTCACCCTTAAATTGCTTTGTAAAACAAGGAAATAATTGTCCAAGCAAAAATGCACATCATTGCCATCACTCAGGAAGTAACTCAAGGTGAAGTACCATCTTATCAATGAGTTGATCATCTCCAAGCAAACAACACATTTTCTTAGACACTTTAGCATTCGCTAGGTAGATAATTTATTTGAACATATTTGCTACTTTTAGAAGGGACACTCACTATACTGCTGTACATTTTTGTCTTTCACTGAAGAAAATGAGTGCTTTTCTGTGGTAGTAAACTAAATAGGGCCCATGGGACCTTGTAGATAAAGGCTATCTTGGGAGCGATGAACATTGCATCAGATTTTGAAAGCAGATACACTGCTTTAACTTGATATGTGTACAACAAATTTTTGTTAAGTTACTTCCCTAATTAAGAGGGAAGAATCCCAGATGGGATGCAAATGCATGTCTTTAAAGAGTCCAGGGTAAAGCACAGTGTGCATTTTTCTTTTCAGTCCACAATTTAGCTTCATATTTACTGACATGTACACCAAAGCTAAATTGCTCTTGTTAAGAAATTGTCTAATGTTTACAGTAGCAGGAAATATTAACCCTTTGGTACCTGCATTGACAGACTTCCTTTTGCCCAGAGAAGGGAAACAAAATGAACCAAAGGATGTTTCCAGGAAGGATTAAGAAAGCTGCTTAATCACAAGAAGGCCATGACTCAGTTCTTAGGTGTGTATACCTTCCAACATCCTAGGAGTTTACTATTAAATGCAAAATATATTTTTTACAATATCAGACTGCTTTAAGGAGTCATTATTCTTTTTTGTCAGTTTAAATCAGTGTTGGGCATTAATTGGAGAAAAGTCTTCCCCAGTAAGGATGGCTATATAGATGGTTAGATCACTCCATTCAGTGTGATGTATATTGCAATAGGGACCCTTGTAAATTGTCATATGCCAATAAAATGTCGTAAGTGGTAATGTGTTATTGTTTGATTACCATAATTAAGAATATTTTTTTCCTCTTATCAGAGTAGTTTCTATGACCTCTTTTTAGAACTTGGATTAATTGCCTTCTAAAAACTATAGTTGTATGCTGAGTTCTGCTCCAAGGATATGATAGTGCTTTACTTTCTCAAACCTCATATCTATTAATTGGCTGATGGCATTATCAGTAAAAGAACTTAAACTAAGATTTTAGCCATTTGTGTCACTATTTTGAGAAAGTAACTTAACAGTGGGATGGAAATGCTTCTGTTTTATTTAAGTTTAAACCAACATACATTGAAAGTACTGTGTCTAGGTGCTAGGAAAACAAAACAGAAACAAGAGTGGCTCTACTTCTCAAAGAGAGCTAGTCATTAGTGGTTTAAATACTAAAAATCCATTTTGTCTAATTCTTTGCCAAAAAAAGTAGGGTGGGGGGAAGAAGAGAAGGCTACCATTACCCCTGTGGTAAGATCTGAACTATTTGAAATGTAAAACCCTTTTGGTTTTTAACAAAGCTTCACATAGATGTCCTATGATCTAAGTAAAGCGGAAAATAAATGGTAATAATACAAATAGTAATTTCATTGGTTCCTTGATCTCATTGATGAGGGTACTTTATCAGTACAAACTGTCAAGCATACTTGCCTTCTCACCCTGTGTGAGTCTTAGAAAGAAAAAAATGGAGATTTTTTTCCTTAGCAGGAAGTTTTGAACAAAAATGAGAATTTTGCTTTCTACCATATACTTTTCATTAGCCTACACATTGATCAGACGAAGTAGTTATAACAAGTTAATAATGCATTTTATACAGTATTGGCTGCTGACTTCTTGCCAATTCTTAATTGTCTCCCTGAAGGAAAAAAATTATTTAACTTAGGCCCTAGCAACTAATGGCCTTTACCTTGTTATAGCCACAGACTACAGCCCATCCCTGGCCATCCAGCTTTGTAAACATATGCTACTGGTTGAAAAGGAGAATATGAGAACAGCACAAATCCATCACCACTCCTGGAAAAACAACTCAGAGTACTCACCTCATTTTCTAGTCCCTGGATTTGAAGGGTAATAGTCTTTGCTGTCTTATTTGAATTAGTAAGGAAAGACTGTTTTAAACTTGTTTAGAAATTCTGGAATACTTTTAAAGGAAACATTCATTGCATTTTGTATCTTTTTGGTAAGAAGCTGAATATCATTACCAATATCACTTCTGCATAAAGAGAAACGATACATGCTTTCTGTAGAGTTTTTTTTTTAAACTTTAGTGATAAATTAAGATCATCTAAATGGATTGTCCTGGTAGTCCTTATGCAACAAAAACCAATTCACTTCTCTTATGTGAAAGAAACTAAGTAAGCAAGGAACCAAAGTCAGGTACTATTATTGAGACTGTTCTTTATCTATGTACATTTCTTGAATTCAGAAATGGGACATTGTTCTAGTGCCTGGTGCTCAGTGTGAAAACTTGAGTTTCATTCCAGGACTCGGTGAAAGAAAATATTATACCCAAGATGGTAACTATCCCTCAAGGTCAATAATCTGAATTTTGTATAATTATTTTTTTCCCTACTACTTATCTTATCCCTTTGGTAATCCAGAGAGGTTGGGTATTATTGCCATTTTATAGATGGTCAGATTCACAAAGCTAGTGGATGGCATATATGGGATTAGAATTTGGGTTATCTGGACTCCATCCTTTAAACTACAAATGTGTTATTAAATTGGGGGCGGGGGGACCTACAGGCTCTGATGAAGAGGTAGCCAGAGTTAATGACTGAAGGTTAGAAACTTGTTTTACAGCATTGGGTACCACTGTTCTTTAGTCTTAGACTTAACCTTGTAACCCATTCACCTGTCTGCACCATTTTTTTCCAGCCATAGGAGGAAAGGACTGGTAAAAATCATAGCAAACATGAAAAAAAAAAACTCGATGTTCAGTTCCTTCTTGCTTTTAGGGTAAAATATAAACTATGATTGGCACTAAAATCCCTTGAGTTTGGCTGCAGCATAACTTTCCAAGATTGTTAATATCATGTACTCTTCCAGCCAAACTGACCTATGTGCTTCATGCTGCTGATATCTCATTTCTGTCTCCTTGGCCTCTCAGTGTTCATGAAGGACAAACTACTTCTAAAGTATCTCCCCTACCCCCCACCTTACTTTGTATGTTTCTTTAGACAAAATAAAGGAAACTCTTGGTGAGTAAACCTTTTTTTACCTTTGCAGATCACCTTCTTTGCAAACTTAGAATCTTGGAATTGCCTGGGGCCATTGAGACACTGAGTGATTTGCCCAGATTTGTCACATAGCCAGCATGTTGGTCAGAATTTGAATCTAGATCTTCCTGGCTCAGAGGGTAGCTCTCTATCCCATGTCATGCTGCTTCTCATTATGTAGAAAATGAAATGCAGCATAATATGAATATAAATCTACCACCTACCCCCTACCAGAATGTAAGCTTACTGAGGGCAGGGACTTTTCATTTTTGTCTTTTATATCCCCCCCTAGCATGTAGGACTGTCAGGCACTCAATAAATGCATGTGGAATGATTAGTGACAGTAATGTTACTTCGAATTTTTTTTTTCCTTTTTGGAGGGCAATTGGAATTAAGTAACTTGCCCATGGTTACATGGCTAGTTATTTTGTGTGGGTGTTAAGTTTCTGTGGCCGGAACCAAACGGGTCCTCCTGACTCTGGGGCCAGCACTTTACTCACTGTGCCACCTAGCGCCTCCCCCCCTGCCCCCGTAATTTTTTTTAATAGAAAGTAGAAGGAATCAATTCAACTTCAATAAAATTTTATTGAGATTAAAGTTGGGGCCTTCAGCATTTTTATATTCATTATCCAAAAAATGGGAATAGTCTTTGCTGAAGTAATCACTCTGAAGCACTGAACAGATGACTTGGTTGTACTCAAAAAGATGTCAGAGACTAAAACCCCATGAAACTCTTTTGAGTATTTCAACCTCAAAATTACATTTCGTTTTTCTGAAATTACGTCTGTAGGGTATGTATATATGTACAATGCCAATTAAATCCCCTGAGCAAGGGTGGTAATGGGACAGGTTAAAGATTTAGGAATGGATGTCTTCATTTGATTTTAAAACGCTTCAGTGAGTGAAGACCCACTATAAAAATCTCAATAAACTAAGAAAAAAGGGGTTTTGTACTACCTGTGTTTTCCCGATAATAAGACCTATCCCGAAAATAAGCCCTCCCCTTACTGTGTAAGATTCCTGTAAAATAAGCCCTCCCCCGAAAATAAGCCCAATTGAGATTGCTACTCAAGGTGATCCCCTGCGCTACATGCTACATTACCGTACCCTCTGTATGCACCATCCCCCCCCCCCCCCCAGTGAAACGCACGCTGCGCTCCGAGCTGCATCCAGTCAGAGCTGCAGCAGTGAGCACGTCATCCTGTTCTTCCCCAGTGATTTGCTTGCTGGCGCCATTGAGAGCAGTGCCTCAGAGGAGAGCTGAGGCAGGACAACATAAGCCCTCCCCTGAAAATAAGCCCTCTGGTGTTTTTCTTTCCAAAAAAATTAATAAGACAGTGTCTTATTATCGGGGAAACATGGTAGTAGTGGTAACTGATAAAAAGTTTGATCATCTAAAAGTTCTAATTAGAAAGCTTTGAAAAAGTAAGGTATAAAAGTGCATTTAATGTACTAGTAGGGAGTAAAATGGATGGGATTAGAAAGCAATTTACACAGGTATACTTCAGTACTCAATAGAAGAATCAAAATAGTTGGAATGGAATTAAGAGAATTTTGAATTCTAAAAACATTTCATTCAAATTAATTTGATATGATTTCCATCAGTTAATTTGATATTCTTGTGTCAATCTGGATTTTTATGGTAGATATCCACATCTAAGAAAATAGCTCTCATGTGGGGTATTTGATTTATAATCAAGTATACAAGGTTATCTGGTTTCCTTTGTCACATTTAAAATTTACTGAGTTTAGAATGAGAATAAGTTTTACAAGATAGTATGATACAAGTTTTATGAGACATAAGATTCAAAAGAAGCTAGCTCTACCTCAAGGAATATAAAGGAGTAATAATAGATGATAATAAAGCTAGCATTCATATTGTAATTTAGGATTTGTAAAGTGCATTATAAATATTTTTATTTGATTCTCACAGCAATCCTGGGGTGATAGGTACTGTTATTCTCCATTTTTACAGTTAAAGTTAAGTGTCTTTGCCCAGGGTCAATCCCATCTAGTAAGTGTGTGAGACAGGGTTCAGATGCTAGTATTCCTAAGTCAAAGTCCACTATGGCACTTTTTGCATGCTGTTTTTTATGTTGTTTTTTTTTTTTTTTTTTACAGCGGACTACATCTTTTAGACAGCTGATATATACAAGTTCCTTCTTGATTTTGCTGTTGTGTTTGACCTAGTGTACCAAAATGCAGGCTTGAATGTTTTACAGATAATTGATAAATGTAGGAAAACGTTAATAAGGGTCCATAACAGAGAAGAATTTTATTTTATTTCAAGTTTATTTTTGGGGGGCGGAGTCAAGATGGTGGAATAGAAACAAGACTTCCATGCAGCTCCCGCAAACTTTAGAGCTACAGAACCCACAAAATGTCAGAAGCTAACTTCCCGCTGAAGACAGGCTGGCAAGAAGGGGACAGGGCAGTGCTCTGGGAGGGAGGTTTTAGCCTCAGGGTAGACACAACCAGCCTCTGGCTGGAGGGACTTCAGATCAACAGCGGGTGTGGCAGTTTCCAGAATTATCAACCCATAGATGATAAGGACAAAGTGAGAGGTCAGTGGTTTGGGAGTGCCCTCCAGCCTTTTTTCCCTGGAGGGAGAAGCAACTGAGGCGGAGCTGTTGCCAAGCCACGTGACTGCTTCAGAGCTCCTGACTTGCAGATAGTAGGGGGACCAAGTGATCAGTCTGAGGGGTAATCACTCATGCTTTAACCTGCTTGGATCTGGATCGTGGACTAGGGTGGAGGTCCTGGAGTGCCAGAGTTTGTGGAGAGTTTGCCAGAGCATGTGGAGGCTTCAGAGAGGCCACGCAACTAATATCTCCAGCAGCTGAGAAAACCCCAGCGATTTGGGACAAACCTCCCCTGTCTGGTAGCAGAGTTCTACTGTGGCAAAAAGCTCAAAAGTCAAGTAATTGAGTGGCAATATGAGCAAGCAGAGGAAGCAAAGAAAGCAAAACAATCAGACATTAGATTCCTATTTTGGGGACAAAAAGGATCAAAGCATGGAACAGGAGGAAGACAGTAAAGTCAGAACTCCTGCACCAAAAGCTTCCAAGAAAAATATGAGCTGGTTACAGGCCTTAGAGAAGCTTAAAAAGGATTTTGAAAACTAAATAAGAGAAGTGGAGGAAAAATTGGGAAGAGAAATGAGAATGATGCAGGAAAATTATGAAATGAGAGTCAACAACCTGACTGAAGAAAATAACATCTTAAAAAATAGACTAACTCAAATGGCAAAAGAGGCTCAAAAAGGCAATGAGGAGAAGAATGCCTTAAAAAGCTGAATTTGCCAGATGGAAAAAGAATCTCCAAAAGCTCACTGAAGAGAATCATTCCTTCAGAATTAGACTGGAGCAAATGGAAGCTAGTGACTTTATGAGAAATCCAGATACTATTAAACAGATCCAAACAAATGAAAAAATAGAATGCAATGTGAAATATCTCATTGGGAAAATCACTGACCTGGGAAATAGATCTAGGAGAGATAATTTAAAAATTGGACTACCTGAAAGCCATGATCAAAAAAAGAACCTAGAAATCATCCTTCATGAAATTCTCCAGGAAAACTGCCCTGATGTTTTAGAACCAGAGGGTAAAATAGAGGTTGAAAGAATCCACCAATCACCACCTCAAAAAGATCCCCAAAAGAAAACTCCTAAGAATATTAAAGCCAGGTTTCAGAGTTCCCAGATCAAGAAGAAAATATTACAAGCAGCCAGGAAGAAACAATTTGAATACTGTGGAAACGAAATCAGGATAACACAGGATCTGGCAGCTTCTACACTGAGGCATGGAAGGGCTTGGAATATGATATTCTGTAGGTCAAAGGAGCTGGGATTAAAACCAAGAATCACCTACCCAGCAAAACTGAGTATCATGTTTCAGGGGAAAATATGGTCATTCAGTGGAATAGGGGACTTTACAGCATTCTTGATGAAAAAACCAGAGTTGAATAGAAAATCTGACACCCAGATGCAAGAAGCACGAGAAATATGAGAAGGTAAACTGGGAAAAGAAAACAAGGAAATTATCAAAGTTGTAACTTTTTATATTCCTATATGGAAAAACGATAATTGTAACTTACGAAACTTCTCAGTATGAAAATAGTTGAAGGGGAATAGAAATATATATATATATATATATATGTCTATAGGAGGGTATATGGGCATATGAATACATATGTTAGTGTGTGTATATATGTGTACAGGTATACATAGAGGTGTGGCACAGGATCAATTTAATAATAGGAAGGGATGATACTTAAGGTGAAATTAAGAGGTGAGAGGAATATGAGGAGATGGGGAGAGAAAGAATGGGGTAAACTATCATATAGAAGAGGCAAGGGAAAATGGTCACAATGGAGGGGAAGAACAAGAAGGCAAAAGGGAATGAGTCAACCTTTTTTCTCATTGATTTGGCTTAGGGAGGGAATGACATGCACACTAAATAGGGTATCTCACCCTACAGGAGAGTAGGGGGGAAGGGGATGAAAGGGGTGATGATGGAAGGGAGGGAAGTTGGAAGCACCCACTTTTGAAAAGGCACAGCATCAAAGTAGAGAATAGAACAAGTGGTGGGTGGGATAGGATGGAGGGACATAGAGTGTTTCACAATATATCCATTGTGGAAATGTTTTGCATAGCTACACATGTACAACCTATATGGAAATGCTCATCTTCCCAGTATGGGTGGGTGATGAGGGAGGAAGGGAAAGAATCTGAAATTCAAAGTTTTAAAATTATATATGTATAATTTTTATTTTACATGTAACTGGGAAATAAGATATACAGGCACTGGGGCATAGAGATCTACTGTGCCCTACTGGAAAGTTGCAGAGGGGATGGGGGAAGATAGGAGAAAGAGCAGATTGGGGGAGGGGATATTCAGCAGGATCACTGTTTTTTGGTGGTGGTAGGGGAAAAATGGGGAGAAAATTTGTAACTCAAAATCTTGTGGAAATGAATGATGTAAACTAAAAAATAAAGAAAAAAGAAATTTTGTTCAAAACCTAATGGATATTGAAAGTACAACATGCCAATTGAATATCATTTGTTAATCACATCAAGAGCAGTGCAAAACAGAATTTTTAGTAAATATATACTATATGGTTTCATGAAAGCTGTTCCATGTAAGGTCAGAATTAAAGACTTTCATATTAGTGGTGACAGTTCTCCAAAAATTTCTTTCCATACGTGACATACTAATTGCATCAACCTTATAACATTACAAAACCTTTTTAGCAATGGGAAAAGTTGAACTATTATACTAGAGATAACAAAGTAAATGAAAAGTGCCTATAACCTCTTGTACTAATAGTTAAATAATACCTCATTGGATCTTTCCAACAACCTTATTAGAACAGTACTGTAATTCCCATTTTACAAAGAAGTTGAGGAATATACCATACTGTCTGTTTTCAAACCCAGGTTTTCTTCACTTCAAGTCCACTATTCACTTCACCATGTCACACTGCCTCTTCAGATGTATCAGAATTGGAGATCAGCCTGGAATGTAATGAGGAAATAGCAGACTTTACTGTCACATATGTCCATCTCTTAGATTATATTGTGGTGATGCTTTATTTTTGTGAGTTCTTATACCTAAAAATTAAAAGATGTGTAGTGGATATAAGTAAATACTAGTGAAGTTTTGGCCTAAAATATATTGGTGAGGCAATGTAAATTAATGGGCAGAAATGTAGTTAGACTGGTCAATGGTGTGAGGATAGATGTAATTCTTATGGTACTTGTACTATTTTAAAAGAACTGTTAGGAAGGCATCCTGTGGTTTGTGGAGGATTTGTGGGAAAACTGACAGGAATGGTACAAATGACAAAATGTCTTTGTTGGAAAGGTCTTAGAATATACTGATGGCAATCACAATTGTTCATGTTTTATATATTGCTGGATAACTATATAGGATGTAAAGTGTATTTTTTATTCACTTTATACTCCACAAGGCATGTTTACAGTTACACTTCAAAAGAATTGGATGCGTTCAAAACCTGCTTTTTATAGCTGAACACCCTATTATATAAAGTATGATGAAGTAAAGTATCCCTGCACCGAAACTGTTTTAAAATTATTCTAGTCCAGAGTCTTTGCACTAATATATAAAATGTCCTGCTCCTCTGCATTTATTTAATCCATCCTGTAAGGATTCTTCTCTCAAGTAAAGAAAATGTTATGGAACAAGGATCCTATATCTTAAGAACAGATTTTTCTCTCCATGCCCAGAAGGAATTGAGGCTAATAATACATCTAAGAAAAGGAAGAAGCTTATTGATTAGCTCAGTAATGTTTCAAATTGGGGTCACTAATGACCTACCTGAAAGGAAAACTCCTGAAGGGGATAGTTAAAAGGTGGAAGGTTTGATTTTTAGGAAAATGAGAAAAACGATGTCAATTTAAATTAAGTAACTTTTATTTCAAGAATCAAACTGTTAAAACTGTTGCCTAAACTCTGCATCCTTGTTCAGATTTGACTGAATTAAGAATCTTATTCATTGGGACTTTGAAATGACACGTTAAATGTCTGAGCATATAAGGAGATTGTGCCAGTTTGAATATTTTTCTAAGTTGTAAAAAAAAAGGTTAGATTTAGGATAATTAAGAATTATTATTATTTTTTTATTTAAAGCAATTGGGATTAAGTAACTTGCTCAAGGTTACACGGCCAGGTGTTTCTGGGTGGATGCTAAGTGTCTGCACCCGGATTCGATCCCAGGTCATCCCAACTCTGGAGCTGGTGCTCTTACTTGCTGTGCTACCTGGCCGCCCCTTAAGAATTATTTTTGCAAGGTTGGGCCTACAACAGAGTACAGTTCAGAATTTTCCTCCACAGTATATTGCATGTTTGAAGACTCATGAAATCAGGGATTCTTTAAAGTAATTCAAGTGGAGACGAGCAGGAATATCTAATTTTCCCATAGGCATTATAAAATTAAGGGCATATGAAGAAACAGTACAGTAGAGTGGATAGTTTAGAAGATTGGATTCTTTGTTGTACCATTTGACACTAGTTTTGTGTCCTTGGGTGAGTCACTAAATTACTTCATTGTGCCCAGGCAATCAGCATTAGTGGAAGGCATTTATTTCTCTTTTTAGGAATGAAGTCATGGTGCAACTGATTCCCAGTCCTCCCCCCGACCCCCCAAGATAATTCTTTACTATTTATGTCACGCAAAACACAGCATGATCTTTATAAAATCACACACTTATAGGAAAGATACATACTTTGAAGGACAGGCTAGGGATCTCCCTATGTGGACACATACAGGACCAGAATTTTCTATTACCTAAAAACCACAGGTATAAATAGCTATAAATATAGGTGTTTCATGAGACACAAAGGGTACCTGATCAGGTCTTCACAGCTACCATCTGAAGCTTTGTCTTTCTCCAAGCCTAATGCTTCATCCATCATGCCATGCTTACCATACTCTTCATAACATTTGAAAGGCTTTTTCCTTAGATTTCTCAAGTTTGCCATCATGCCAAACTGTCATTATGTCAGAATGGCATTCTGAAGGATAACTGAGTGCCTATACATTGGAAAAGATTGGAAAATTAGTACTAATACTTTACACAGGAAAAGGTCACTTTTTAGGTGATTAGTGGATTTTTTTTTGAAGAATACATATGTGAGTCTAATGTAAGTTCCATTTTAATATAATGCAATACATTAATGCTTCAGAAATACATTGTTAATTAAATTTAAAACTACAGATTTCCTAGCTCCTTTGGGTGTTTCCCTTTTTGGGGCAGAGGGCAGTTTGAACTCCTTTAAAAAACAGTGAAAACTGTCAATGTGATTTCATTTTTCAGTTCTGGGTGACATACTGTCAGATATTGGAAAATTCAAGTTGAAAACAGTATGGTAAGAAAATAGTATTTTATATTATGTCAAATAAAATGCTATAACACTAGTATTCTTCCTAAGTGCCAGGAAACAAAATAATTCCTAAATGAGTGTCTTCCAGGAAGAGAATGGATTGAAACATTTCAAACAGTATTCAATTAACTAGGATATAATTTGTTCTACTTCTGCCATTTTTTGAAGAAGTGAAACAACTGCCTGGTCCACTAGAAATTTAGTGCTGACCTGAACCTTCCCTGTTGCATCAGTCCTTCCTGCTGTACTCTTACACTCTAATACATTTGGAAATGTGGTTTCCTAGATGAGACTCAAGTACCACAAATGTTAATGATGTACCTGTTAATGTATAAGGCATTCTAAGTGTGGTGAGAGACAGACAAAAAATAAAGTAGCTCTTACCCTGAAAGTGCTTGTGTTCTCCAAGCCTTTAATTCTATTCCTGCCTTCTTCTTACTTAAAGTAGTAGATGACCTCAAGTATTTGAGGCAGTTGATGAAGGTACTTCCTAACTTTCCTCAGCCATGCAATAAACTTAGCTCCATCCTTACTTTGGATTTTTAATCTATTCCTCCAATAGTGTTAACTTTCCAAATTTACATACTTCCTCCATATTCAACAAAACCTTTCAAATTTGGGGCCATCTGAAGGGACCATTTCATATCTCTACCACCAAATGATACTCAATTCTATCATCACTTAGTTGATTTTTAATTCTTATAATTTTACTTAATCCTGACTTGCATTGAAACTGCTCTCAAGTGTAACTTAATTGCAAATCCTTTTGAACGGCAAAATATGACACTATAGACTACTCCTTTGCTCCAGATACTGTCATTGCATTTATAGTTTTCCTTCTGACAGCATCATCCAGTGCCTGGCTCCTTTCTTCCAAGTCAGGGATCCCCCAAAGGTTTGTATTGGTTACCTTCTCTACACTTGTCCTCAATGACTAATTAGTTCCCATGGTTTCAGTTACCAACTCTGTGACTCCCTAATGTAGAACTCAGGCTCTAAACTCACATTTACAACTGTCCGTACATGCACATACAGACTTCTGACCAGCTCTCAAACTTGGCATATCTTAAACTGAATTCATCATGCTTTAATTTCCTTGTTTCTGTTAAGGGCACCATGATTTTCCCAATCACCCTGGCTCAAAATCCCAGAATTACCTACACTTTTTCCTTATCCTCCAGGTCTGACCAGTTTGCCAAATTTTGTTGATTGTGCATTTACAATTTCTAATCTGCTTTCCACTCCTGCTGCTTCCATCTTAACATTCTTTCATTGTAGAGGCATTCCTAAAATTTAGATCTACCCTACAAGGATAATACCACCACCATGGTGACCAGGATTATAGAATTTAGCACCAGTTATTACACTAATGATCATCAGGTATGGTTCCCTCTTTTCATTGATGAGGAAACAGGCCCAGAAAGGTAAAGGACCATAGGCTCTAAAGGCAAGTCTCTGAAAGGAGTTAAAACTTATCTTTAGAATATTATATGCTTTGTAAAGCCTGATTCTTTTAAAGAATGGTTTATGTTGATGTATATTTTTGCAATACAGTACTAGGGAATTGATAGAGAATGAATAAAGCATTTATTAGATGTCTGTTATGTGCCAGGGACAATGCTTAGCACTAGGGACATAACAAGCAAAACAGTTGTGCTGTTTTAAACTATTGTTATGATAGCTAACCATAGCTCTTAAAGTGCTTCACAGTTATTATTTGATCCTCACAACAACCCTGGGAAGTAGATGCTATTATCACCTCCATTTTACAGATCAGGAAATTGAGACAAACCAGTTAAATCACCTGTCCAGGGTTACACAGTAAGTGTCTAGATTTGAAGACTGGATTGGAACTGGGGTTTTTACTCCAGACCCAGTACTTTAGCTACTTTGCTACTTAACATTCTAAAGGTGGGATATGACATAATGTGGAGCTGGAATGGGTCGGATAGAGATCTTTTTATCAAGTCATTTTCCTTCCCCCAAACCTAAACTCTGCCTAGGCCCTAGGCATTAAAAATCTTCTATCATGTGGTCTGACACTACGCATTCCCTTCGATTTCCCCATCTGCTTTCTGCCAAAGGACAGATCCTTAATATCACAGTAACAAAAGTATGCTCATTCCTACCTCTTCCTTTGTTCATATTGTAGTTGCATTTCCCTCTCCCTTTACATCTTCTATAATGCCTTCTTACTTAGGACCTCAAGGTTAAGAGACACATCAAAATAAGCTTTTAGGTTTTTTATAAGAATTTTTTGATACTACTTTCTTTTTACTGTTTAATTAGACTATTACAATCATGTGCAATTTTAATTTTCACTTAAGGGAAAAAATAGATTTAAAAACTCCTTACCTGAAGAGATGAATGAATAATTTCAGAATAATCCAGAAGCATAAGACCAGGATGACACCCTTTAACAATTATTTCTGTCCTCTGTGGTTCTGAAGCTAAATCTCTTTAACTGAAAATTGTTAAAACATCCATCCTTGTAAACATGTGTTTGAAAACACATAATAGACCTTTATTTTCCATATATATCCCTTTAAAAATGGAAGTAGAGACAAAGCACATAGTTACATGTTTGGATGTTTAATTCATCTTCAATTATTTTTTTTATTAAAAGCTGTTCTTATTTGCTATTAATGGAGTATCTGGAATTTGACCCTTATATTATCTTTCACACTTAGTTTCTTTAAAACCTTTAAATAAATTGTGCTTACTGTAATAAACTCAGGAATAGTATATGATTTTTTTTTTTTAAGCATTTGGGGATAAGTAACTTGATCAAGGTTACAGGGCCAGTTATTTCTGGGTGTGGTGCTGAGTATCTGAGCCCAGATTTGATCCCTAGGTCATCCCGACACTGGAGCCGGTGCTCTTACTCACTGAGCCACCTGGCCACCCCTAGTACATGATCTCTTAAAGAAGATTCATGACCATCCAAAAGTTTTATAATCCACATAGGAAAAATCAAACGAATGACAAATACATACTGTTTAGATCATGATGGCATGTCAAGTGTGTCTTGGACAGTCACTTCAAATGGAAAATGAGTTGGATCCAGAATTAAGATGAAAAGACATTGAGATTTGTTATAATTGTGCAAGTCTTTTAATAATTTCAAGCTGCTCCCTAAAACAAAAGCCCATAGAATTCTCCTTTCTCTAAATGTATAATCTATATTTATGCCTTAAAAAAAAATCAGTGATCTTTTATCTGACATGCATCCCAGTTTCCCTAAATTCTTATATAAAAAATATGAGTTTGGGCAAAAACTGATTGGATCTGACAATATGTTCCATTTTTTCATTTTCCTATTACCATTTTCTCCCTGTTATACAAAGAATACAAAAGAATTGCTTAAAAACTTCCCTACTTTTCTCCTGAAAGGAGGGTATGCCTTTTCTTTTTTCTGGGATCCTGAGATTAATCTTTGAATAGCATTTTAATGTTATTATTGTAATTATGTATATTTTCCTCTTTGCCCTACTCTTTTTAAATCCCATCAGTATATTTGGTGATGCTATGTATTGTGTGAATTATGGAACACTACAATTTCAGAAAAATAAAAAACACATATGGCTTCAAGCTCAGTGGACAGATGTTTGGCGAGTATAAGGAAGATGGAGCCTATAGTGTGCAAGAAATACCGCAGAAAAGGAAAATGGAGACTGCTGGTATAGTAATTGAATAATAATAACTAATGTATATGCCAAGTGTGGCACTGGTAGGTATAAAAATAAAAGATTTAAAGGAAGTAGTCTAGCAGGTTGGTTAGATGCCCTTGGGAGGACTTAAGGATAATGAAGTAAAAATCACACAGGATGGAAAGTCATGGATGGCATGCAATCTACTGAAGTTCTGGGAGTGTCAAGACCAATGAAATAAATCCATTAATTAGTATCTCAATAAAGGCTTAAAGTTATTAATATTAAATACTGCTGATGGCTCTAAGAGGGCAAAGCACAGTAGTAGGGATATGAGACAAATGGGAGATGTAAAAACAAAAGATGTAAGTAGAATTTTTTAAAACATTTAATAGTGATTACCTAATAAGGGAGGAACTGCAACTCAGCTCCATTTAGTGTGCTGCTTTAATTTTTTAAATAAAGCAAACATAAAACAGATTTTCATAATTAGAGGCAATTTTCAAAAGAATTTGGTTTACAACATTTTAGTACAGAAGAAAACTTGTTTCTGTATAGCTAAGATTGTCTCATGAAAGAAGCAATCAAGCCATAAGAAAATTATAGGTAAAGTGACTTGACAAAAGTCAGTTGGTGATCAAACTGGGATTAGAATCCTGGCTCCCATACTCTGACCCATTAAAGCATGTTGCAATATAGATGAGTACAAAGAAAACCAATGTACACAGAACATTTTAAGTTTCACTTAGTACTTATATTTGTTCTAGGTTTCCAACTCTTTTTCCAATTTATTTTTGGTTTTCCACAAGATTTTTGGTTATTTCCAAAAGATTTTTGAGTTACAAATTTTTCTTCCTATCTTTCTCCTACCCCACCCCAAAATAGCAAACCTACTGAATACCCCTTCCCCCAATCTGTTCTCTCATATCCTCATCCCCACCCCCCCCAACTTTCTAGTAGGGCAAGATGGATTTCTATACCCCAGTGCCTGTATATCTTATTTCCCCAGTTACATGTAAAAAGCAATTAAAAAAATTGTTTTAAAAACTTTTGAGTTCCAGATTTTCCCCCCTTCTGCCCTCCTCACCCACCCCCCTGGGAAGACAAGCAATTCAATATAGGTTGTACATGTGTATTTACACAAAACATTTCCATAGTAGTTATATTGTGAAAGACTAACTATAATTCCCTCCATCTTATCCTGCCCCTCACTTACTCTATTTTCTCCTTTGACCCTGTCCCTTTTCAAAAGTGTTTGCTTCTAATTACCCTCTCCCCCAATCTGCCTTCCCTTCTATCATCCTCCCTCTGATCCCCTTCTCCCCTTATTTTACTGTAGGTTAAGATACCCAATTGAGTGTGTATGTTATCCTCTCCTTAAGTAAAATTCAGTGAGAGGAGGCTGCAGCCCCCATGCCTCTGCCACTTCTCACCGGTAGGGGGTGGGCGTGGGGTAGCAGGGGCCAAGACCTCACTCTTCCTTCATCCTTCCAACAGAGTTCCTGACTGACCTTTTATTTTCTCTTTGGCATTTATGGGTTGAGAAGTCTGGAAAGCACCACAGCTTCTGGTGATTCACTCTCTTGAAATCTGCTCCCAGAGCTGCCTAGGGCTGAAACCGTGGCTCATAGGGGACTGGTCAGCTCCTAGCATGCAGCGATAGATCCTGCCTGCCTGCAGCGGGAGATTTGTTTCTCTCTGTCACTTTGTGGGTTCTGTAGCTCTAAAATTTGTTTATAGTAATTTTTTTTACATGTATTGCAGGTGGTAGGAGCCGGAGCTGCACAGAGGTCCTGTTTTTACTCAGCCATCTTGGTTCTGCCAGTTACCAACTTTTTGTTTTTTTAGGAAAAGCTACTTTTTATTTCCTTGAGAATTCCCACTGGGATAAGAAATAGAGGATGGTAGAATGGAATGTATGGTCTTTGAAGGCAGAAATTTTCATTTTTCACTTCCTGTGCACATGTCATTTTTAGTTGTTTCCGAACCATTTTGGGTTTTCTTAGCAAAGGTATATTTGACAGAAGAAGAAACTGAGGCAAAAGGGGTTAAATGACTTGGCCAGTGTAAGAGAGCTATTAAGTATCTGAGGCCTGATTGTGTTCAGGAAGCTGAGTCTCCTTAACTCCAGGCCCTGCACTTTATCCACTATACCACCTAGCTATATGCACATAATAGGCATCTAATGATTGCTGGCTAGTGGTAATGCTATGCAAAGGAAACTTCCCCAGGTTCAAAATACCAGCATAACAAGCCGTGTCTCCTCAATCCTTGGCAGCTCTCAAAAGTCCTTGGCAGTGTGAACTGACCCTCAGCAATCCTCTCCATCTCTCTGCCTCCACGATGCTGTTTCCAAAAAATTCTTCTGCCTCTCTCTGCTTGTGCTTCTCTAAATTCACGTCACCAGCTCCTCCCAGTTCAGCCTGCTCTTGTCAAGCTCTGGGTTTTAACACAGTCCGAAAACCAAGCCAATACAGGGGGTTCTTTAAATTCCATTACTATTACATTAATGTTGAAGCTTGAGGGCATGACGTTCCCCATCGCAAAATATACCATATTCTCCAGGTAAAGGACAGAACTGAAGCATTTCTTTAGACACCAGAAAACCAAATCCCAAAACCAGTAAGCCAATCCCATTATAGTATCAAAGATATTAAGAAGCCATAAGAGCCACAGCATCCTTCAGCCTTCCCACAAACCAATATAAGACCAATATTTACCTACAAACTCCTCTATCTCCTTGCCTCAACCTCCTCTCTCCCCCACCTATCTGGTTAGATCTGACCAGCTTCTGGTGGGCTCTGCTTCCCTTCAGCAAACTCCTCCCACCACAGGCTTCATGTGACTACATTCAGCCTATTTGGGGTCAGAATTTACTTTCAAAGCAGGGGAGGTCTTCAAACTCCTCCCTAGGTCTATTAAGGGGCAGGGAAGATCTTCAAATTCCCATTGTCATTACAGTCCTCCAGGGCAGCATAGTATAATTAAAAGGACAATCTTTATGACAGCTATTAGGGAGCAAAGTACATAGAGTGCTGGGCTTGGAGTTAGGAATATCTGAATTAGATCCTCTTTCAGACACTTAATAGTTGTTTTACCTGGGCCCTTAACCTCTCTGTGCCTTACCTTCCTTATCTGTAAAATGGGGATACAGATAATCCCTGCCTTCCAAAGATCAATGAAATAACAAATGCACTGGGCAAACCTTCAAGTGTTCTGTGTTAGCTCTGCCATAAGCTACCTCCATGACTATCGTCAAACCACTTCATTTCTCTTAGCCTCAGTTTCCTAACCTGTAAAATGAAGTTGAACTGTATGATCAATAAGGTCCCAACTTTTAGTATTAAAGACTAACTCAGGGTAACTCTAGTAACTGTAAACAACTACTAGGTTCTAATGGACAAGTCAGGGAGTCCTAAATAAGTACATGTACTCCCTGATTCTCTATTGCAGTCATAGCAATTATATCAACTTTTTTCTTTCCTCCAGATTCCTATACCATCTTCCTCTCTCATCCTTTCAGAGCCAAGGCCGTTGTTTACATTTACTGAGAAAAGCAATAACAGTAGATAGCAATTATATAGTGCTTTAAAGTGTGCAAAGTACCTTACAAATATCTCATTTGATCCTCACAAGAACCCTGCAAGGGGGCAGCTAGATGGAGCAGTGGATATAGAGCAGTGACCCTGGATTCAGGAAGACCTGAGTTCAAATGCAGTTTCAGACACTAGCTGTGTGACGACCCTGGGCAAGTCACTTACCCATTGCCTATAAAAACAAAAAAGCCCTAAGAGCCCTGGAGGTAGGTACTATTTATATATTCATTTTACTGATAAAAATTTGAGGGAGATTAAGTGACTCATCTAGGATAATATTGCTAGTGAGAGTTTGAGGCTGTATTTGAACTGGGTCCTCTTTCTAGTACTCTTATCTATCCTCTGTGACATCCAGCTGCCCCCATTTAACCATTAAACTCCCTCTTTACATTTCAAAAAGTCCTTAGTCATGCCCTTTTCTATCTCTAGTTTCTTTTGAAGAGGTGGTCCTTGACAAGGCCAACCCCTGTATATAATACATGCCCTTATTCCATCTGCAGTTTTCTCCTGCTACCTGCTCCCATACATCATCCCACCTTTTAAATTTTCACCATCTGTATGTGATTGTCCTTTCTTGTTGCCTACAAACAAACCCAGATTTCTCTTATCCTTAAAAAACTTTCGCCTGACTACTGCCCATTCACCTCCCCTGCAAACTCTATATTTCATCCTATATATCTCTCCTCCATTTTATACCCAAAACTCCTAGAAAAAGTTAACTACTCTACTTTTCTCCTGTTTACATACTTTTCAATTTTCAATCCATTTCAATTCCATCACTCATCCAAGACCACTCTCTTCAGAATTCCCAGTGATCTCTTGACTGCAAAATCTGATGACTTTTCAACTACTCTGAATCCCTTAAGAAAGTGTCTGCAGCTTTTGGAAACTTCGGACTGACCACTCATTTTTGTCTTGGTTGTCTTTGTTTTTGTGTTATCAGTGCCTAGCACTGTGCCTCAAATAATGTGGCTGGTAATAACTGTATACATCAACACATTGTTATTTTAAATGCCTCCCTTTTGGCCCTACAACATTTTTACCATCAAAAGTTGTCTACATGGAACTGTCAATCCAGCAGTGGCGGAAAAAACGCCAAGCTTTTTTAAAATATCAAGTGTACTGAGCCTTTTGACAGAAATTAAAAAATTTCAGTTGATCAAGTAATTAAGCATTTATCAAGTATTGTGTGCCAGGCAATGTGCTAAATGCTGAAGATAAAAATGTAACAACACAAAAACAGACCCTGGCCGCAGGGAGCTTACATACCAATGGAGGATAAAACATGTAAACAATAGGTATATACAAGACACAAAGTGTAAGGAAAGGTCACTTTGAGGATAAAGTTCAACATGTGCTGTGATTTCAACCACTTGAATTAGCAAAGTAATAAAACGGTATAGTGGAATCAACTGTGATTTAGAAGCCAGAGGACCTGAATTCAAACGTTGACTCAGCTACGTAATCATTCAATCTTTTTGGGCCTTGGACTTTTAATCTTTAAAAATAAGAATTCTTTTAGATGAGCCTTATAATCCCTTATATCTCTAAATCTATGATCATCATACAGAAATATAGCTGTATATATGATTCTTAGTGCTTTCCAAAGGTGGCTTTTGCTGGCCTCGGTAGAATAAATAAGAAAAATTGCTAGAAACTTCTAACTATACATGCACACGAATAAACAGGTAGTGATAGAAATTTTTTTTTTTTGCTTTTTGGAGTGTGGAGGGGTGGGCAGGGCAGAGCAATTGGGGTTAAATGACTTGCCCAAGGTCACACAGCTAATTTTTTGTGTTATGTGTTTGAGGCCAAATTTGAACTCAGGTCCTCCTGACTCTAGGGCCGGTGCTCTCTGTTCACTGCACCACCTAGCTGCCCCCAGGAGTTATACAAATTAACTGCTACAACTACTAAGATGAGATTTAATTGGTTTGATGAATAACAAAACCTGTTTTCCCCTTGTTGACACTTGGCAAAAACAGGTTCTTTCACTGTAGGCTTAAAACAAAATGCCACCTGTTTTCGAAGCTCCAGTCCATCTTCCACTCAGCTGTGAAATTATTCTTTCTGAAGAGTATATACATCACCTCTCCCCTACCCCAAAGACTGGGGCGGGGAATTAACTCCAGTGGGTTCCTATTACCTCCAGGATCAAATAGAAATTCTGTTCAAAGCATTTCACAACTTGGCCCCCACTACAGGTTCAGTGTTTTTACATCTTAGTCCACACCACCCCCATATCCCATCCCATTGATGGAGTGCTTTGGGATCTATATCTGTAATACCAATTTGTAAAACCAGTTTGTACAATTGTAACTGCAATTTGTATTGTAAAATTGTAATAGCAATTTGTAAAACCAGTCTGTAACATCACACTACCCCCCCAGTCACAGAACATTAACTCTGCCCCTTCCCCCTACCTGCACTCTGCCTAGCTTCAAAGCGTTAATTGTGCCCAGAAACAACTCATGAATTGTTTATCTCAGCCTTGAAACACAAACTATACCTATCAATCCTTCACTAAAGTATCTCTAAATATTCTAGCTTAGGCGACTATTATCTCCCCCTTTGTAAAGGGTCTCCTTGGCCCCATGAATCCTTCAATACCCCCTTTCTAGGTTAACTCCTTAAGCAATTATCTTTCCCTAATGTTTCCCAGACATCAATCCTGTCAAGCATGACACTGATGGGTGGCAGACTGGGCACTTCTCCATCAGCCCTTGACCGCTGGCCGACTTAGTGACGTTTCAAGACTAAAACCACACCTCTAGGTAGCGCCCCGCCCCACCCCTGCTTTTTCTCAGTGAATCATGGATACTACCACTGTAGTTACATAAAGCTTGTATGCCCCTTTAAACACTGACTCCACTTTAGCCCCACCTTAACTCCCTAATCCCACCCTCCCTAATCCCACCCTTGGTCAGCCTAATTGACAGCTAATCAATAGCCTTAACTCTTTAAAAAACTATGCCTGTGTCTTCTTTAAGCTTTCAGGTCCCCTAAGGATCCTTGCCTGCTGTAAAGCTTATAATAAACTTTTTCAACTCTGACTCCAAGTAAAGCTGAGCTGAATTCTTTCCAGACTGAATCGCAGGTTCTGGTCTTAAGATCAGAGTCCCTGCTGAACCTAATAGTCATCCCTTATCCCCATCCCATCCCAACCTGTGACCTACTTGCTGTTTTTTTTTTTTTTTTGCAGGGGGGAAGGCAGGGCAATTGAGGTTAAGTGACTTGCCCAAGATCACATGGCTAGTAAGTATTAAGTGTCTATAGTCACATTTGAACTCAGGTCCTCCTGACTCCAGGGTCGGTGCTCTATTCACTGTACCACCTCTGTTCACTAGCCGTCCCCTAACTTGCTGTTTCTTACACAAGACTCCATTTCTTATGTTAACAGGATTTTACTGAGCCAGTCTCTTACCTGAGGATGACGAAACTGCAGACCAGAGACAAAGTGCTAGTAATCTGGTTGCCGTTTAATTAATTAGTTTCGTTATGTGGGACAGATTCCCTTCATACTTATCCTGTAGCATTTTCTCTGGCTGTGTTCCAAGCATGGAATGCCCTCCCTCCTCGTGAAAATCATAGCTAAAATCTCATCTAGGAAAAGCCTTTCCCAAGTCCCCTTAATGTTGGTGTCTTCCCCTCTATGGAATATCTCCAATTTATCCCATACATATTTCTTTAAATTGTGTGATTGTTTGCATGTAGTCAACCCTCTCTCCCATTAAGACTGTGAATGTCTCTTGCCTATATTTGTATGCTTAGCACATTGCCTGAATATAGTAGGCGATTAATAAATGCTTTCTGACTTGACCTAGAAAGACATGGATGAATTGTCGAATTCCTTGATTCCTGATCCCGGTGCTTATTCCTTGCTACCTGCAGCTTTATTTGGGCATGGGGAGGTCGATGTGTTACGAATTGTGATACTTCGTAATTTCAAAATACTTCGTAGCAGAAAATTACTTGTCGGTTGAAGTATTTTCAGACAATCAAGCAGCCAACGGGGTGCGGGAGGTACAGTTAATTAGGGAACCCATGGCATTAAATGCAACTACCCATCCAGCAAAATTTTCAAAAGTACTACCTACTGCCAAAAATGCTGTAATAGCAGTATTTGCTGGGGAGTGGTGGTGGGGTGGGGGAGGGGCTACGAGAGGTCTCTAAACACCGCCAGATTTGGCTGAGCATAGTTTCATACACTGTCCAAGGCCAGAGCTGAATTTATGACCAGTATAGCACGCATCCCAAGGGTGGAAAACGTCCGAAACGGACGATAAAGATGGAGACTGCAGCCAGCCCCAGACCTGGGCGAGCAGAAGGTTCCTCCGATAACACCGGGCCGGAGAGGCGAGAGGTGGGTGTGGCTGCAGCGGCTGGGGACCTACTGGAACTTTGGGGGCGGGGCTGTCAGGCTTCAGGGAAGCGCTTTCCAGTAAAGCGGTGGGGAAGGAGGACGGGCCAAATTCCGAAACTCCTTGGACACTCGAGGTTGCCCCGAGGGAGCAGAAGGTGCGAGCGTAGCTATACAAACTTTAAATCAGGTCCAGTGGCAAAAAGCCCCCTTTGGCCTTACCTGGGCACACCAGCGCTCTCGGAGTGCCGAAAATAGTACTTCGTTTGTGCGGCTGGAGTTTCCATTCTCCCGAACTGAAGAGCCGCCCCGTCAGGGGCGGGACGAAGCCCCTTTGCCCACGCCCGGACTTTTGATTGGCAGGTAAGACCAACCAATGGTGAGCAGGAGGCCGCGGGTCGGTCCAATACGAAGGGCTTTAGGTTGCGGCGCGCGGGATTTGAGTGGTCTCTCTGTAGGTGACTGCTGCTGTAGCTGGGAGGACGGAGCGTGAACTGCGGGGGCTGGGTAGGAGGACGGACTCGAGGCTGGACAGTTGACGTGCGTGCGAGTGCATTGCTCCCCGGCGGCCTCTCCCAGAGTGGAGCAAGAGGTGAGTGAGGCGGCTCCGGGCGGACAGTGCCCGGGAAGGCCCCCGCTTTCTGCCTCCTCCTTCCCCAAAGTGTTCACCGAACCCGGAAGCCGAGGCCCGGGGCAGAGCAAGGGGGAAGCAGAGAGAAGAGGATCTGGGCCGCACCCTGGGGTCAACCTCAGGGTCAGCCGGAAGGTGGCATTGGACTTCCGCATGCCTCGGTTTCCTTTTCGGTAGAATGACCTAGGTTACATTATATTATACTTGAATCTTTTGTTAAGTCGTTTTTCAGTCATGTTGGACCCTTCTTGACCCTGTTTGGGGTTTTCTTGGCAGAGATACTGGGGGTGGTTTGCCATTTCCTTCTGCAGCTCATTTCACAGATGAGGAAACTGAGGCAGAGGATGAAGTGACTTGCCCAGGGTCACACAGCTAACGCTTTAGATCGAGTTCAGCTTTGAACTCTGCACTCTCCCCTAAGTCGGGAAGACAGGTTCCCATCCAACCTCAAAAAGTTGCCAGCAGTGCCCCAGACCTGCCTCTTTCCTGCCATGGGGTTAAAGTTAATGAAAAGAAAGACTGTCCTGCGCCACTGGAGCTTACTCTCCAGGGCTGAAACCACGATTGTTTAAAAACCGCTCCCTGGGTGGGGCACCGGCCCTGGAGTCAGGAGGACCTGAGCTCAAATGCTGCCTCAGACTTTTAACACAAAACTAGCCATGTGACCTTGGGCAAGTCACCTAACCCCAATTACCCTGCCTTACCCCCTCCAAAAAAAAAAGCAAAAAAAAATATGCTCACTGGGGTAGGCGCTTAACTAATATTTATTTACTTGTGTGGCCCAGACTCGGGAAAATGTGGAAGGTTGCTCTGTGTTGTTCTTCCCATCTACTTGATAAGTTTACCCAAACAGCCTTTGATCAGAACTTTATTGATTAGATTACTTCGATTAAATTGACTTTAAAAAAAACCCAAAAACAGATACTTTGGTTTCTCAGAGAGGGCACTGAACCAGGCCCCACCCCCCAAAAGTCTGACCTTCCCTCCAGGGTGTAATGGGAATGCAAATTTGGAAGATCTTCCCTGCCCCTAGGCTAAAATGCACCTGAAGCCTGGGGAGGGAGGCTTGTTTTTCAGTAGATACTTCTTGATTGGCCGGTGAGTCAATAAGGTTGTTACATTCTCTGAGCCAGGAGAAGGCTATATAAGCCCTTGGGACTCACTTTGAGAAGTGTTCTGTGATTTGATCTGAATTCTGGGAAGCCGTTGTTGAGAGTCCCCCGGCTTTGAAAAACCCAGATGTGGAAACCCAGATGTTGACTGGGTATGGATGTAATGGTTGGACAGTTTGGAAAGCTGTCTACTTGATCTGTTAATGTCTTGATAATTCTGTCTGTATATTTTGAAGTTTGGGGTGGTGACCTTTTCCCCCTGAACAAGGTAAACGATATATGACTGATTAAAGTAAGCTTGTTAACCCATTTCGAGTTGCTTTCCTTTAACAAAGCAGATCCAAGAACCTGTATGGGCAGCAAACCCCGAGGACATGCTTGGGGTGCTTGCTGCTACACTGGGTAACCACAGTTCATAGATTGATTTAAAGAAAACAAAGACTGGGTTTGGGAAGGGGCAGCACTAGTGGCTGTGGGTGTCCTGAAGGACCTCATTTCAGCTAGGCATTGAAGGAAACTAGGCATGCTAAGGGAATAGAAGGAAAGAAAGGGAGTTGTGAAGGACAGTAAGAAGGCCCTTTTTCTGGACGGTGTAATAAGATTAGTTGGAATCAGACTTAAAGTTATCTTTCAAGACGAGAAGTTTGTATTTGACTCTAGAATTAATAGAGAGCCTGTGTGGGGTGAAGAAAAATCACTTTGGCAACTTGCTAGGGATTGGAAAGGGGAGAGATTTGAAACGCTGAGGCCAATTAGGAGGTCTCTTGTTTAAGTAAGTGATGAGGGCTTGAACTTGGGAAATGGACATGAGTGGATGCAAGGGGCAGCAGTAATTTGTCAATTAATTGGCTACCTGAGAGGTGAAGAGTGAGGAGTAAAAGTGACCAAAATGACTGAGGTTTCAAACCTGGGTGAGTGGAAGGAAGGTGAAACCCTTAGCAGAAATGGGGAATTTCTGAAAAACGGGAGGGTTGGTAGGAAAGATAATTAGTTTGGTTTTTGCTATGTTGAGTTTGAGATACTTAGGGGACAACAATAAGTAGTTGATAAAGCAGAGCTGAAAGTCAGGAGACAGACAAAAATATAATAGTTTAAAGTTGCACTAAGGCTTTTGGGACCCTGTAGATTTAGAATTTAGCCACATAGAGATGACAATGAAACTTAACCTGAATCTATGAAGTCAAGGCTAGAGTGAGTGTAGAGAGTTGTATGTAGCCTTTCTTTGTATCCCGAAGGGGTTGTGATGTGGTTAACAGTGTTGAAAATAAGACTGAGGAAAATTGGTCAGATAGGGAAAAAAACCAACAGAGACTAATTTCGTGAAAACCCAAACAGGAGAGAGTATCCCTTCAGCTGGATAGGATGATTAATAATATCAAATGATGCACAGAGGTCAAGGATGAAGGTGAAGAAAAGACCATGGGATTTGTTGCTTAAGAGATAACTGGTGATTTTGGAGTGTAGTTTTAGTGGAGTGATGAAGTTAGAAGCAGCAAATGGTTGAGGAGTAAATGTAGTTAAGGAAAGTAGTTTTTTCTCAGTTTGGTCATAAGGAGGAGACATGATTAATGGAGGGAATGCTAAGATCAGGTGTGGGTTTTTAAAGGATTGGGGAGACCTGGATTTATTTGTAGACATTAGGGAAGAAACCAGATTACTTTGTACATTTATAAATACAGTAATTTTTTTTTTGTAGGGAGGGCAAAGCCCTAACAAATGGGAGAATCAGAAAGGACTTTTTAAAGTGGTAGCATTTGAGCTAATCTTGGAGGAAAGCTAGGGGTTGGACTCGCTGAAGATGAAGTGAGGAACAATTGTGTTTCCGCTCAAGATTGTAGCCTGTTCTAGACCCGAGAGTAAGAGGCAGAATGGCATACTATGGGAAATAAGAAATAAGGCCACTTGCCAGGAAGATCAGTTAGGACACCAGGTCTGGGGGAATAATCATCCTGGAAAGAGTCTTTAGATGAAGGGCCTTCAAATCACAAATAGAGGATCTTCAGTCAGTAGGGAGCCTGCAGATATTACCGAGTGTCATGGTCAGACCTACACTTCAGGAATGTTTGACAGGTGTATGACTTAAGAAATTTCATTAATCTAGTCTTAGAAAGCCTAAAAATAAATAAATCATATACCCAAGTAATAGGTCTAAATTTGAAATGGTTCAGCAAGAAAATAATTAGTGCATTGGGAAAACCTAATTATAGGCTTTAAAAAACTTGCTAATAATTAGAACTGTCCGAAAGTGTAATGAAATTGTTGTTAGTGATTATCTGGATGATCTCTTATCTGTTATGTTGTAGGAGTGACACTTGTTCATAGGAGTTAGATCAGATAGTCTTTGATTCTTTGAATTCACTTGTAGCAACCACCAGCTTGGAGAGCTAATGAAAGTTCTAGGGTTTTTTGGACCCTTGTCCTATGTAAATTCCAACTAAAATATAATTCTCTGTTTGAACACACCACCACTAAGAAAGTGACTTTAACTTCTTTCTAGCACATTTCTTCCAACAACTTTTTTCCTTCCAGAATAAATAATTCTTGTTAAGAATAGAGTTGTTGGTGTTGCCTTTGGGTGCCTGCTTCATGTCCTTTAACACAATTTTCATTGTACTTTCTTCTATAAAGTCGTGAAGTCTCAAGTTTTCCCAAATCTGACGTATTTGACCTTTTATTTTCAGTTTGAATAATATTTTCCAATTGTTTTTTCTGAGTCCAGTGTTTTATTGAACTTCTATTCTGCCATTTCAGTGTCAATGTCTCTCATGTTGAATCTCTTCAGACAACTCTTGGAATATTTTGGCATCCCCACAGAACAGGTAAATATATTTTCCCAGACAAATGACCTCATTGCACTTGTCTTCAAGTGGTTTTAGGTAAATTTAAAATATAAACATTTAGTTTAAGGCAACAATTGCATTTCTTGTTAGGGAGGAAGAATGCACATTGCTTGGTATGTAATTTTTTAAGATACTGAACGTGTCAAGTTTTCTGTTCTTCTTCTCCTTCATTCAGTAAGCCCTGATGTCCCCCAAACTGCTAGCTTCAAATATAAGCACAAAAGAAGTTATAAAAGCATAGCTTCTGCCATTGAGGAATTTTTATGAGATAACTGGATCAAAAATATAAGATATATATAAGATAATATGTAAGCAAGAATGAGATTTGTATGTATTATGTATAATGATTAAATTCAGTATGAATAAATAATAAATGAATAAAATTCAGTATATGAATAAATTCAGAGAAGTTCTTTGAAGGGGAGAGTTGATTAAGAAATGGTAATAATAATAATAATAGTAATAATGGCAAGTGATTTATTACGTACCTACTGTGCTAAGTAAGCAGGTGATTCAGAAAATTGTAAGACAGTCACAGCCCTTAAAGAATTTATAGTCTAAGTCTTTGCTATAGGCAAAGCTAATAATCGGTCAATCAGTAAACATATGTAGAGTGCCAACTTTATGGTGGGACAGGGAAGATATATTTTCTGTTCTCAATGAGCTTATGTTTTTCATGGGGTCATATGCATATACAAGTAAGTATATATACGATAAGATATTTTTGCTGACCAGATCATAAACATCTAAGGAGATCAGGAAGCATAGGAAGCAGTGCTTGACCATAGGATCATGGGCCTTAGAGCCATCTAGTCAAAATCCCTCATTTTACCCATAAGGAAACTGAGGCCTAGGTCATATAGGTAAGTGCCACAGGGATGTTTGAACCCTTTGTTCTGACCCCCCAACTATTGCATGTCCTGCTGACCTGTGAAGGAAACTAGGAATTCAAGAAGCAGAAATTAGGAGGAAATGAATTCTTGGTAGCTGGGGCACTTAGTGAATGTGGTACTGGGCCTAGAGACCAGAAGCATTGCCTCAGGGCTTCAAATCCTGCCTCAGAAGCTTAACTCTGTGACCCTGAGCTAGTCACTTAGCCTCTGCTTGCCTCAGTTTTCTTTTTTTTGCTTCCGTATATTTCTTTCTTTTTTAAAAATTAAATTGCTTATTTTTAGTTTTCAACATTTACTTCCATAAGTTTTAAATTTTCTCCCCCTCCCTCTCCAAGACTGCTTGCAATCTGATATGGGCTCTATACATACATTTCTATTAAACACATTTTCACATTAGTCATGTTGCATAGAAGAATTATAACAAATGGGAAAAACCATGAGGAACAAAAAAAACCCCAAAAGAAAACAAAAAAGAAAATAGTCTGCTTCGTTCTGCATTCTGACTCCATAGTTCTTTTTCTGGATGAGGCTGGCATTTTCCACCATGTGTCCTTTGGAAGTGTTTTAGGTTCCTGCATTGCTGAGAAGGGCTAAGTCTATCAAAATCAGTCCAGGTACTGGACTACATTGTAACAGTGGCTGTTACTGTGTACAGTGTTCTCCTGCTTCTGCTCCCCTCACTCAGCATCAGTTCATATAATTCTTTTCAGATTTCTCTGAAGTTCACCTGTTCATCTTTTCTTACAGTACAATAGTGTTCCATTAGATTCATACACCACAACTTGTTTAGCCATTCCCCAATTGATGGGCATCCCCTCAGTTTCCAGTTCTTGGCCACCACAAAAAGAGCTGCTATAACTATTTTTGTGCATGTGGATCCCTTTCCCATTTTTATGATCTCTTTGGGATATAGCCCTAGAAGTGATATTGCTGGGTTAAAGTGTATACACATTTTTATAGCCCTTTGGACGTAGTTCCACATTGCTCTTCAGAATGATTGGGTCAGTTCACAGCTCCACCAACAATTCATTAGTGTTCCAACATTACCTCTCCAACATTTATCATTTTCCTGTTTTGCCACGTTAGCCAATCTAATAGGTGTAAGCTGGTACCTCAGAGTTGTTTTGATCTGCATTTCTCTAATCAATAGTGATTTAGAGCATTTTTTTCATATGCTTATAGATATCTTTAATTTCTACCTCTGAAAACTACTTGTTCATATCCTTTGACCATTTATCAATTGGGGATGGCCTCAGTTTTTAAAAGGTAAAATGAGGATAATAAGAGCCCTAGCTCATATAGTTGATGATGTGCCTGGCACATAGTAGCTGCTTAATAAATGTTTTTTTTTTTCCTTTTTTTTTTGCCTCCCCATTTCCCTAGAATAGGATTTATTTAGCGTATTTGGTAAAAATTTCTTCCAAAATGATAATTGTTGCCTGTTCTTTTTGTGGGACTTTGGGAACAGTTTACACCAATACGGGAAGCTCATGCAAATGGTCGAAGTATTGTTCGAGTTATAGTGACACGTTTACCTTCAAATCTCTTTTCAAGAACTGACTTGTACCAGTTATGGTCTACTGTAAGTAAATATCAGCTTTTTTCTCTTTGCTAGTGGCTAAAAGGTTTTTCTGGACTGTTATTCAATCTTCTCTTTGTTCCTTTGTTTATGTGTAATTTTATTTTAATTTTTTAAAATTTTATTTTTATATTCAGTTCCAAATTCTCTCCCTCCCTCCACTCTCTTACCCATTGAGAAGGCAAGAAATAGGATAACCTTTATACATAAGAAATCATGAAAAATATTTCCATATTAGCCACATTATGATAAAAAGAAACAAGAAAGATAAAAGAGAAAAAATTATGCTTTAATTTGTACTCAGTTTCATCAGTTCTCTCTTTGGAGGTAGATAGCACAAGTTCACAACAAGGACTTGTTGTGGATCACGTATTGAGCAGCGTAGCTAAGTCTTCCACAGTTGATCATCATTACAACATTGCTGTTACTGTGCACAGTGTTCTTTTATTGCTGCTCACTTCACTTTGCATAAGTCTTCTTCACTTTTTCCAGAAACGGTCTCCTTTATCATTCCTTAGATCACAATAGTGTTCCATCACTAATCATATACCACAATTTGTTTAGTCATTCCCTGATTGATGGGCATTTCCTCAGTTTCTAATTCTTTGCTACCATGGAAAGAACTGCTATCAGTATTTTTGTACAAATAGGTCTTTTCCCTTTTCTTTGATCCATTTGGTATACAGACCTAGTAGTGGTATTGCTAAGTCAAAAAGGTATGCACAGTTTTATAGTTCTTTGGCCATAGTTGCAAATTGTTCTACAGAGTAGTTGGACCAATTCACAGGTCCACCAACAGTACATCCACATCCCCATGAGCATTTGTCATTTTTCCTTTTCTCTCATGTTAGTCAACCTGATGGGTATGAGGTGGTACCTCAGAGTTGCTTTAATTTGCATTTCTCTTAATTATTAATAATTTAGAGCATTTTTTCATATGGCGATTGATAGCTTTTATTCTTTTGAAAACTGCCTGTTCACATCCTTTGACCATTTATTAGTTAGGGGATGACTGTTATTTTTATAAATTTGGCTCTTACATATTTGAGAAAGATGACCTTTATCAGAGAAACTTGATGTAAATTTTTTCCACAGTTTTGTACTTTTTATTTAATATTCACGGCATTAATTTTGTTTGGGCAAAATTTTAAATTTAATGTAGTTAAAATTATCTATTTTACCTTCCATGAACCTCTCTCTTTTGGTCATAAACTCCCCCTTATCCATAGATCTGATAGGTAATTTTTACATGCTCCCTTAATTTACCTAAGATATCAACCTTTATTTCCAAATAATTTACACATTTTGATTTTATCTTGGTATATGGTATGAGATATTGGTCTATACCTAGTTTCTGTGTACATATAGTTATATTATTGCTGTGTATATTACTTGCTATTTGTATGTTACATGGAATTTTTTATAGCCCATTTGTCAAACTTGATGTTTGATTTTTGAGATCAGTAGAAACAACAAAGTAAATGAACCAGTTCTTTTTTATAAAGTTTTCCCATTCCTGCCATAAGTAAATGATTTTGAAATTCTTGCCTAAACATTTTTTATTTTGCATCCTCCTTTAACTGTCTTTGTCTCTCCCCCCCCCCCCCTTCTTTTTTGGGGGGTATTGGGGGAAGTAACTTGATTTCTTGGAAAAAATTTAGAGAATGCTTTTATATTCTGTTCCATATGTTAATATACATAAAAGTTTTTGACAATTATTTTGTGATATAATTGTGAAAAATATGATTTGTAAGCTGGTGATAGGAAAGAAAGGTAACTGATTAAGTGGTTGAAAGACCATACCTATAGCATATTGACTAATGGATCAGTATCAGCCTGACTGACAATATCTGTTAAAATGTTGCAGGGCTCTCTCCTAGGCTTTGTCTTAATCATTATTTTTATTACTAACTTAGAAGAGAAAATAGATGGTATTTCTAAATTTGTAGACAGCACAAAGCTGATACATTAAGATGATAGACAAGAATAATGGGGGCAAATATAGGAAAATTAAATTTAATAGGAATAAATGTAAACCGTTATAATTTAAAGGGTTTTTTTTGGTACTAGTACAGAAAGAGAAGTGTAGCCAGAAAGTAGTTCATGTGAAGAAAATTTATGGATTTTTTATTAAGTCCCAACCCTAAAGGGGTTGATGTATTGATGATGCTAGATTGCATCAGTTTTCCAAAATAAATATGTTTTTATGTTTCAATAGATTTTATCAGTATGGGAAAGTAAGGAATATGGATCTACTCGAAGTATTGTTCGTAGCATTGGGAAAATTCTTCCTTTGGAACCTTGTCCAAGGCCTAACTTTGAGGTAAGGCAATTATGTATTACTTGATTTACCTTCAGTTCTGCTAATGGTGAAGTGTAGGGGGTAAGGATGGAAGAGAAATGGAAAACCTTACTTTTAGTGAATTTAAAATTTAATTTGGAAAACATCATTTTACTTTTGAGCTGAGGTGAACTTTTTTATCGTTCTTCCCAAACCTGTCTCTTGGAGCTTCACTCCCATAACAGTTACCTACCAGACATTTCAAACTGGAAGTCCTGGTGGCATCTCAAAAACTGACCTCTCATTATCTTTCTTCCAGAAAATTTTCCAGCTGTCTAAACTTCCTGTCTGTGCCACCATCCTTCCAGACCCTCAGGTTCATATTGAAAATCTTGACATTATTCTCATCTTTTCTCTCCCTCATCCTATCTATATCCAAATCAGTTGCAAAATGCTTTTTCTACAGCCACAACTTTTCTCATATCTGACCCCTTCCCTGCTTTATTTTAGTGCTGGCCTTATTACCCCTTGCCCAGTTCTTTCTGACTATTATGAACTTACACCACTAAGCATTTCCTTAAACAGGAAAAATAAAGAGGGTTACTTAGGAAATTTTGAATCTCAGTTTCATACCTATTACTTTCTTGACTGCTTTGTTCTGAACTTCCTTTTCCCTTTTGTATATTTTTTAAAATGTTGTACTAGCTCTAGTTTCGGTGTCACCGTTGCTAACTGCCCTTCTCTGCTCACACTAACCTTTTCTCTTTCACTGCTTTTTTATTGGTTCTAGGATAAAATATGTTTAACTTTTTTAAAAATTTAATTTAATATTCTATTTTTTCCCCAATTACTTGTAAAAAAATTCTAATATTCTTTTTTCAAATTTCGAGTTCCAAATTCTCTCTCTCCCTTCATTCCCTCCCTACTTCTTTCCATTTAGAAGGCAAGCAGTTTGATAGAGTAAATACATGTGTACCTCACGCAAAACATTTCCATGTGAATCATGCTGTGAAAGAAAACAAAGACAAAAGAACCCAAGAAATATAAACTAAAGAAAAAGTATCTTTGAAATTCATTTGGGCTTGTTGGCACAGCCCTCCCTCATTTAAATCTAGTTCACTTACATGTCATGGCATCACCTCCCTGATGTCATGATTTTTTTCTAGAACGAGGGACAAGCAGCAGCCTCTGAGTAGAGAAGGAGCTGGCCACTAGGGACCAGGCTTCTGCTTGGTGAACATGGCTTTCTCCCTTCCTCTCTCCTTACACATTTACCTGCCAGTGCCTTGCCCCAACGGGATTATAAATTTTAATCTCTGAATTTTTTTTAATTTTTATTTTTTCTCTTTACGACCAGCCTTGACCCTAAATCACTATGGTCCCAGACCAGACTTGGTCTCTGTTTGGGCCCTGATTGTCTCAGAATGAATATCAATCACTGTTTCTGTTTTGGCTAGAAGCCCTGAGGGTCTCCCAGATCTAATTTTTTTTAAGAGGCTTTGATTTGCCTCATTTTTTAAAGCTAAATGGGTACTGCCTCAGTTAGACTGAGATCTCTTTTAAAGACTTTAGCTTGAAAAGGTCTCCCCCTGCATCCTGGGCCATCTCCAGTAGTCTTGATCCTTATCTGGCCATTGGACCCAGATGGTTCTAGAGGAGAAAGTGAGGCTAGTGACTTGGGAAACATACCGGAGTTGTTTGCTTTTTCCTTCTCCAGTTCATTTGACAGATGAGGAAACTGAGGCAAAATGACAGTAAGTGACAGTAAGCCCAGGGTCTCACTGGTAGTGAATATCTGAGGCTCATTTTGAATTCAGGTCTTCCTGACTCTCCAGAGTCTGGTGCTCGATCCACTGTGCCACTTAACTGCTCCAAATTAATAAATGCTTATTGATGGATTTTGAGAAGCTGTTGGTTTTTCAGCTGGAAGATCTGAGTTCAAGTTCTGCCTCTGACACTAATTTTGTGACCTTGGCAAATCACTTAATCTTCTTTGAGCCTTAATTTCCTTTTCTATAAAATGAGAACAATGATGTCTAAAGTGCCTCCCACACAGACATTATAATGAGATAATGAATGTAAAGTGCTTTGCTAGATTTAATTTACCATATAAATGTCAGTATTACATTATACATTTTTTTGTCTATAATAAAGAGCCACAAAATACAACAGTATCTACTGTGCAGATTTCCATAGCTAGTTATTTTCTTGTATATGACTGGTGAGGTTAATTAGGGAACGTTTACATGAGAGAACGACCAGAATGTTACTACTTATTTAATTTTAGAAAAAAAGAATAACGTAATCACTCCTAATCTTGCTAACTAATGGTAGTGTGTTTTTTTATCTTTTAATCTTTTTCCCCATTTAACTTTAAATCCTTTTGTTTCTATGATTATACTTTTTTTGTCAGAAAGAATACATTTATCTCTAGAGACTTGACCTCCCCCCCCCTTTTTCCTTTAGCTATTCCAGTACTTGAACTCCTTAGTCTATGATCAACATGAATCTGCTCTGACCCCCATAGTTCCATCTTTTGCTGATATCCTGTGCGTGGCAAATGATGAAGTCAGATATGTCAAATTTAGGTAAGTTCACTGTTCTGTGCAGAACTTGGAAAGTATTAGAGTAGATAATGGTGTGAGTTCTTGCAAATTCTAGGTTCTTAATAAATGTTTGAGTTGAATTGAATATCTTTTGAAATTTGACATTTTGTTTATTATATGTACTTTTGTGGTTTTGTCAGTCTATCCATGTCAATAAGTATTTGTCAAATCCAATGTATATATAGGTAGTTACCTTCCCAATAAAGAATTAGGCTTAGTCGTGACTAATAGGTATAGGAAAGATCAGTATTGATCAGAATTATCCTGTCCATTTTTATTAAAATGCTGTTTCTAATGTTAGATGCAAGCCTATTTCAAAGCTTGAATTATTAGCCTTGTGGATAGTAGTAAAGAATATGGCTTGATTTGCTATCTGTGTGGTAGAGGGCTTTTGCTAGGAGGGATGGAAGTTTTGTGTATATTTTTCTAGGATGCAAATCTTTTCTTACTAATGTAGAAGTCTGAATTAAATTACTAGAGAGTATATAGTATATCTCATGAATTTCCATATTTGATTTATATAATTAAATTTAATCAAATATTCTGTTTAATTTTGCCATTTTTGCCATAGATGGAATGCTTATTTTCAAGGAATTAGAATACAGTAAACTTGACAGTAACATTACTTTTAGGATCTTCAGTGTTATCATCATGACTCTCATTTATTAATTATTATTGTGATGTTGAAGTGTTTTTGATAAGTTCAGAATAAAAAATTAAAATTAAAAAAGGGATGGGCAGGATTTTTCAAATTCAGAGATCATAGCCCATCTTCAAATAATTGAATGGTAGTTATAAACCCTGCTATGTCTATTTTTTGTCAGTTACAAAAAAAACATTTCGCTTAGTGGAGATGAATAGTCTTATTGTGGTAGTGGTGTACACCAAACAGTTCTGTCAGTTGGGGTAGATCCACTGTGGAAGATTTGTAGAAAGATGACTCATAGGATGAGAAGGAATGGATGCATGTGTGATAAGCACCAGTGGAAAGAACATACCTGATGACATATTAGTCACTTTTATTTGCCTTACTCTAGGTTGCTTTCCAAAGTGGGTGTACTGATTCATGGTTCTACCAATAATGCACCAGGATGCTTATTTTCCCACAACAACTCCAACATGAACTATTCTCATCATTTGTAATCCTTGTCAATTTGCTCAGTGTGAGGTGAAACCTCAGTGTTGTTTTGATTTTCATTTTTCCTATTAGTGATTTGGAGCATTCTTTCATGTGGTTATTAATAGTTCTATTTTTGAGAACGGTTTGTATCCTTTCACTGCTTCACTAGATGTAATAAGTTTTATTGTATGACTATATGAAAGTTTTAAAAACTTTTTGTAAAATGATGAGGTAACTAACTAGTACTAGGGATCAGAGAGTGTAGCCTCTCTGTAGGAGAAAATTTCCTTTTCCCTAGAAGTATTTTAGCTGTTCCTTCTCTTTACAGAAATTGTATATGGAATAATTATGAGGACAAAACTGAATTTTTAAATCTAATGCCTCCACCTTTAATTCCTGTTTCAAGACAAAGAGAGCAAATAAATGATCTTCCTGTTACTGAAGCAGCAATTAAAAAAATAGCTGCCCTTGAAGATGAACTATCCATTCTCCGTTCCCAAATTGCTGCGATTGTTGCAATGCAAGAAGCAGAAAACAGGTCTGCTTTTGGTAAGTTTGTTTCAACTTTGGTTTTGACTAGATAATTCTCAACTAGCTTTTGAATCAACCTTGTAGTCCAAAACACATACAAAAGGTATTCCCATTGTAACATAACCAACAAGTGGTTGCCCAACCTCTGCTTTAAGACCTAAAGAAAATCTGGTCGGTCACTGTGATGATCAGAGCTCCTTGTTCTTTCAAAGTTACTTGTTTTTAGCATATTCCTGTCATTGTATAAATTCTTTTCACTCTGTATCAGTTCATATAAATCTTTATTATTTCTTACAGAACCATAATATTCCATTATATTTATATGCTATAATTTGTTATTCCCCAATATATGAGCACTTCATCATAGTCTTATTCTTTGCTACTTTAAAAAGAACTATAAAAAGATGGCGGAGTAGAAGCACGACCCTCCCGCAGCTCCGGCTTCCACCCTCCCCAATCCATGTAAAAAGGGGACTCTAAACAAACTTTGGAGCTGCAGAACCCACAAAATGATACAGAGAAGCTAACCTCCCGCTGAGAACAGCCCAGCAGGCCGGCAGGAATCGGCCAGCGAAATGCTCTGGGAGGAGCCCAGCACCACACTGAGGCTTTAGCCCCAGGGTGGGCCTGACCAGCCGCCAGCCAGAGGGACTCCAGATCAGCAGCAGCTGTGGCTGTTTCCAGATTTATCAAGATGCGAAGGACAAGGTGAGAGGCCAGTGCAGTCTGGACTTTGGGACCCAGTAAGTGGGAGTGCGTGGCTTTTACCCCCAGGGACGCCAGCACAGCCAGCCAGCTCCACGAGGCGGCTTCAGCTCCTGGCCTGCAGAGTGTAGGGCACCAGTCTGAGGGGTAATCGCTCTTGCTTTAACCTGCTTGGATCTGGATTGCAGTCTAGGGTGGAGGTCCTGGGGTGTGTGTCCAGCTTGCCAGAGTGTGTGGAGACCTCAGAGAGGGCACCCATCTAATACCTCCTGCAGCTGAGAAAACCCCAGCGTTTGGGACGAAAACTCCCCTGTCTGGTGGCAGAGTCCTACTGTGGCAAAAAGCCCAAAAGTCAAATCATTGAGTGGCAAAATGAGCAGGCAAAGGAAACAAAGCAGACAGAAGATTCCAACATTACACTCCTATTTTGGGGATAAGAAGGAGCAAGGCATGGAACAGGAGGAAATCAGTGAAGTCAGAACTCCTGCACCAAAAGCTTCAAAGGAAAATACAAGCTGGTTACAGGCCATAGAGGACCTTAAGAAGCAGATAAGAGAAGTGGAGGAAAAATTGGGAAGAGAAATGAGAACAATGCAAGAAAATTATGAAATGAGAGTCAACAGCCTGACTGAAGAAAATAATACCTTAAAAAACAGACTGACTCAAATGGCAAAGGAGGCTCAGAAAGGCAATGAGGAGAAGAATGCCTTAAAAAGTCGAATTTGCCAGATGGAAAAAGAATCTCAAAAGCTCACTGAGGAGAATCATTGCTTCAGAATTAGATTGGAGCAAATGGAAGCTAATGACTTTATGAGAAATCAAGATGCTGTCAAACAGATCCAAACAAATGAAAGAATAGAAGGCAATGTGAAATATCTCATGGGAAAAACCACTGACCTGGAAAACAGATCCAGGAGAGATAATTTAAAAATTATCGGACTGCCTGAGAGCCATGACCAAAGTAAGAGCCTGGAAAGCATCCTCCAGGAAGTTCTCAAAGAAAACTGCCCTGATGTTTTAGAACGAGAGGGCAAAATAGAGGTTGAAAGAATCCACCGATCACCTCCTGAAAAAGATCCCAAAAAGAAAACTCCTAGGAATATTATAGCCAGGTTCCAGAATTCCCAGATTAAGGAGAGAATATTACAAGCAGCCAGGAAGAAACAATTTGAATATTGTGGAAACACAATCATGATAACCCAGGATCTGGCAGCTTCTACACTGAGGGATCGAAGGGCCTGGAATGTGATATTCCGGAGGTCAAGGGAGCTGGGATTAAAACCAAGAGTCACCTACCCAGCAAAACTGAGTATCATGTTTCAGGGGAAAATATGGTCATTCAGTGGAATACAGGACTTTCAAGCATTCTTGCTGAAAAAACCAGAGTTGAATAGAAAATTTGACATTCAGATACAAGAAGCAAGAGAAGCATGAGAAGGTAAACAGGGAAAAGAAATCATAAGGAACTTATCAAAGTTGAACTATTTTTTTGTTTAAAGCAATTGGGGTTGAGTGGCTTGCTCGGGGTTACACGACCAGTTGTTGTTTCTGGGTGTGGTGCCGGCTGTCTGGGCCCGGATTTGATCCGGGTCGTCCCGGCACTGTGGCCGGTGCTCTTGCTTGCTGAGCCACCTGGCCAAAGTTGAACTATTAACATTCCTACATGGAAAAACAATAATTGTAACTTATGAAACTTTTCTCAGTAGTTGAAGGGATTAGAAATATATATATGTCTTTATATGAGGGTATGCGGGCATATGAATACATATGTGAATGTGTGTATATACGTTTACAGGTATACATAGATAGAGGGCACGGGACCAATTTAACAGGAAGGGATGATACTTAAAAGGTGAAATTAAGAGGTGAGAGGAATATAATGAGAGGAGATGGGGAGAGACAGAGTGGGGCAAACTATCTCATACAGAAGAGGCAAGGGAAAAATGGTTACAATGGAGGGGAAGAATAGGAAGGCAAAAGGGAATGGGTCAACCTTATTCCTATTGAATCTGGCTTGAGGAGGGAGGGAAATACACACTAAATAGGGGATCTCACCCTCCAGGAGAATAGGGGGGGAAGGGGATGTGAGGGGGGATGATGGAAGGGAGGGCGGGCTGGGGGGGAGGGAAGTTGGAAGCACCCACTTTTGAAAAGGGACAGGATCAAAGTAGAGAATAGAACAAGTGGGAGGTGGGATAGGAGGGAGGGAAATATAGTCAGTCTTTTACAATATATCTACTATGTTATTGTTTTGTATTAGCCGCACATGTACAACCTATACTGAACTGCTTGTCTCCCCAGTGGGGGTGGGTGGCAGGGGGGGAAGGGAATGAATCTGGAATTGAAAGTTTTAAAATCAAATATTCAAATATATATATATATATGTGTGTGTGTGTGTGTGTATATATATGTACTATTATTAATACCATCTTACATGTTATTAAGAAAAAAAAAGATATACAGGCACTGAGGCATAGAGATCCACTGGAAAAGTTGAAACGGGTATGGGAGAAAATATGGGAGAGAGCAGATTGGAGGTGGGGATATCCTGTGGGACTGCTGTTTTGGGGGGATGAGTGGGGGAAAAAGGGGGAGAAAATTTGTAACTCAAAATCTGGTGGAAACAAATGATGTAAATTAGAAGTTAATAAAGCATTAAAAAAAATAAAAAAAAGAACTATAAATATTTTTGCACATCCTTAGTGAAGAGTTTGTTTTGTTTAACAGGACTAACTGCTCTCCTACTAATTCCCCCTTCTCCCATTTCCCTGTTGCATGAGATGTGTTTTTGTATCTGATTCTTTGTGTTGTGTGTGTGTGTTCCTTCCAATTGCCAAGTTAAGATGAAATTGCAATTCAAGTGTCAGTTCAATCCTTTCCTCCCAAACCTGCTTTTCTTGGATGTGAGTCATTGCATAATGTCCCTCATTCTAAAAAATGGTTGGATTTTCTACCTTGTTTCTTTTAAACTACTTGGGGATGTTTACAGGTCAACCTTAAAAACCTAGTTATTTTTCAAAGTCATGTATCACCCAACTTAACAAAAACCTCGATGGTGCAGTGGATAGTATGCTATACTTGAAGTCCGGAAGACTCATTTTCCTGAGTTCAAATCTGACCTCAGACACTTATTAGCTGTATGACCCTGGGCAAGTCACTAACCCTGTTTACCTCAGTTTCCTCATCTGTAAAATGAGCTGCATTTTGCCAAGAAAACTCCACATGGGCTCTGGAAGAGTCTGACAGCTGGAATGCTGAAAAAGCAATGAAACTTAACAATCACATTCAAATTCTTTTGTGTCATTACTCTAGGGATACACGTGCCCTCCACTTCAGCTTTGTACCAATCTGTTTCGTTAATTGTCCCCACCTACCAGTCCACTCTTATTTTTCTTAAGTCTCCAGCCTTTCACCTTTTTAACCTAGCTGTGTGGACAGTGGATAGAGTATCAGGCCCGGAATTGGGAAAACCTGAGCTCAAAATTGGCCTCAGTTACTTACTAGCCGTGTGATCGTGGGTAAGTCATTTAACCCTCTTCACCTTAGTTTCCTCATTTGTCAAATGAGCTGGAGAGAGAAATAACAAACCACTGTAGTGTCTTTGCCAAAAAAACCCCAAATGGGGGTCACAAAGAATTGGGCATGACTTATCAACCACACAACAAAAATTCTCTTACCTTTTCTTACTTTCCTTGCCTTGTCCAACTACCTTCTCTTTATTCGTCTGTCTTGTAGTTCCAATTTTTTGAGGTAAAGGATTCAAAAATATTTTTATTCCATGTTTATTAAACACCCCAAAGAACATTTCCTTGTGCAAAATAGGGTAGACAAGGAGGATTGTATGTAGAACAGTAAGTCTATTGCTTACAACTTGCTTTTTAAAGAAAGTATATAATAAATTCAATCTGTTACTTTCAAAGCTGTCTTGTTTATCTGTTTGCTTCTGAAATTATCTTTTGTTACTCTCTCCTTCCTACTGCATACCTCTATACCTTCTTGGAGTAAATTTTATTTTTAAAAGGAAGAAAAAAAACCCTGAAATAGAAACCGGTAAAACAAATTTCCAACAAAATTCCTCTTCATTTTAAGTTTATTTTTTGCCAGAAGGTGAGTGGAGTTTTTTGGGCTCTTGTTTTATCATAGTTTTTATCAGAGTTCTAAAGTCTTACAAAGTTGTTTTCCTTGATAATGTCATTAGTGTATATATTGTTTTAGTACTACCCAGTTCACTCAGTATCACTTCCTATAGGTCTTTCTAGTTTGCTCTGAAAATGTTTTGTCATCCAACTCCACCAATATTTCTTCTTTTGTCATGTTTCCAGTCCTATGACTGTGAGGTTGAACTTCAAAGTTGCTTTAATTTGCATTTCTGTAATTGTTAGTGATTTAAAGAATTGTTATGTGATTGTTGATAGTTTGGATTTCTTTTTATGAAAGCTGCCTTTTATACCTTTTACCATTTATCTGTTGGGTCTATTCTAGTCTTATAAGTTTGAAATGGAACTTTTATTAGAGAAATTTTGCTGCAAACAATTTTTTCCCTATTAACTTGTTTTCCTTCTAATTATAATGACCTTAGATTTGTTTGTCTAAGAAACTTTAAATTTCATATAATCAAAATCATCAGTTTTATCTCATGTGACCTACTATTATTTGTTTAGTAATGAACTCTCTCCTCTCACCCCTATCTTTAGATGTCCAAAGTTAATTTCTTCCTTAATCCTTTAATTTGTTTAATGTGATCTTTTATGTTGATGCCATGCATTCATTTGGAGCTTATTTTGGTATATGCTGGTGTAAGCCTGATTTCTTCTAGCCTGCTATGCCAGTAGTTTTTGTTAAATGAATCCTTTACCCAGTAATTGGGTTTTTTGGGTTTATTCAGCACTATGTTCCAAATCCTCCCTCATCCTCTTTAGTCATTCTTAATCTTTTTATATCCTCCTTAAAAATTAACCTTGTTCCTTAGTCTTTTATTCCCTTAGTGTGCACAATCTAGATGATTTTCCAGACCTCAAGATTATTTTTGCAGTTTCCTCAGTTTCTCCTAAATTTTGTCAAATTTCCCCTCAGCAAATCCAGTTTCTCCTACTAGGTCCAAAACCCTCCAACTCACCTATGTGATTTTTTTTTCTGACCTCATTATGACTCATATCCTTATTTCTTCTCTTACTTCTGTAGGCTTCTCCCATGGAAGCCAGAAGCCAGAAATTGGCTTTGATACCATTAGTGCTTTGGGAACCCATGATTTTATTGATGTACTATCTATAGATTACAGTTATTTTGCAGTTTGCCAGATGGTGTTTATAAATTGTAGGTTCTGTCATTTGATTGTCAGCCTTCTTGTACACACCATCCCCAGTGAGGTTGGCCTGCTCTCAGATTGTCCAGCCTTATAGGCCATTGCCACACCATAGACAAGTGTTTCCATGGTCACCTCCATGCCATGATGAGGCATTTGATTAGCTCTTTTAAAAGTTTTAATGTTTATGTTTTGTGAACTAAGACTATAAAAGATCTATTTTTGTATGCTTCAGAGGAGGGGAGATAATCTAGAAGGACCCCCAGAACTGGTGTCAGAAGAACTAAGTTGAGGTTCTAGGTCTGTCTTTGATCAGTTGTGTGATGGGAGGCAAGATGCTTTTCCTCTCTGTGTCTCAGAGTTCTCATCTTTAAAAGGAGGATAATTATATTTGCATTACTTCTTTCACTGTAAGGAAAATGAGTTCTGCCATTGTGAGATTAATACTGCTGACCTATATTTAAAACAGGGTTGATAGCCTTTATGTAAAAGATATAAAAAACTTTAGTTATGTTGAGGTAGGTGATGTTTCTCAGAGGAGAGATTTCCTAATTCTTTTTAGGCATGTCTTGCTTCTCCTAGGAAGTTTAACTATCCCATGTCATTTGTATAAACTTTTTAGGGATCGTTCCGTTGTGTACATTGAAGTTGCATATATGAATATTGGGTATTGCCCTGCTTACTAGAACTTTAGGGTAGCTAGGGTGATTTCTCTTGTATTGACAGAATAGGACAAAATACCACTGTATAGCAGGTAGATACATCAGGTTTATACTTGGATTTGCAAGTTAGTCTTGTTTATAATACATTCATAATTTTTATAAACATTTAAAATTTTCTGTTGGTAAGTATAATTAAGATTGTATATCATATTAAGTAATAACACTTTATATTTTCTTTTCAGAATAGTCTTTGTAATCATGTCATAGCATTTTTACTCTTGATTGCTAATTTGGAATATAGAATAAACTTTCTGTTTGACTTGCTTTATTGCAACTCCTTTGCAAGAGAATTTGCTTCTACCCCAGGAAGCACATCACTATTTTAATAGCATTTCAAGAATAGTTCCTAATTGCACAAAAATCATAACATATATTTGCATGTGATTTTGTGAGATACCTTTAATTCTTAAATTTTATTTATTTTTGTTATGTTTTAAGTTACAAACTGTCTTCCCTCCCTCCTCACTCCACACTAGAGAAGGTTACCATTCAACACAGATTTATTTATTTTTTCGCATTTAATGGTATTTTTTCCCCAATTACTACATAGGTAGTTTTCAACATTCGTATTTATAAGATTTTGAGTTCCAAATTTTTTCTCACTTTCTACCCTCCCCCATTCCCAAGACGGCAAACAATCTGATATAGGCTATACATGTACAATCATATTAAATGTATTTCTACGTTAGTCTTGTTGTGAAAGAACAATCAGAACAAACGGGAAAAACCCAAGCAATATTGGGCGGGGGGGGGGGGCAATTGGGGTTAAGTGACTTGCCCAGAGTCACACAGCTAGTAAGTGTCAAGTGACTGAGGCTGGATTTGAACTTAGGTCCTTTTGACTTCACAGCTGGTTCTTTATCCGCTGTGCCACCACTTGCCCCTAACACATTTATAAATGTGTACAAAACCATATTACACATACTTCTACTTTCTTTCTCTGGAGGTAGATAGCATCTTCTTTCATAGGTCCTTTGTAGTTAATTTGAGTATTTAAAATACAGTAGCTTGTTTGTTCACAATTATTCTTCAAACAGTATTGCCTTTACTGCATATAGTGTTCTTTTGGTGCTGTTCATTTCACTTTTCATTATTTCATGCAAGTCTTTTCATGTTTTTCTAAAATCAACCAGCTCATCATTTCTTATAGTAGTATTCTATCACACTCATATACCATAACTTGTTTAGTCATTCCCCAGTTGTTGGGCATCTCCTCAGTTTACACAAAAAGAGCTGCTATAAATATTTTAGAACATAAACCGTGTTTCCCCGATAATAAGACACTGTCTTATTATTTTTTGGACAGAAAAACACCAGAGGGCTTATTTTCAGGGGAGGGCTTATTTTAATGAACATTGACAGCAGTTTTAATAAACAGGTAAATGTGAACAAAAAAATGTACCTTTATTCAATAATGATCATGTCATCTTCTTCAACAACATCATCATAAGTGTCCATACCCTGAATTCCGTCCTGGATGTCTTGCACCTCCATTTCCTTCAGAAGAAGTGGACCCAATCTGTCATGTCCAGCAATATAGCTCTCTTTAAATGAATATGTCTTGTCCAGGTAACCTGCTCGTAGTGCCTTGGCGACATAGCTGTCAGTAATTTTATCCGATGACTTCTTCACCCAAGTCACGACTTCTTGCAGACAGGGCTTCACAAAGTTTCCACGCTGATTTCTTTCCATTCTATTTTCAATGTAGTCATTGACCTCCATGCGCAAATGGTCCTTGAATGGCTTCTTTATTGCAATATCAAGGGTCTGGAGATAGGCAGTCATTCCTGCAGGAATCATTACTTGATCTATTCTTCTCTCTGCAAGGAAGTTCTTCATTTCTTTAGCGCGGTGAGTGCTGGCTGAATCCCAGACTATCAGACCTCTTTGGTTACCTCGCATAACAAGTGGCAGCATTAAATCAACCCACTTTCTTATAACGGCTTGTGTACACCAGGCTTTTTCGGTTTCAAGGACGTAAATGCCAGATACACGTTCAATCTTATCTTTCTTGCCCTTACTGATGATTAGAGGTGTGGCTTTTTTTCCATCCAAACGAATTGCCAAAACACAGGTGACCCATGCACTTTCATAGCCAGTGGTGGGAATGTAGATTGACGTTGCACCCCTGTGATGAATTGTTGTTTGAGATCCTTGTCCCATAAACACTGCAGTTTCATCCATAGCAATCATATTGCAGGTTTGGTACTTGGAAATGTCGATCCTATCAATAAAGGACTTGAATGCAAATGCATGTTTAATAACTTCAGCATCTTCCAGCTTAAACAGTGTTGTTGATCTTCTTAGGGACAGTTCATACCGTTGAAGGAAACCGTCCAACCAGTGTTGTGATGCTTTGAATCCTTCTGAGACCATTTCAAACTCTGGTGCCATAGAAAGGGCAAATGCTTGAATATCAGCCCTGCGCACAACCAAGGCCTTTGCTCTCCTGTCAGCAATCCATTCACCAATGAGGATCTCCAAGTCAGGATATAAGGGCTGCCGACCTGATCCAGACCTGCGCTTTTTTCCCTTTTCCCTCATCCACCTGTTAATTGAGGTTATTATAATCTGCTCTCCATTTTCTGACCATTCGAAGATCCAAAAGTTTTTCTTTACAGAAAACTGCAAGATTCTTGCCATGTGACTCCTCTACAATTGCTTTCTTATACTCAACAGTATAGCTCTTCCTTTTTGTACTCATGTCTGGGGGTCAAAACAGACAGAATAATAAAATTATGACCATCAGTCCTTCTTTTCACTCCATCATGCCCCCTGAGTTCTTCTTTTTTCCTCCATCATGCCTTTTTTATCCTCCATCATGCCCCTTCACTCCCGCTTACATACCGGGTTTTTATGTTGTCCTGCCTCAGCTCTCCTCCGTGGCACTGCTCTCAATGGCGCCAGCAAGCAAATCACTGGGGAAGAACAGGATGACGCGCTCACTGCTGCAGCTCTGATTGGAGGCAGCTCGGAGTGCGGCGTGTGTTTCACCGGGGGGGGGGGGGTGGGTACGGTGCATACAGAGGGTACCGTAATGTAGCGTGTAGCGCAGGGGATTACTTTCACTATAGTAGCAATCTCAATTGGGCTTATTTTCGGGGGAGGGCTTATTTTAGAGGAATCTTACACAGTAAGGGGAGGGCTTATTTTCGGGATAGGTCTTATTATCGGGGAAACACGGGTAAGTTCTTTTCCTTTTTCCCTGATCATCTTGGGAAACAGACCTAATAGTGGTATTGCTGGGTCAAAGGTGTGTGTGTGTGTGTGTGTGTGTGTGTTTCCAGATTGTTGTTCAAAATGGTTGGATCAGTTCACAGTTCCACCAACAATGTATTAGTGTCCCAATTTTTCATATCCCTTCCAACATTTGTCATTTTTTCCTTCTGTATTTTTGGCCAGTATGCTAGGTGTGAGATGGTATCTCAGAGTTTTAATTTGCATTCATTTAATAATTAATGATATAGAACGTTTTTTCATATGACTATATATAGGTTTGGTTTCTTCATCAAAAAACTGCTAGTTTATATCCTTTGATCCTTTGACCATTCATCATTTGGGGAATTACTCACATTCTTATATATTTGACAAGATTGTCTGTATATTTGAGATATGAGACCATTATTCGAAAACCTGTCTATAAAATTCTCTCCCTCTCCCCCCTCCATTTTCTGCTTTCTTTCTAATCTTCACTACATTGGTTTTATTTGTATAAAAACTTAATATAACCAAAAATATTCATTTTATATCTCACAATGCTCTATCTCTTGTTTACTCCCAAGTTGTTCTCCTGTCCCTAAGTCTGATAGGTAATGTATTCCATGTTCTTCTTGTTTTCTTGTATCTCCCTTTATATCTAGGTCATGTATCCTTTTGATCATATCTTGGAGAATGGTGTAAAATATTGGTTTATACCCAATTTTTGCCAAGCTGTTATCCAGTTTTCCAAGTATTTTTTTTTTTACCAAATAGTATATTCTTATTTTATCCCCAAAGCTTAAATTTTTACATTTGTCAAACACAAGGATTGTGTATTGTGTATCTGCTCTGTTCCACTGACCCAACTTTCTGTTTCTTAGCCAATACCATAATTACTTTTCTTATAGTATTGTTAAGATCTGGTACTGCTAAACCTCTTTCCTGAGATGCTTTTTAAATAATTTTGTTTTTAGATTCTTTGAAATCGTATGATATGCCTGATAATTTGGGACCACTACCATCAATGATTTCTTCACCTTCACCTATATCAGAATGTTTTTCAACTTCAGTAGTTCATCCCCCCCCTCCTCCACCTCCTCCACCTCCTCCACCAGGATCTACTATCAGTGATTCAGGTAGTTCAAGAGATGGACTTAGAAAAGAGCACCATGTTGCAAATGAGACCAACTCTAGAAAATATGTAGAAAACGAGAGAACTAAAACTAAAGATGTTCCTAGCATGATGGATGTTCTGAAGGATATAGATAAAGTCAAGCTGCGTGCTATTGAACGGTAAGTTGGTTTAATTTGATATACATATAAACATTTCCCAGTGAGGATTTTCACTTAAATGAGATTTTTTTTTAAGTATTGAAGAAATATAATGTTTAAGAATGCATTGTACAAAATACAATTATCTAAGCTAAATAGCTTAGATAGGTCACTTGATGCTGTAACTTAAAGTGCTATTCTTACTGTATATGCAGTTAACTTTACACAGAAAAACAATTTTTTCTTTAAAAAAAAAAAAAACAGACTTTTACTGATATACTTTGTTTTTTACATCACTAGAATTTCTCCTGATATCCCTTCCCCTCCCTCTGTCAGAGAGCCATCTCATATTTAAATTTTTTTTTTAAAGGGGGCAGAAAAGAAATAAAAGCAAAATTAATCAGTATATTAAAAATATCTGTCATGGGGCGGCCAGGTGGCTCAGCGAGTAAGAGCACCGGCTCCAGTGTCGGGATGACCTGGATCAAATCTGGGCTCAGATACTCAACACCACACCCAGAAATGACTGGCTGTGTAACCTTGAGCAAGTTACTTAACCCTGATTGCTTTAAAAAAAAAATATCTGTCACAACTGCGACATTCCTCTTTGGGGATCATACTTATTCTTTGTAACTTTGGAGCATTGACTTTTGCTCTTCTATTTACATTGTTATAATCCTTTATGTGTATTTTTTGCCTCTACTTCATTTTGCATCAGATATTGTAAATCTTTTTATTTTTTTCTTCCAATTACATGTTAAAACTATCTTTTTAACATTTTAAAGTTCCAATTCTATTTTTTTCCTCCTCCTCCCCTTTGCCTCAGTTGGTCAATAATCAGATACTGGTTTGTAATAGGAATGTAAATTTTAAAGATATTCCCTGCCCCTAGGCTAAAGTGCACCTGGAGCCTGGGGTGGGAGGCTTGTTTTTCAGTAGATACTTCTTGATTGGCCAGTGGGTCCAAAAGGTTGTTACATTCTCTGAGCCAGGAGAAGGCTATATAAGCCCTGATGTGAGGCTTTGTTTTGGGGCTCACTTTGAGAAGTGTTCTGTGATTTGATGAAACTCTGGGCTAGCCGTTTGTCCAGAGGGTGCCCCCCGCCCCCCTCCCCCGGCTTTGAAACCCAGATGTTGTTTGGTATGGATGTAATGGTTGGACAGTTTGGAAATCTGTCTACTTGATCTGTTTGTCTGTCTTGATAATTCTGCCTGTATACTTTGAAGTTCGGGATGCTGACCTTTTTCCCCTGAACTAGGTAAACGATACATATCTGACTGATTAAAGTAAGCTTGTTAACCCATTTTGAGTTGCTTTCCTTTATCAAAGCAGATCCAAGAACCTGTGTTGGCAGCAAACCCTGAGGACGCTTGGGACAATATCAGTTCTTTATCTGGAAGTGGATAGTAATTATTAATCCTGTGGGATCATTGTATTGCTGAGAATACTTAAGCCATTCATAGTTCTTCAAACAATATTGCTGTTACTGCGTATAACATTCTCCTAATTCTTTACTTTGTATCATGATGTTCATGTAAGTCTTTCCTGAATCTTTTTCTTTTTAAAAAGAAATTACTGGGGTGGCTAGGTGGCGCAGTGAATAGAGCACTGGCCCTGGAGCCAGGAGGACCTGAGTTCAAATGTGGCCTCAGATGCTTAATACAAAACTAGCCATGTGACCTTGAGCAAGCCACTTAACCCCAATTGCCCTTCTTTCCCCCCTCCAAAAAGCAAAAAAAAAAAAAAAGAAATTACTGGTGAGTTTTGATTTTCCATTACCACATTTGCAGATTACTTCTACTTCACCGAGAGTTCTCATCTGAAAGTGCATGTGGTTTTACACATCTGTGTACTTCTCCTCCTTTATTTTTTTAAATTAGCAGAAATGTATTTTCTCTCCCATCCCCTCCCCTTTGGGAAAACACGTTTCTTGTTAACAAAAATGCATAGTCAAGCAAAACAAATCCCCTTAGTGACTATATCAAAATATTGTGTTTCATTTTGTACCTTAACTTCTTCACCTATAATGGATGGCTTGGTATATCCTTCCATGCTTTTCTGTATTCATTATAATTATAATTTCTTGTAGCACATTATGTTTTTGTACCACAATTTGTTTAGCTATTTCCCAATAATGTGTATTATTTTGTTTCCATTTCTTTGCTACTGCAAAAAGTTCTACTATAAATATTTTGGTGTAAAGGGAGCTTCTTATCAATGACCTCCTTGAGGTATGAGCCTAATGGTACATTTTCAGAAATAAAGGGTATGGACATTTTACATACTTTTTTGGTATAACTCCAAATTGTATAACTCCAGCTCTATTAACAATGCATCAGTTTTCTTTCCACAACTCCTTCAGCATTGACTATTCCCATCTTTTGTTATCTTTGCCAGTTTGCTAGGTATAAGATTCAACCTCAGGGTTTTGATGTGCATTTCTCGAATTCTTAGTGATTTGGATTATTTTTTTCAGAAAATTGTTAATAGTTCTTTTCTTAGTAATTTGTGTTTTCTGGTTAGTTGAATGTTTGGTGATTAATATTAAATTCCATTTTTTGATTCTTCCTTTAGTCTGTTCCTCTATGTTATAAGCATCCCCAAATGGTTTTGGTGATTGCTGCTTTATGATATAGTTTGAAGTCTGTAAGTTTTCTCCTCCTAACACTGCTACTCCCATACTCCCCCCGCATTCCTATCTTTTGTCATTATTTCCTTTATATATTAATTTTTTTGTTTCTCCACATGAATTTAATTATTTTAAGTTCTATAAAATATTCCTTTGATAGTTCAGTATAGCATTAAAATTGTAGGCCAACTTTTGTAGTCTTGTTATTTTTGTTATATTAATATAGCCCAGTCATGACCACAGAATATTCCTATCACCATTTAAGTTCCTTATTTTTTTATGAAGTACTTTGTAATTGAATCTATTTTGTGTGCTTTGATAGACTGATACAGAAACATTTGATCTTTTTTGTAGTTATTTTGAAGGGAATTTCTTTTTCTATTTTGGAATAGATATTTTGGATTTTGTTATTATAGAGAAGTGATAGTGAGGAAAACATTTCATTAGATACATGCTATTCCCTACTACGCCTCTTTATAGATATTATTGTCTACTAAAGATCTCTCAGTTAAAATGGGGTGAACTGTTATTACTGGGGAAAGTGTATGCTCTGTTAATAGAAAGTAATTAGATTCATCTTCATATAGAAGGAATAAATAGATTGTTATAGGACTTTAAACAAATTCTCTGTATAATTTCTGTGTCCACATGGAGGAATTCTTTTGGCACAGTATCATTTGACGAGGATAGAAACTTATAGCAGATTTAACATCAAGATATCTCTTGGATTCCCTGCTGCTTAATTTACTGTGTTTTGGTAAATTCTGTAATTTAAGAAAGTTTATCTCTCGCTGTTTAGTTTTTAACTTCTCTGGCTAGCTTAGGATATATGAATGATCTTTCTACTATTACTAAGGTACATTTAACAAAGACAATTAGGTATGGGGCCCTTTTAGGTTATGGTATGGGTTGAAAAATAACAGATTAGCAATGGCTTACAGATTAAAATCATAGTTCAGGGAGATAAAACTATAGTGCCATTAAAAATTTGAGTTGAAAGGGACTTCAGAGATAATCTAGTCTAACTACATTTAAGACACACACACTTATACACAGAGAAATTCATGTTTTGAGAAATTAAGAGATTTGTCTAAGATTGAATAGCTTGTTAGTGGTGGAGCTGAAAATAAAACTCCAGACTCCTGATTTCCACTCCAGCATGCTTTTTTTCTTCTTGGAAAGTAATTTATTTCTTATAGTACAATAATATTCCATCACCAAAAGCACAGTTAGTGCTGTCTCTGAATTATTTATACTTTTCCCCTCTATTACTGGAGATAATCAAGTTTCCACTCAAAATTCAGCCTTAGACTGATTGAGGTAGAAGAAGGTTTACCTAATTAATTCCAAGCAATTTGGAGATTAAAATATCCCTATCCAAAGTATAGTTTTCTCCTGAGGGGACCAAAAAGAGGTAGAATGTGAAAAAAAGTGGCAAATTTCTGCTAAAAAAAAAATCAAGCTGAAATTGAATATCATTTTTCTCTGGTACCTCTTTTTTCTGGGACTTCTGCATCTTTTTGCTTTCCCTCACTGGATTTTGGAGTTGGAAGGGCCCTCAGTGGCCATCTAGTCCAAGACATGTTTTATTTTTTATATGTGAAGTCATTCAAAACATATTTCCACATTAGCCATGTTGCAAAATAAAATACAAACAAAATGAAAAGACAAAAATAAAGTAAAAAAAGTAAGCTTTACTCTGCATTCAGAGTTGATTAGTTCTCTCTTAGGATGTGAATAGCATTTTTCATCATGTGTCCTTTGGAATCATCTTGGATCATTGTCTTGATCCAGAGTAGCTTTCACAGTTGATCATTCTGACACTATTGCTGTTAATGTGTATGATGTTTTGGTTATGCTCGCTTCATTTTGTGTGAGTTCTTCTAAGTTTTCCCAGGTTTTTCTAAATCCATCCTGTTCATCATTTCTGTATAGCACAATAGTATTCCATTACAATCACATACTACTACTTATTTAGCCTTTTCCTAATTGATGGGTATCACCTCAATTTTTAATTCCTTGCTGCTACAAAAAGACTAAATATTTTTGTACAACTAGGTCTTTTTTCCTTTTCTTTGATCTCTTTTGGCTACAGACCTAGTAGTGGTATTGCTGGTCAGTCGTTCTCCATGATGGTTGGACTAGTTTTGATGGGGTGACAGGACCTGGAACCCAAAAGGCAAAGACTATGTCCCTGGAAGTAACCATCCCACCCCACTCTGTGCAGGCTTGACCCAATAATTCCTAAGATAAAAGGTATATCCAGGGTGCCTGATCCAAGGATTCTTCCTTGGCGCCTGATCCCCAAGGACCATGTTCAGGCAACCCTTCTATCTTGTCCCCTCAACAAAGCTATCTCTGACCCCCTGAATTTTCCTGTACATGCCAGCAGCCCAGCACCTGGACGGAGTGCATATACCCTAACTCTGAGTACATTAACTAATCCTGAGGTGGGCCCCCTCCCCCCACCTAATTAGCATACTTGGCATTCTGTTTCCTGGCCTTTTTCCATATAAACATTAGTATCACCCCCATTAAGTTGTAAGTTCTGTAAGGAACTTCACTCTAGGTGCATTACAGTAAACTTTGCTATTTGACTGGAAGACGATTTCAGTGTGAATTCACCTATACTCTGACATTTTGGGGGTCCTAGTACCCCTAAACTGTGTCAGTTTCACAATTCTACCAACAGTGTATTAGTGTCCCAATTTTCCCACATCCCTTCCTCCAGCCTTTGTAATTTTCCTTTTCTGTAGTGTTAGCCAGTCTGACAGGTGTGAGGTGGTATTTCAGTTTTAATCACTATTTCATAGTGATTTTTAGAGCATTTTTTATGTATCAGTTGATAGCTTTGATTTCATTTGAAAACTGCTTGTTCACATCATTTGACTATTTATCAACTGGGGAATATCTGTTCTATAAATTTGTCTCAGTTCTCTATATATTTGAGAAATGAGGCCTTTATCAGAGAAACTTGCTGTAAAAGTTTTCCTCCCAGTTTTTCCTGTTTCCCTTCTAATTTTGGCTGTATTAGTTTGTGCAAAAGCTTTTTAACTTCATGTAATCAAAATTATTTATTTCCTGTAATCTTCTCTGTCTCTTGCTTGGTCATAAACTCTTCCCTTATCTATAGATCTAACAGGTACATTTTTCCATTTTCCACCAATTTGTTTATGATATCCCCCTTTATGTCTAAATCATTTTATCCATTTTGACCATATCTTGGTGTATACGGTACAAGATGTTAGTCTGTGCTTTACAATTTACAATTTACAGTGCCATACAAAACTGAAATGGGCTTCCTGAGGAGTCAGCAAAGCTTCCTTCACTGAAAATCTTCAAGCAAAGGCTGAATGCTAGGTTTTAGAGGAAATTGTTTTAAAGTATGGCCTGGCGGTTCTAGATTTCAAACTATATTACAAAAGAGTAATCATGAAAACAATCTTATAGTGGTGAATCACTGAAATAGATTTAGGTACATAGTATGCAGGAGTAACTGACCTTAGTAATCTAGGGTTTGATAAAACTAAAGGGCCAAGTTTTGGGGGTAAGATCTCAACATTTTGCAACTTCTATCCATTGCTTTTAGTTCTGCCTTTTGGGCCAGGGAGAGCAAGCTAATCCCTCTTCTATGTGACAAAAATGCTTGAAGATGCTGGCATATGCTACCTAAGTCTTCTCGATGCTAAATAATATCTGGATGTTGTGTTTTCTGTTCTTTGGGTTTTTAGTTAACTCAGAGTTCAGCTCCCTTTCTTGAGATTTTTTTCATTTACTTTACGCAGTTAGACTTACTACTCTCTGGTTCTGCTTATTTTGCCGCATCAGTTCATAACATGACTTCTTATTTCCCTTGGTTTAAATTACTCATATTAACCATTTCTTACTGCATAGTTTTATTCCATTACAGTAATATTGTACTTTGTTCAGCCATCCTCTTAAATGATGAGCACTCACTTTTTAAAAAAATTATTTTTTTCCATAAAAAGTGCTTCTGTGAAAGTTTTTGTTTATATGGAACCTTTTGTGTCTTTCTTAACCTCATTGGAGTATATATCCAGCAGTAGGATTATTGGGACATAAGAATCTGAACAATTTTTTTACTTTTATTTCATAGTTCTAGTTTGTTTTCCAGAAAGGCTGGACTAGTTCATAGCTCCACCAACTGTGTATTAGTGAACCTGTCTTCCCATATCACTCCAATATTGATGTTTTTTTTTCCATCTTTGACAATTTGAACAGTGAAACTTGGTAGTTGTAACTTGTATTTCTATTACTAGTAATTTGGGGGTATATTTTCTTTTGAAAACTATTCCTGCCCTTTTATTAATTTGTAATGATTTGTAATTGTAATTTGCAATGATCCTGTGTTATAGTTTGTCAGTTCCTTACATGTCTTGATTATCAGAATTTTATCAGTGATACTTGATGGGAAAATCTCCCTTTACTTTTCTAAATATAAGGGCTTTTATATACAAAGCAAATTTGTCAAGTTGTGCCTTATATTTCTATACCTACACATGTGCATTATATATATTAACAGGGTAATTAAAGTTTTAATTTATTGAAATTTCTATAGGTCACCTGGAGGGACACCTCTTCATAAGACAAGAAGACAAAGTTCACAGTGGGATCCAGTATCTATAATTTCTCATGCCCTTAAGCAAAAATTTTCGTTCCAGGAAGAGGATTCCTTTGAAAAAGAAGATAGTTCTTGGGACTCTTCATTTTCTAGTCCAGAAACTCCAAAGGTAACCCTATGATAGTATATCATCAAGATTAACAGTTTTTCTGAGGTAAACTATCTATTTTTGAAGGTAGATCTTGTGTCCAAATTCTATTAATATAATTTAAATGTAATTGGGTGTATAATTTTGTTGATGCTAATTATTATGTCTTTTTAATCTCTACTATAGCCTGAGACACAACAATAGACTTTTTAAGCTGAAATACTTGGATTTTTCCCCCCATTGATTATAATAAACTTTCTTTGAAATTCTCAATTGATAGCAATCCTTTCAGTCCTGCTCATATTGCATTTTAAGTAAGCTACCCAAATTTATACATCTAGTGACTGAGACAAAACTTGATAATAATGCATATAAAGAGATTCGTAAGCTCTTAATATAATAATAATAATAATAGTTAACTTTTACATATGCTTACTATGTGCCTGTCACTGTGCTAAGTGCTTCACATTTATTTTACTTGATCATTAGAACAGCCTTGGGAGGTAGATGCTATTATCTTCTTATAGATGAGAAAACTGAGGTAAACAGATAGTTAATGACTTTTCCAGGGTCACACAGCAGCTCTTAGGTGTCTGAGGCTGGATTTGTACTCAGATTTTCCAGACTCGTGAGGCCTAGTACTCTCTTCATTGATCACCTAACTGCCCAACATGATACAGAAATGTAAACTTTTATCTGGTCAACCAGAAATAAATAATTATAATAAACATTTATTGAATACCTAAAATACTTTATTTTTAGGACAACTCTATAGGCACTCACTCATATCCTGTTTATGCTTTTATTTTGGCTTCAGTTCCACTAATAATGCTTATTTTGTTTTCCCAACCATAGTACTTAGAGCAGAAAATTAGGTGTTGTCAAGATAGCTTTAGACAGAGATGTGCAGAAGGTAGCAAGACGTTACAGCTGATAGCCTGACAGTAAGGAAGGAGATAGGAAGCAGCAGACAGTCTCACATCTTCAGTAATTCTAAGGATATTACTATATTGCAACATAGAATAGTAGCTAATATCCAATAAAAGATGATGCAGAGTAATTGAGAATATTAAATTATGTTCACAGATTAAGAGGGCAAAGAAGATGGAAGGTTTCCATGAAAATGGGTAAAATAAAATTTGAAATTTAAAGTTATATTTATCCAAAGAACCACATGAACATAATAGATAAATCCAATGTTATAGTGTTATATGTTCAAAAATTATTTCATGCATGTTAATTGTTTTCTCATCATTTAGATTGTGAGTTCCTTGACAGTAGGGACTATGTTTTTTGCTTACTCTTCCTGTCCATTAGCTCCTAGCACAGTGAGGTATTGAGATACTTGGCCATTGACCGAACATTTGTTTGCATTTTGTGTTTTTCACAGTATATTCAATTTTAAAATTTGCTTAATTTTAGTTTGGACATCGTGTATTGCAGCTGAATGGACAATGTACCCAAGAAGAAATTGATGAAGTATAACGAAGGTGTCATTGTTAAAAGCTTTATTTCTCTAGTTAAGAATGAGCCAGACTTGAAGGAAAATGCATGTGCCTCATAATATGTTAAATAGTGGCAGGACCACTTTTTAAAGCAACTAAATAAAATGTATGCACTGGAATATATTAATATGTAACTGTGAAAAACTCATAAGCCTATTTATGTGACCTCTTAGAGATTTCCTAACAGTCAAACTTCTGAATGAAACGTGTTTTTCTTGCATATACAGTTGTATCTTGAAAACAAATATTAGGTGACCTGATATTTCTTATAATAGAATGTCTCGAGTGTTGCTGTGAGAGAAGCCATTTCAGTGTATAAATGAAACTTTAGACTGCAGTATAATATTGGAAAGCCATTTACTCAGCAGTGTGCTATGGAATCAGAACTCGTCTTCCAGTTTATGAAAGCTGCTATGCTAGTATCATGGATGTCCTTCCTAATTTACTTGATTAATTCAGGTAGGTAGCCTTGTGCCTTTTCTTTGAGTTGTAGCAATCTCAGCTGGCTTTCAATTTTCAATAATCTGATGATCTTTTAAAGATTGTAAGGTTATAGTTTCTTTATTCAAACAGCTGTAGGTTGACTTACTAAATGGTTGCACTCTGATACTTGTAATACTGTTCATGTCGTGTTCTTATGTTCACAGGGGTTTTTTTTGCCCTTAAGGTGGTTTTAAGTATAAACTTTTAGGGAATGTTTTGCTTCTTAAACATTGCATAAGCTTGTTATGTAAATGTGTATATATCATGGTTTTTTCTCTGTTCATTCATTTTCTATGCTGAACTTTTGTAAAATAAATGTACCTTCCATACTTGTACTTGATAATCTATTGAAGTATGTTTATTTGTCCTGAAATATGTTTTGCTAGTAGGTTTGGAGTTGAGGAGCAAAGAAGAAAAACATCACTTTTCCCCTTCATTAATAAGTAATGCACATTTCTTAATAAATTAGGTACCCTAGATAGTATTTATAAAATGCCAAGCTTGAGGCTACCACCTGACTGGTTTGTAAAAGTAGTCTAGGTATTCTGAGAAATTAAAACTGTTTAATTTCTTTTAAGCTGTACAAATAATAATTTATTTCTTTTGTTTTAACTAAATGCAAAAAAAAATGATCCTTAAACACAAGACTTTATTTATTAAAACAGTTGTCTGAATCGCCTAGTAGTGATTCATTCTCAGTTTTCTGAAATTGTTTTGTCTATTGTTTCCCATGTTTTTAGGAAAAAAATAAAAGTTTCTTTACATTCCACTGGAAATTGTGTTTGTGGGGGAGGAATTACAAATGAGGAAAATAGTGATTGATAAAAACATGTGGGTGAAATTGTACTAGTTTGTGCATTAATAAATCTGGATTCTGGTTCTGAGTTTGCCTCCATCTAGTTTTATGATCTTACATAACTGTAATATAATTTTTCTGATATTTAGTTTCTCCATCTGTTAAGAGGTTTAGAGGCTGATCTGCAAGGTTTCTTTTTGTTCCAGCATCCTATGATAAAATTATGAATACTTGAAATACTATTACTTTGGTGTTCATTGATGTAGATCACAACCTCTCTATAACTTGGTAGATATTCTTTGAAAGTTGCTGTAACTAGGGGCGGCCAGGTGGCTCAGTGAGTAAGAGCACCGGCTCCAGTGTCGGGATGACCTGGATCAAATCCGGGCTCAGATACTTAGCACCCACACCCAGAAATAACTGGCCGTGTATAACCCTGATTGCTTAAAAAAAAAAAAAAAAGAAAGTTGCTGTAACTGGAAAATTCACTCTGCAGACAGCCTGTTGCTAAGTCTCTGAACTCATTCTTGGATAACATCTTCTGGCCCAAGTAGTAATATTTTGGAAAAAGAAAACAAAACCTAGAACACTGTTGCAATTTTTTCCTCAACTTGTATTTGATTCAATTCAGCAGAAGCATTTATTAATTATTTTCATAATGACAAATTTTTCTGTCCTTAAGGGGCTTACATTTTACTAGAGAGTAAACACAGATTAGTCGATACAAAATAATTTTGGGAGGGAGAAGTGGCACTGGCAACTGAGAGGGAAAGGAAGGGCCTCTTGAAGGAGCCGGTTTGACTGGGTCTTCTGGGGAACTTGAAATTCAGAGGCCCAGTGGTTGGAGATAGAATAGAGTATAGCCTGTGAGGAAGATCATGTGAAGTTGCTCTAGAAAGAGATTAAAACTAGATTGTCTTTTAGCCTCACTTTGTCTCTGTTTAAACTATACAATGGGATAACCATGCAAGGTTGTTGAGGATCAGAGGAGATTTGTATAGCTCAGCACCTGTCTGTGCACAGCAAGCACTTTTAAAATGCTTATTTTTCTCCCTTCCCCCTTCCTTTTTCTTAATTGGATCTTCAAGTCATTCCTACTAATTCTTAGTGTCCCATAGGGCTCTGTCCTTGGGCCCACTTTTCCTTACATGCTGTTTTACTTGGTAATTTTATCAGCTTTCATGAATTCATTTATCTTTATGGTGATGATTCTCAAATCTTATCTAGCCTTGACTATTCTGTTAACCTCCAGTTTCACATCTCCAACTGCCTTTCAGACATCTCAAACTGGATGTCATAAATTTTACATATGTAAAACTTAACTATCTTTCCCTTGAGGTAGCACCATTCTCTCACTTACCCAGGCTTGCAGCCTAATTGTCATCCTAAAGGATACTCACTCTCACCTCATATCTAATCTGTTGCCAATGACCTGTTGATTTTACCTTTATGACAACTCTAGCCTCCCCTTCCCTATTCTCTTCTGCCACTGCCACCACCCTGCTGCATGTCCTTATTATAGTAGCCTGATGGTTTGTCTCCCCACCACAGGTCTCTCCCCACTGTAGACCTCCTCATCAGAGTGATTTTCCTAAATTGCGGATCTGACTGTGTCATTGCCTTGCAACTCCAGTAGTTTCTGATTAGCTTCAGGATCAGATATAAAATCCTGTTATTCAAGGCCATTCATATCTTCTCCCCACACATACACAGCTTTCCAGTCTTACCCCTTACTCATCCCCACATATTCTGTGACCCAGTGACATTGACTTTCTTGCTGTTTCTTGCATAAGATGCTCCATGTATTTTCTTTCTTTTTTTTGGAGGGGTAAGGCAGGGCAGTTGAGATTAAGTGACTTGCCCAAGGTCACACGGCTAGTAAGTGTTAAGTGTCTGAGGCCGAATTTGAACTCAGGTCCTCCTGACTTCAGGGCTGGCGCTCTATTCTCTGCGCCACCTAACCACCCCTGCTCCCATGTATTTTCATGGCTGTTCCCTCATGTCTGAAATTTTCCCCTGTGCTTCCTGATTTCTTCAGCTTCAAATCTCATGCAAATTCCATCTTTTACATGAAACCTTTCCTGGTCTGCCTTAGTACTACTAGTGTCTTCCCTCTTGATTATCTCCAGTTTATCCTGTATGTCAATTGCTTGTACCATATTCTTTGTACATTCTCTCCTGTTACATTTTAAGCTCCTTGAGGGCAGGGACTTTTTTTATATCCGTTTCAGGGTACAGTGCTTGTATGATGGGTACTTAATCTTTATTGACTGAGTCAAAGTAGAGAAGCTGTCTTGAGTTTTAAGGAGTGGCACTTTCCATCTTTGCCACAAGAGAGCAGTGTAAGACTGATAACAAAGGACCTTTGCTAGCCTTTTCAATTTTAACAACCTTAGAATCCCAGAGTCAGTCTTAGAGGGTACCTAGTTAAACTAGTTCTGGAACAAGAATTTCCTCCACAACCTCCTCCACAATGATCGCCCAGCCTCTCTTTAAAGTAAAGGTTTCTAGGGAAGGGGAACCAACCAACCTTATGATGGCAGTCCATTCTACTTTGGGGAAACTTTAATGGTTTGAAAGTTTATGTTGAATTGAAATCTATCCTTCTGAAACTTCATTTGTGCTACCAGTCTGGCAAGGACAAACAGTATATAATTATTGTCATCTAGGCCATATCTCTACATCATGTCCTCAAGGATTGTATAGGTTACTTGTCAAATGGCAGAAATGTTACATGATACCCTATCCTGATTTGTCAGTTTAACAACTCTGTCAAAAGATAAATTGAACTTACCCTGGCATGACATTGCTAATGAAGCCAAACTAGCTTGCAATGATCACTGATACTCCTGAGTATTCACAAACCATCTCTTTAAAAATGATGTAAAAACTTTTGTCTGGAATCAAGTCAAGCTCATTGGTTTACAGTATGAGAAATCCCATTTTCCTTCTTTCATCTCCCTCCCCCAATTGGGATCATATTTACCTATTGCCAACTCTGAAAGCCTTCCCATTCTTTAAGATGGATTTTTTAAAAATTGATAGCTCAACAGTCAGATTATTTTGATATTCTGAGAAATTAATCTAGGCCTGATGACCTTGAATTTGCTCTTAGTTGTCAGGTTCACTCTTGGTTAAAATTTTCAGTACTAAATATATGTAGAAGTAGGTAGGAAAAATATCTGTAAGTATACAAAAGCACCATATGTATTTCAGAAGGATATTTATGACAAAACTGATTATATCCTCAGTCTGAGAATTCTCTGTGCCTCCCGGAACTCTTTCTGGAGAAGTATTTTCTGATTATGTTACTTTATAAACTTAAAAGTTGTAGTGGGATCTGAGATAGTAGGAGCAGTTTTTAATCTCTTAGGGAAGGGATAAAGTTTACTTAAATAATACATAATATTCACACTTCAGGTCCCGTTTTGATATATGGCTGGACCTGTGATTTTTTTTTTAATATGATTACTTCTTCCAAAAATGATGATTACTACCCATGTATATATCTTACCATATGTGACTGCTACATGCTGTCCTGTCAGTCTTCCATAAGAGTTCTGTTGAATGCACAGGAAGCCTTCCTTTAGGTCTCTTGAAGTTGTATGGTTACCATTGGAGCATATGGCCTACCACTCGATTATCTCTTATTCTCTCTATATGTTGCCTACCTCCTTGATATCTTCTATGTGACTTTGTGCACAAGTTCTGGTTGGTAATTTGTTATTACCTCTATCCCTATTGCTCTTCAGGGGGACTTAATTCTTTTCACATTTTCTATGACTGAAAGCCATATGGTATCACTGGAAGAATATTGTTAAAAAAATATTGATCTTTGTTTCAGGAAGATGAAAAGGCAGTCCAGTTTGCTTTCTTCTTCATGTTAATTCTAGGGCCAGTTTATCTATTTGTAGCGTCTACTGTTAGAATATCTTTGTGTCCATCCAATTACAAATCATTCTGGACATTAGTCTGTCTTCATCCTCTTGGTTTTTCCTATGTGGATAGTTAGGATGAACTATTAAGGAATATTGGATCCCATTTAAGAAGCTTGGTAGTATATATCAGGGCATGCACTGGATATAGTAGTCTGTCATCCACAAACAAGAACATAAGGGGACTTCACCATTTATAAGGAAACTCTGATGTGGAATCTGCATTATCTTCTCTCACGGTGACAAAACACCGGGGCAGCTAAATGGCACAGTGAGTAGAGCCCTGGAGTTGAAGTGGACAGCCAAGCAATAACCTGAGAGCAAAGCCAATTATTAAACGGCCAGTGACTGCCTCCCTAATAGGAAGATAGCATCAAGCCTTCTGCAGAGCAAATTTTTTATAGAACTAGATGTTGCTAACAACGAAATGTGCGTTTCTAGTGAAGTCTTGATTACCTAGCAAAAACAAGAACAGACTTGTATCTGGGGTATGTTTCTAGCAACACAGGTGAAAAGTTCCCTCACTGTTGTGGCGTATCAGGTGGTTTCCAGGGATCCTGGTAGGGGCCCTTTCTGGCAGGTTTCAACTGGGAGGGGGCTTTGGTGTATAATTTCTGGTGGGCACTTCAGAGTCAGAAGGATCTGAGTTCAAATTTGACCTCAGACACTTAACACTTACTAGCCATGTGACTTTGGGCAAGTCACTTAACCCCAATTGCCCTTCCCCCCTCCAAAAAAAAACAAAACAATGACAAACACCTTTGGGGAACACACTCCATTAAGGGAGTCGGTCTTTCTATGAGGTTCTGTGACGTTGGGCAATTTCAGGCTAACATGTGAATCCTAATGGGGTTGGTACTGTTATTCTCTCAAGATGGAAAGAATAGCTAAACTAGACCAAGTTTGCATGGAAGACATATATGATTTTGAGGGGATGGCATGGTTTTTCATGCCAAATAATTTGTTACCAAGTGTCTGATGTACTCATGATGAGCTCCTTACTCAGTTAGTAAATATTATGTTCCAGGCACTATGTGCTAAGTGGTAGGGATACAAAGAGGCAAAATATAATCCTTGCCCTTAAGTAGCTCACAATTTAATGGGAAAGACAACACAAATATGTACAAACAAGGTATATACAGCACTTAGTACAGTACATTAACACTGTAATAGGCGTTTAATGAGTGTTGATTGATTGTAACAAAGGGAAGGCACTAGGATTAAAAAGTATTGGGAAGAGCAGCCAGTAGAAGATGAGATTTCAGTTGGGACATAAAGGGAGGTCAGTAGTCTGAAATGAAGAGGATTCCAGGCAGAGGGGACAAACCGAAAATAGCATTGTCAGGATAAAAGAAGCCTTTCTAGAAAATATGGCATGTAAGAACATAGCGTCACCTCCATGCCACAATGAAGCATCAAAGTCAGACTTAGTAGATGTAATAAGGTAAAAGAAAAGAAAAAGAATACCTTGGGGTAATTAATTGATTGAGTAATGTCTATAAAGCTATGAGAATATTTTTTTCAAAGTAAAAGTACCAGTAAGTACCAGAACTTACACATCTGAGTGAGTGTCATGCCCTTTGAAGTCATCACCCTAGTAGTCGTGTCATGTGTTACTCAAAACATTCTGGATTTGCGCTTTTGGAGTTGACATGACAGTGCCCTCTTCAGAATATCCTTCAGGGTGACAAATCTTTATTCTTTGAGGGTGGATTTGATATTGTGAAATAGCCAGGAGCCATTTGGAAATATATCTGGTGAATAAAGTGACTCAAAAAATTGAGCATTGCTGTTTGGACTTTTAAAAGTGAAGCATGTTTATAAAGTAAGGAGACTGATTTCTTATCTGACTCTTCAGATGACTTTGAAAAACTTTAACAAATATTTGTGAAGTGTGCCTACCATGTGCAAAGTACCAAGTTAGGTGTAGGGAATAAAAAAACCAAAATGAAATTATTCCCACTCTCAAAGAATTTGCATGGGGAAGGCATTCAACATGTATACCAGCTAATATGCAAAATACTGCAAAGTATTTTCCAGAGGGAGAAAAATACCAATAACTAGAGAAATCAGGAAAAGTCTAATATAGGAGGCAGTGCCTATGTTGTTTTTTGAAGGATGTTTGAGATTCAAGGCAGGAAGGAAGGTAAAGTACACTTCAGACTTGGGAGCCTGCTTGTGCTTAAGATGGGGAGTGGGAAATGAATTGTAGGTGGGGAAGAGTTAATGGATCAGTTTGACTGAATTTATGAAGGAGAGTCAGATGGAATAAGACTAGAAAGGGTTAGTGGAAGCCAGGCTATGGATGGCTTTTTACATTGTGGTAGCTCAATAAATATTTGAAAAATCAATGATTAATTCCAAAAGAGGCATTCCAAATTTTGATTAGCAGCAAGTATTTGATTAGCAGCAACATAATTGAAATGAGATCTTTTTAAAATTCCTAGTGGTTTTGTTTCTCCAAGGGCATCTCTTGATATTTTTGATGGGGACTCGAGGAGCATGGTTCCCTTTTCAGTTCTTATTCTGCCACCTTCCTGGAAGTCCAGTGGTTTTTGAATGCTATGAAGATTTACAATGGACATTATTTTAGTCTTTCAGAATTGATGGGATTTCTTTTCTACCAGCTAAGGACTTTGGCCATTATATTATAAGGAAATAACATCTACAAATACCTTAAGTGACAAGATATTTTCTTTATATCTCAGTGACCATAATTGAACTAAATGATTTCAGTTGTGGGTTTTGCAATGTGTCATTTGGCAAATAAAACAAAAATAGTCATCCATCTTCTGCTCTTTTTTCAATCAAAAATAACAAGTAAATAGATGTGATTTCATAGCACATTCCCATGGAGTCCCCTTTCTTACCTCAACTCCCCACTCCACCCCTAATAGATAAGCTTTCTTAAAAGGGCTAAATGGTGCTGGATGAATGGAATTTTCAGGGGAAAATATTTAAAGTCTTTAAATGTAAAGTTAAAGGAAAAAAAAATTTCTAGCTTTATAAAAGAAACTAACAATAGATTTACAGTCATTTGTGCATATTTATAGTATAAATAGTCAATAAATGTCTATTGATGCCAAGTGCCCTTCTAAGCACTGGGGATACAAATACAAAAAAAGAAAGACAGTACTTTTAAGGATCTTATAATCTAGTGAGGAAAGACAACACATAAAAAGCTGAAAAGGGGGAGGAGAGCCAGAAGCCACTGGAGGTTTGGTGGAAAACTCAGAAGTCCAGGAATAGTACAGTCAACTCAGAAAGGAAATGTTGAGTTCCCTCCTTAAATGTAGATTTTGGACTTCAAGGCTCTACCATTCACTCAGAGGGTAAGCTATAGGAGATACAATTCAGAATGATTTTGGTGTTTTATGAGATCTATAATTTTAGAGGCATGGAGAGCTAGCTCCTGATGAGGAACTTCCTTTCCCATAGCAGATCTATTCCTTTATTATAACATTGTTTTAGAGAATTGCTTGGAGCATTAAGAAACTGAGTCTTACCTATGACTTCACAGCTTATGTCAGAGGTCAGATTTGAATGAGGTTCTCCTGACTCCTGGGCCAGCTTCATATCTATTACACCAGACTGTCTTTTAACCAGAAAAGATTCAAAAATCTGAAATTGCACATATACTTTCAGCTTTTTTCTTCATCACTGCAGAGGACATTACGAGTCATCTTGTTCAAAACTCGCTGAATAGATGAGGAAACAGACACAAGCATTCTTGCCCATGGTTATATCACAATTATAGGAAGAATGATAAAATTAGAGGTCAATATGTACCATGCAGAAGGTGAGTATAGAACTTGGATTGCAGAAGGATTAAAACTGGAATATTTCCAAAGTAAATGCTTAAAAAAAAAAACCTAGAAAATCTTAAATTTTTAGTACATAAGCAGCGATTCAAGATCAGTGACATAGCAGAAATGAGCAAGAAAGTTTTTGTTCTCTGATACCCACTGTGCCAACAGGACAAATAAGAGTAAAACAGAAAACCCATTTGTATTGTTAAGGATTAATGATGGCATATATGTATTATTAAAATCAGGGAAGTGTTTCAGGGTGATGCCTGATCTGTTTATAGATCTATTAAACTTTGTCATAATATTTAGTTGGGAGGAGAAAGCAGGTTCTCAATGAATGTTCCATGTATGTTTTAAGGAATGAAGAAAAATAATATATTTACAAAGCAACCTTTCATGAATTTTTCTCTCATATGATATTTTTAGAACCATAGTTTGTTTACTTTTGAGCTAACTATTCAAAGTTATTTTTTAAAAATCTATATCTAAAAATTTACACTTCATTTAGTATCTAGTTATACCTGCTCAAATCTGAGATCTGAAATCATCCATCCAGATGATGTCAAAGTGACTATAAAATGATAGATTTTTAAAATAAGAAAACAAATACATGAAAACATATCTAAAGGAACTAGAGAATCAAAGAATTTTCACATGGCAAAGGTCCTCAGAGGTTGCCTGTACCATTTCATCCTTGCATAGGAATGTCATCTACAACATCTAGATTTTCCTTGAAGATAGAAAATGAGGAGAAACCTCTGAACTTTCCCAGTAACTCATTCTACTTTTCGATAGCTCTAATTGTTAGGATGTTCTCCCTTGCATCCCACCTAGATCTGTAACTACATTTTTTACCCATTTTTCTTAGTTCTGCCATCAAAGATTCACGCTGAACGAGTTTAATCCCTTTTCCTTATGATAGTTCTTCACAAGCTCAAACATAGCTATAATGACTTCTTTTTAAAATTAAATTGTATATTCCTTCAAATGAAGATCTAGCTCCTCTGTTTTCCACACTACATACCCCCACAAATTGAGAAAACGAGAAAAACAAAACCCCTGTTACAAACATGCAGAGTCAAAACAAATGTCCACGCTGGTCATCTCTCCCCTCCCTCAACCCCCCCCCCCCCCCCCAAAAAAAACCAAAAAACAAAAAACTAAACTAAACCTCAACCTGCAGACTCCACTTTTCTGGGGATGAGCAGCATGTTTGATCAAGAGCCGTCTGGAATTGTAGTTGGTCATTATGGTGATCAGAGTTCCTAAGCTTTTCAAAGTTGTCTTTACTATATTGTTTTGATTTTATAAATGATTCTCCTAGTTCTGCTCACTTCGCAATGCATCAGTTCATATGAGAGCCCAGATTTCTCTAAACCCACTCCTTTCATAATTTCTGATAGTACGTTATTATGCCACCAAATTCATATTCCATACCTTAACAAACCTTCCCTATTGATGGCCTCTCCCTTAGTTTCTGAATTCTTTGCCATTTTATAACAAAGCTGTTATAAATATTTTTGTATCAATGTGTCCTTTTCCTTGATCTTTAATCTTTTTGAGGTATAGACCTAGTAGCAGTATCTCTGGGTCAAAAGTTTTATACAGTTTAATAGTTTTTTGAGCATAGTTCTAAATTGCTGTTCAGAATGGTTAGATCATTTCACAGATGTGGAGAAAAAAACCAAAAAAACCTGTTTTCCAACTACCCTTCCAGTATGTTATTTTCCTTGTCACCTTCACTTATCTAATGGATGTGAGCTGATATTTCAGAGTTGCTTTAATTTGCATTTCTCTAATGATTAGTTATTCTGTGCATTTTTTCCTGTGTCTAGTGATAGCTTGGATTTCTTTCTCTGAAAACTGCTTATCATATCCTTTGATTATCAATCAGGAAAAGGCTCTTCTTTTACATTTGAATGAGAGCTATATTTATCCTAGAAACTAGACTCTTATCAAAGAAACTTGCTACAAAAGATTCCTTACCTTGCCACCCCGCTTGTCCCACCCACCCCACCCATTTCTTCCTTCTCTGATTTTATCTGTTGATTTTTTTGTGCAAAGACTTAAAAAATTTATTTACTCAAAATTGTCCATTTTACTTTCTGTGAACCATGATGTTTAAGATGTTGGTCTATATCTATTTTCTGTCAGACTCTTCCTAGTTTTCCAAACAATTTTCCTCAAGGTGAGTTCTTGTCCCAATAACTAGATTTAGGGTTTATCAAACCATGCCCATTTGCATCTGTATATTATTGACCCAATCTGTTCTACTGACCAACCTCTCCTATTTCTTACCCAGAACAAAATGTTTTGAGGATTATGGTTTTGTAGAATAGTTTGAGATCTAGTATTGCTAGATTCCTGGCTTACCTTGAGATTTTTTTCATTTTGTTCTTCTAGAATTTTTTTTTCTAGCTCCATAAAGCAACCCTTTTGAAGAGGGTCATCATAAAAAGATGAGGTATAGGGTTAGGGGTGCTCGAGACCCCAAAATACCAACATGCTGAGTCCTGCTGAATGAATTCTACTCAAGCCTTCTCTCAGCCAAAGAAAAGCAAAGTTTATTAAAAGTTCCCCATAATGGGCAGACTCTTAAGGTGCCTTGGTATCTGTGATGCTTGCATTGGGTAAGCAGGCCAGAATCATGTGACAGCAAGTCTGTGCTAGAAAATTCTATGCCACTCTCACACCGCATGGAGGCAAGATGGAGTCTTATATACAGGAAGGTTGTGGGAGGAATCTAGTGGTGGTATAGAGGAGGAGTTTGGGGAGGGTGTTCAGGAGGAGTCAATGAGGTCAGACTGCAGTAAATGAGGGAAGTTGCTGGAGGCTACCTTGAGATAGACAATGGTGGGCTAGGCCAGTTCAAGGGTGTAACAGTTGATTTGGGTATAGATATTTTGGGAGGATCAAGGGTTGGGGCTAGCTGGACAATGGAGGCCAAGCCTGTAACAAAGCTTGGGCAAAACCACAATGAAAGGCTTATGGCCTCATGCATATGCCTCATCAAATGGGAAGATTCAATCAGAGTTCAAGGGGATTCCCAGAGCTTTTACTCATCATTTTGGTAGTTGATTAGTATAGCATCAAATAAATTAATTTAGGTAGTATTGTCATTTTTATTGGCTGTGTACCATGTACAATGTTCTCCTGGTTTTGCTCACTTCACTCAGCATTAGTTCAGGTAAGTCTTTCCATATTTTTCTGAAATCTGCCTGCTTGTCGTTTCTTATATTACAATAGTATTCTATTACATTCATACACTACAACTTGTTAAGCTATTCCTCAATTGATAGACAGTTCCTTGATTTCCATTTCTTTGCCACCACAAAAAGAGCTGCTATAAATATTTTTGTATATGTGGGTCCTTTTCCCTTTTTTATGATGTCTCTGGGATACAAACCTAGTAGTGGTATTGCTGGATCAAAGGATAAGCACTGTTTGATTGTCCTTTGGGCATAGTTCCAACATCAACAATGCATTAGTGTGCCAATTTTCCCACATCTTCAACATTTATAATTATCCTTTTCTGTCGTATTAGCTGATCTGAGAGGTGTGAGGTGATATCTCAGAGTTGTCTTAATTTGCATTTCTTTAATCAGTAATGATTAAGAACATTTTTCATGTAGCTATAAATAGCTTTAATTTCTTCATCTGAAAATTGCCTATTTGTATCCTTTGACCATTTATCAATTGGTCATATAGTTATTTTAAGTGGAATTTCTTTTTTCTTCTCTTTCTGATCTTTTTTTGTTGGTAATACACAGAAATGCTGATGATACTTGTAGCTTTCTTTTATATCTTGCCACTTTGCTCAGGTTATTTTTTTCAATTAGTTTTTTAGTTGACTTTTTAGGGCTCTCTATGAAAACTTATCATACTATCTTCACAAAGTAATAATTTTATTTCCTCTTTGCCTATTCTTATTAAAGTTCTTTTTCCAATTTTTTTGTAGTAGCTAGCTTTTCTAGCATTATATAATAGTAATGGTGGTAATGGACATCCTTGTTTTATCCCTGATCTTACTGGAAGGGACTCTAGCATATCCCCATCACAGATAATGATAGCTTTTGATTTTGGAAAGAAACTAACATTTTAAGGAATGCTTCATTTATTCCTATATTTTCTCCTATTTTTCACTCCACACATATGAGTAGTATATTTTGTCAAAAGCTTTTTCTGCATAGATTGATAATGTTCATATAATTTTTGTTATTATTATAAGTTATATTTTCCCTAATAATGAATGAAACTCACATTACTTGTTATAGGTCCAACCTAGTTATAGTGTGCAGTTTTTGTGATATATTGCTGTAGTCTCTTTGCTAATATTTTAGCTTTTTTTTTTTGAAGGGCAATTGGGGTTAAGTGACTTGCCCAATGTTACACGGCCAGTTTTTGTGTTAAGTGTCTGGGGCTGGATTTGAACTCAGGTCCTCCTGATTCCAGGGCCAGTGCTCTATTCACTGCACCACCTAGCCGCCCCATGGTTAATATTTCATTCCAAAATTTTGCATCAATATTCACTGGGGATCTTGGTCTATAGAGTTCTTTCTCTATTTTGATTCTCCCTGATTTAGGTATGAAGGCATTTGTGTCATAGAAGGAATTTGGTAAGATTGCCTACTTTTTTTTTAATTGGTGTATGTAATATTAGAATTAATTGTTCTTTAAATGTTTGATATAATTCTCTTATAAATTTATGTAGTCCTGCTGTTTTTTCTTTGGTAGTTAATTTATGGCTTTTTAAAGTTTTCTTTAAAAAAAATAGGATTACTTAAGTAATCCTTAAACAACCTATTTCCTAGGTTGTCGATCTGTTGATTTATATTTTATTGACATAGAGTTGGTGAAATAACTCCTAATAATTTGTTTTGTTTCTTCATTTGTTATGAATTTACCTTTAAAAATTTTTTAATGATATTTCATATTGTTTTCCATAGTATTTCACACTTTTTTTCATACTATTTTGGTTTTCGTCTTTTTAAAAATCAAGTTAGATAATGACTATTTCTTTTATTATGTTTTTTTTTTTTAAAACAACTCCTATGGGCAGCCAGGTAGCACAGAGAGTAAGAGCACCAGCTCCAGTGTTGGGATGACCTAGAGATCAAATCCTGGGCTCAGACACTTAGCACCCACCCAGAAACACCTGGCTGTGTAACCTTGAGCAAGTTACTTAACCCCAATTGCTTAGGGGTGGCCAGGTGGCTCAGCGAGTAAGAGCACCGGCTCCAGTGTCAGGATGATCTGGAGATCGAATCCTGAGCTCAGATACTCAGCACCACACCCAGACATAACTGGCCGTGTAACCTTGAGCAAGTTACTTAACCCCGAATGCTTAAAAAAAAAAAAACTCATAGTTTTATTTATTAATCTTTTTTAACTTTCAATTTTATTGCTGTCTTTTTTATTTTCAGGGTGTTTACTTAAGGGTTTTACATTTGTTCATTTTCTCTTTTCTTTTTTAGCTATGTGCCTAATTTATTGACCTGATATTTCTCTTTTTTACTGATGAGTGCTTAGAATTAGAAATTCCACCCTAAGTACTACTTTGGCTGTATATCAAAAATTTTGGAATGTTGTCTCATTGTAATTTTATTTAATGAAATTATTAATTATGTATATGATTTGTTTCTTGACCCACTCACTGTTTAAGATTAAGTTATATAGTTTCCAGTTGATTTTTTATCTTTGCTTCAGAGGTCTTTTGCTGAATATAATTTTTATTGCATTGTGGTTGGTAAAAGATGAATTTATTATTTCTGCTTTTCCGTATGTTTGTGAGGTTTTTGTGCTTGAATACCTGATCAGTTATTGTGAAGGTGTCATACAGAGCTGAGAAATTGGTGTAGTCTTTTCCATTCCCACTCAATATTCTTTACAGTTTCATCATATCTTATTTTTTTTTTTGCCTTTTGGAGGGCAATTTTGGGGTTAAGTAACTTGCCCAAGGTTACACGGCTAGTATTTTTGTGTGGGTGTTAAGTGTCTCAGGCTGGAACCGAACTCGGGTCCTCCCGACTCCAGGGCCAGCGCTTTACTCACTGTACCACCTAGCCGCCCCATATCTTATTTTTCTAAAATTCTTTTTGTGTAGGGTATGAGGACCCCAAAAATCCCCTACCCAGAAAAATTAAAAGTCAGAAGTACCTTTTTTTTTTTTTAAAGCAATTGGGATTAAGTAACTTGCCCAAGATTACATGGCCAGTTATTTTGTGTGGGTGTTAAGTATCTGAGGCCAGAACCGATCCTGGGTCCTCCCAACTCCGGAGCCAGTGCTCTTACTCACTGTGCCACCTAGCTGCCCCCTAAAAGTCAGAAATATCTTGAGGAAGAAACAGGAAGTTTATTCAGTTGTCGAGAGAAGAGGATGTCCCTTCCACCAGTATGAACCAGCAGAATGAGGTGTATTACAAAAGACAGAACAAGAATTTATATCCTAATGCAGTCAAGTCCCGTCTCCCCCCACTATCCCTTCTCCCATTGTCTGGGAGGTGGGCTTTCAGTTTTGGCATGAAATCTTACCCCATGGGGGATAACAAAGAAGCCCCCCACTATCTCCTATTGGCTGGGAGGTGGGACGGGGGAGCCAAGGTATTGTTCACGTCTTTATTTAGTGGACACTAAAGCAAGGGAGGGAAAAAGGTCACAAGTAAGGGTAGAGGTAGAAAACCTATGAAGGGGCCTAATGCTGATAAAACAAGGGTGGAGGTTGAAAGACCCTTGAAGGGGGCCTAATGCTTATGTGGCAGTAGTAAAGAGGGGAGAGGAAGGCTGAAACTGAAATTCTGGCTTGTTCCCACGAAACTTATGGGCTGAGAAGTTTTCATCTTTCTCATTTATTTTCAAGTCCTTCATTTCTTTTTTGTTGGATTTTTCTAGACCTGGGAGGAATAAAGTCAATTCCCACACCATTATAATTTTTTCTTTTTTCTTTTCTAGAATTCATTTAAATTTTCCTTTAAGAATTTAGATGCTATGTCATTTGATGTGCATATGTTTAGTGTTGATAGTAGTAGTCCATTTTCTATGACACCTTTCAGCAAAATGTAGTTTTCCTATTTTTCTCTTTTGATTTGATGTTGCTTTGTGTGAGACCAGGATTGCTGCCTTTGCCTTTTTAACTTTAGCTGAAGCATTTAATAGATTCTTATCCAGCCTCTTATTTTAACTCTGTGTATATATTTCTATTTCAACAGTGTTTCTTGTAAACAACATATTGTTGCTCTAGTTTCTAATCCATTTGACTTTCATCTTTTATTTTTTATGAATGAATTCATCTTATTCACATCCATGGTTATGGATTATTAATTGTGTATGTCCCTCCATTCTCTTCTCTTATATTTTTCTTTCTTTTTTTTTCCCACCTCCCCCAGCCCTTCTCCATTTAAGGGTTTGTTTTTCTTTTGACTAATCCCTCCCTTAATCTCCTTTCTCTCTTATCTCTTCTCCCTTCAATCCTTTTTCCTCTGGTTTTCTCTCTTGTGTGAAATTTATTTCCTTACCCAGCTCTGTGTGTATGTATATTTTTCCCTATTTTGACCAATTCAGATGAGAGTGAGGTTCAAATGTCATCTGCTCTCCTTTCTTCCTTCTTGTTTGTATATTATTCTACTTTTACACCCTAAGTATGTGAGATAACTTTCTCCATTTATCTTCTCTCTTCCATGATCTTCTAATGTATTCCTCTTCCTTTCCCTTTCTATTCTTTTCAGATCATCAAACATAACACTTTCCATTTACTTAGAATTCTTGTATCACCTCTAAGGGTGATAGAGTTCTGAGAGGCTACAAGTATCATCTTCCCATAAAAGAATGTGAACAATTTATCCTTGTTTAATCCTTTATGATTACTAGCTAAAACCTTTTTTTTGTGTATCTCTTGTTTGCTGTGTTTGTAAATCAGAGTTTCTACTCTGTCCTGGTCTTTTCATCAAGAATGCTTGGGAGTCCTCTATTTCATTATAAGTTGATTTTTACCCTTATAGAATTATATTCAGTTTTGTTGGGTAAGCTATCCTTTGTTGTAAGCCTAAATCTTTTGCTTTCTGATATAATCATATTCCAATCTGTTTGCTTCTTTATTGTGGTGGCTACTGAATCTGGTGTGAACTTTACCGTGACTCCCTTTTACTTGAATAAATTCTTTCTTTCTGGGTACTTGTAGTATTTTTTCTTTGACCTGGGAGCTGTGGATTTTGGTTAGTATATTCCTGGGAGTTTTCATTTTGGGGTTTCTCTTAGAGACTGGTGGATTCTTTTGATTTCTACTTTGCCTTCTGGTTTCAAAGAGATCACGATAATTTTTTTAAATTTAATGTCTAGACTCTTATTTTTTGTCATGGTTTTTAGGTAGTCTAATTGATGAGGTATGGGCTCTGGGAACATCCCTTGGACTTTGATTAAATAGTCTCATTTGATGAGGCATTTGCATGAGGCAATAAGCCTTACATTATGGCTGGACCCAGACCTCTAACCTAGTTACTAACTGCTAACTACTAACTCTAGCCTAGTTACTAGCCTAGCCCTCCATTGTTCATATATTTCCCACCCTTGAGCCTATCCACCCTTGAACTGGCCTAGCCCACCATTGTCTATGGCCTCCAGCAACTTCCCACCCTTAATCACTCATTGACCTCATTAACTCCTCCTGAAGACTCTTCCCCAACTCCTCCCCTGGACCACCCCTAGATTCTTCCCAGGACCTTCTGTATATAATACCCCATCCTGTCTTCACGTTTGTGAGAGCACCACAGAATGGTGCGAGTGCCATAGAATGACCTAGCACAGACTTACTCTGTGTCTATTGCAAGCAAACTTTTAATAAATTTTACTTTTCTTTAGCTGAGAAGACTTGAGTCGAATTCATTTGGCAGGACCTGGAGTGTTGGTATTTTGGGGTCTCTGGAGCAACCCTTCCCCTTTTAGTGGGTAACCTCTTCACAATGCTTTTTAAATGATCTCTCCTCAATTTATTTTCGAGGTCAGTTATTTTTGCTACTCAGTAGCCAATAAACATTTATTAAACACCTACTTTGTTCCAGGCACTGTGCTAAGTGCTGTGCATATAAAGAAAGGTATGAGATAGTTTGAGCTCACAGTCTAATTGGTGAATAAACAGGGATGGGGGTGGAAAAGGGGAAGTACTTAGTGTAGGAGTATGATGAAGTCCTGCAGCCAGGTGGAAAATGAGATGTGCTATGAGATACCATATATTTTCTTCTATTTTTTTAGACTTTAATTCAATGTTTCTTGTTTATTGGAGTCATTATCTTCTATCTGACCCATTCTGATTTTCAGGGTACTTGTACCTCTTTACTAAGTTGTTCATTCCCCTTCTAATTCTTTCTCCCACAGTTCTAATTTTTTTTCATTTTTTTCCTCTAGCACTTGGTTTTCATTTATACAAACTTTAAAAGTTCTTTTTAAAACACTTGTTTCATCTCCATCAGGAAATCTAGTTAAACTTGTGCCCAAGCTGTGTTTTTCTTGAGTCTTTCCTTGTAGCTGTTTTGGAGTCATTCTTTTCTTTTGGGATTGTGTCTTGAGTATTCTTGTCACCATTATAATGCTTTATCTTGGGATTCTTTTTCTGTTGGCACATTTTCCAGCCTTCATCTTGGATGTGAACTTTATGTTAGGGGTAGGCTCTGGACACTTCTGGAGGAAATATCTGAACTGATCCTGCTGCTGCTTTCTTTGGATATTGAATATTGTGTTATTCCAAGATCTCCGTGACAGCTCAGACTAGATATCCTGTAAAATTTCAGTACTCTCAAAATAATCTGCTTTAGGGTAAAGGCTGATCTAACAACAAATTCCCAAATTATGATTGGGAAATCTAGGAAAAAGTCAGAGTGAGTAATTTTTCCAGGTCAGGTCACTTAGGGAGACAGATACTTTGGGGACTATGGACAGGTTCTGGCCAAGAGCACACAAATAGAGCTTTTCAGCAATTAGGAACTGAAAGAGTAGTGAGACTACGCACCAGGGCAGGAAGAGATCCCAGGGGAATCCCTGAACCAGCTCCAGGTACAGGAACATGTGCCAGCTGGCAGCCTACTACCTAGTTTTAGGTCACAGTTCCATGAGAGTTTGAAGAAGTTTGTGCCCTAAAAGTGGCAGAGAACTGTGGTCACTATCTTGGGCCCTAGTGGTATACTAAGCAAGTAACAAGTTCAGAGACAAATAATAGGCATGTGACTTTTATCCCAGTAGTAGAGCAGGGACTAAGTTCTAGCCACCAGTCCAGGCTGAAGTCTGCAGTGGAATAACTAGGGCAGGAATCCAGAACCAAAGGGGAGCCTATAGTTCATGTCCTCTGAACCTGCAGATCCTCAGAGGGTTAATTGTTGCTGAGTCCAGAAGCATGATTATGGAGCATCCAACCAGAGAGACCCGAGGCTGGGTCAGGATCTTTGCAGAGCTTAGACTGGGAGGGCAACGAGCAGACATAACCCCAAATTACCTCACTTAGGGAGCGCTAGATGCTTACAGGTCCTCAGCCTGAGATGTGACAACAAAGACACAAGAGGAGAGAAAATCAGTCTAGCGATCCCCCCAGAAATGTGCAAAGTCTAGCTCTAATATAAAGTACAAAGTAAAAAAAGTTGGCTGGCACAGTGCACAAAATGCAACAGTAAAGAATCCCACCATAAGTTCAAGATACAAACCCAAAAGAAAAGAATGATTCTACAAGCGAGGCCTCAATGATAGTTTGGGCACCAAACCAAAATTCCTGGAAGAGAAAAAGCAAGAGTCAAAAATTATTTTAAAAACCAAATGAGAGCAGTAGAGGAAAAAATGAGAAGAGAAATGAGGTCTATGGAAGAATGCTACAAAAAGAGAATTAACAGCTTAGAACAAGAGGTATAAAACATTTTATCCAATGAAATAACACCCTGAAAATTGAATTGACCAAACAGATGTTAAGAATTTCATGAGACATCATGAAATATTTAAGAAAGCCAAAAAAGCAAAAAAAAGTAGAAGAAAATATGATGTATCTTACAGAAAAAATAACTCACCTGGAAAACACATTGAGGAGAGATAATTTAGGAATTATTGGACTATCTGAAAGCCATGACCAAAAAACCAGCCTAGACATCATATTTCAAGAAATCATAAAAGAAACAGAGATGGGAAGAACAATTGGATTAGATTAAGTAGTGACAGAGGAAGTGAATGCTGGAAGGGATAAAATTTTAAGGATGTTGAGGGATTGAAGCTTAAGGTATCTGAAAAAGGGGAGGACCCCAAAAGCCTGGATAAAAACTCTGGGGGCGGCTAGATACTCTAGTGAATAGAGCACTGGCCCTGGACTCAGGAGGACCTGAGTTCAAATCCAACCTCAGACACTGAACACAAAAAAAACTAGCCATGTGACCTTGGGCAAGTCGCTTAACCTCAAATTGCTCTCCAAAAAGAAAAAAAAAAAACAACAAACTCTGACCTTAGTTTTGCCAAAAATGTGACCTAGAGAAAATAAATACCAACTCGTATCTACTCGTTCTTTCCTGTATGCTTTTCTCTTTTTGTTATTCAAGCTATTTTAAACATTTTAATATCTAAGTGTAAGACTTTACATTTATTTACATTCCAGCCCACTAGATTTGATCCACCGTTTGATGAATCATGGAATTGTGCAAAGTAACATTTGAATGCTTTTAGAATATTTTAAAACAGACAAATTTCAGTCAGTCAGTAAAAGATTTACTGAGCATCTACACTGTGCCAAGCGCTAGGGATACAAAGAAGGTATTTGTTCAGTCTACAACCACAGGGACACCAAAAACTACACTTCAACCAATGGGATATGGGAATTAAGCTTTTTCACAATGGGATCATGAAGGTTGGAGTTACCATGTAGAAACACCTCTTAGTGTTGTATAAAGAAGGCTAGACTTGGAGTTAGGAAAACTGGGTTTGAACCTTTACTTCTGATGCTGAGATCAGCTTCCATCAATCAAACAGGGATAACAATTCCTATAGAACCCTAACACATAGGATAGTTGTGAAGGTAGTGTCTATAATGCACTTTAAAATCTCTAAACTGCTATAGAAAGGTACACTTAGGACTGTCATTATAATTACCATGCTGCAGTATTACTGGCAAAATTCACCTTACTAATGACTCCCCCACTTCTGTGTTTCTTTTTTTCCACATTGTAAGTAGGATGTTCCCCAGAAGGAACATATTCTGGAGTCAGTCAGTCTGCTTCAGAATGTTTTTCTTAGGGGCAGCAAGGTGGCACAATGAATACAGCACTGGCCCTGGAATCAGGAGGACCTGAGTTCAAATCTGGCCACAGGCACTCGACACATGTCCTAGCTGTGTGGCCTTGGTCAAGTCACTTAACCCCAATTGCCTTGTCTTCCCCCCTCAAAAAAAAAAAGAATGCTCTTCTTAGGCAAGTGTACAGTTCAACACACTGCCTTTGGCTGAAATGTCCCATTTTATCAGTATTAAATATCTGCTCTTCATCTGAGCTAATGTCTGGCTGAGAAGATATATTACAGTCTTTTGGTGGAGCTTTCATTTCTTAGTCTTTGCTAGTTGCCTTTCAAAAACAAAATGAAAGGAGTGTGAAGGCTTTGTCTTTGTCATCAGTTGGCTGATCCATTGGCCAGTCTATGTGATGCCATGATGCAGTAGACAAGAACTGAAAAAACTGGAATTATTTAATGATGAAGTGATATCCTTTTTACCTAGACCTTTGCTTTCCATATAAATAATCTTGGGAGGCAAAAGAATGACAAAGTTTTCTTCAGTAATTAGAGGCTTCTTTTGCTTTTCTGTCATTTTGGGAATAGTTTCCTCACTTTGCCTTCAAAATCATCTAGTATCAGTATGATGCTGGCATGAAGGAGCATTTTGTGCTGTGGTGCCACTCTCCCTCGAGCTCAAACCTCAAAAAGTTGCCTCAATGTGTTATTTCAAGAGCTTGTTAAGTTTTCTGCAAACATCTCTAGTTTCCCTTGGTAACCTGTTATATACCTATTGTTTATGATTTATCTACCCTCCCCTTGAACCTGTTGATTGATTCTCTCTATAATGAGTTTATTTTTTTTCTGCATTGTTTGCCTCCCAGTCCCCCTGCTCACATTTTCCATAGGTGAAATCAGGTTACAGTGAACAAAGGCTTCTTGGAAAAAGAGAAGTCCCTGAAAGGTTTCATGTAGTCTGAGGGTGCTGTGTGGAGAAGGGGGAAGGAGCAGTTACCTAGCTTTACCCTGGTTAATGTTATATGGGCACTCATAAAGGGTGAAAGTGAGACTGAGAGTAGTGGTATTAAAGGTTGATTTTATGTATATGAACCTCAGGTCATTTCTGAAATCAGATGGTAAAACCAACTTCTCCTTCATTGGCTGCCTCCCTGAATAGTGCTACCCATCAAATGAGAATATTTGTGAAGCACTTAGCACAGGATCAGGCACATATTTAGTATTTAATAAATGCTTGTTGCTTTCCCCCTTCCTTTCCACATGTCCAGTCCCATAGGACTGCCTGAAGTACAAAGAGATACAAAAATAAAAGATATGGAACTTGTTCTCCAGAGCTTATAGTCAGACTATTTGGGAGACCATAGGCATGACCACATCACTCCTGGGCTTTAGAAGCTTCATGAATTCCATGTTGTCTCTGGAAAAAAATATAAACATCTATTTGGCATTTAAAATTCTTTACGTGACTGCAGACTATGTTTCCAGATTTCACATCACTCCCTTTCAAATACTTAATGTTTAGCCAAATGGACCTACTTGCTATTCCTTATGCATGGTCCTCATCACCTCATGCCTAGACTATTGAGATAGCCTGCTGATTGGTCTTTCTGTGTCAAGTCTCTCTCCACTCCTGCCCATCCTCCACTTAGCCATCAAGATCTTTCTAAAGTACAGATTTGATCATGTTACGCTACAATTAAATTAACTCTAATGGCTCCCTCTTAAATATACAATCTTCTATTTCACCTTCAAAGTCCCACATGCTATGACCTCTCCTACCTTTCTTGTCTCCTCTCCACATACTCTGTGATTTAGTGACATTGGTCTCCTTGCTGTTGCTCATACAAAACACTCCATCTCCCAACCACATGCGTTTTCTTTGCTTGTCTGTGCCTGAAATGCTCTTCTTCCTCATTCCTGCCTCCTGGCTTCCGTGACTTCCTTCAAGTCCCAGCTAAAATTCCACCTTCTACAAGAAAACTTTTCCAGGCCCCTTTATTTCTCGTAGTTTCCTTTTTTTTGATTATTTCTAATTTATGCTGCATATATCTTGTTTGTTCATTCATAGTTGTTTTCATGTTATCTCCCTTCACTAATATAGAAGTCAGAATTAGGGGAGGATTTAAGGGCAAAGATGAATTCTTTTTTTTTTTAAGCAATCGGGGTTAAGTAACTTGCTCAAGGTTACTGGGCCAGTTATTTCTGGGTGTGGTGCTGTGTGTCTGAGCCCGGGATTCGATCTCCAGGTCGTCCCAACACTGGAGCCGGTGCTCTTACTTGCTGTGCTACCTGGCTGCCCCAAGATGAATTCTTGTAAACATGTTAAATTTGAGATGTCTGTGAGACGTCTAGGTGGAGCTAGGCAGTTAGGATACAGGACTGGATCTTTGGAGATCCTTAAGGATAAGGATTAGATGTGTAGATTTGGGAGTTATCTGCATAGAAATCATAAGATGACAGCTGGAAGGGACCTTAGAGTCCAAAGCCCTCATTTTGTAGATGATTTGCCTGAAGCCCAAAGAAATTAAACAATTTCATCTAACTAGTTTCATCCAAATCCAGGGCAGGATTTGAGCCCAGGTCTTTCTGACTGTCAAGTCCAATTCTCTATTCATTACACCACACAACCTTTTCATGCTAGTTAAATCCAGAAGAGTTGAGGCCAGTTAAGGAGAAGGTCCAGGACAGAACCTTGGGGGACACTTATACATACAGAGAGGAACATGAATGATGCTCCTGCCGAGGGGACTGGGCAGGAGTAGTCAGGTTGAAGAGCCAGGAATGAGCAATTAGCAAAACCCAGAAGGGAGCATTATCCAGTGAGGGAGAGAGTGGTCAACAATGTTAAATGTTATAGAAAGGTGAAATAAGTTGAGGATTTAAAAAAGGTTTAGAAATTAAGAAATCAATGACAACTTTGGAGAGAGCTATTTCAGTTGGGGGGTAGAGTCAGAAGTGGATTTTTAAGGGATGGAGGAGTGGGAGGAGAGAAAGTAGAGACAAGGGAATATACATGGCTTTTATTATTATTATTTTTTATAAATTTGTGAATAGGAGGAGAAATACTGGATAGTATCTTTGAGCAGTGGCAGTGCCAGATGAAAGTTTCTTTTAAGGTTGGGGGCTACATGAGATATTTGTAGTTAGTGACTTTAGGAGAGAAAAGAAGATTCAGAACAAACATTGTGGGGAGTGCAAAAGAGTTAGGGAAGATTAAAAGTATTTCTGGATAGCATAAAGGGCCCAGTTGATTGATACTATATAACATAAATTTGTAGTGAATCCAATGAATACACTTGGGTGACCTCTTCCAGCAGTATTCTGGCATGAGATTAGGAGTAGAGAAGGCAGATGGAAGGAATGAT
>NW_027187391.1:9162777-9286986 GCF_028583685.1 Petaurus breviceps papuanus
CCTTTCCAGAAGCAGTAATATTGTTGATTTGACTATTCCCAGAACAAGAAGTGGAAAAGGGTGGAAAGGCAGCTGTGTTGTAACAAGTCAGGAAACAGGATGGAGAGAAGCATGGTCAGGGGTTGGGGGCTGGCTAGCTATAATGGGTTTTTACCAATTCGACAACATAGCCCCTGGGCAGAGGTTCCAAAGTTGTGTGACTTAACATAGGATTATAGATTTAGAGGTGGAAGGGACTTTAGAGGTCACCAAGCCCAACATATTCGTTTTACAGATAAAAGGAGTGAGGCTCAGAGAAATTAAATGACTTGCCTGAGGGCACAAAGCTATAAAATGTCTGAGGCAGGATTTGAAGGCAAGACTTCTGACTACAAGTCCAGTGCTTTTCCACTATACTTAGCTCCTCCTGGACATGGTTCCTGGGGTGTCTAGTTCAGAATATGCAACAAGAATAAGAGAATCATGAAATTTTAATATTGGGACTTCAGTGGCCATCTAGTTCAACCCCTCTATGAAAAATAATGCCTACAGCAAGTTGTCACCCAGTCTGAAGATCCTTAGCCTGGTATTTAAGACCCTCTACAATCTGACTCCAATCTTCCTTTTTGACCTGATTTAAATCCATTTTGGTCAGACTGGATGATCAGCTGTTTCTTTATGACAATAATAAACATGTTTATTTCCCTGGTGTGTACCTTGTTTGGTGTTAATACTCCAAAGGTCATTGAACAAAATTATCTTTGTTGTGACATCTTTCAAGGAATCTTGTAGGATTTTGTCATAAATTCAGAAGATGCTTTGTTGTTGGAAGGCTCTATCAAGTAAAAAAAAATTTAAATAGTCAACAAATAATATAGTGGGATATTTTGTAATTTTTCCCTTTCAGTCAATTGGGTGATTGCAAAGATATGGTCTATTGTAGTGTGTTATTGTGAAAGGTGTCCCATTCCTCCAACCTTCATCAAGGTTGTCATTGATATATGTCTTAAGATTATTCTCATAAAGATTTTTGTAGAGATGTAAAATTAGCCATGTGAATGGGTAATTATTCATATTGCTGCATTTTTCCTGTAATAATAAGGTGCAAGACTTTTCCCAAGCCTTTGTCACTTTCCCTTTTTATCTGATACCTTGAGAATCTATCCCTCAACACATGCAAAATATGCCCTTCCAATTTGTACTTCTTTTTGGTCTAGTCTAGTTGGTCTTCCTATTCAGTTTCATTAAATTCTATTCAACAAGTATTATTCATTGCCCATATTATAATCTGTCTACTTGCTGCCCAACCAGAAACTATGCCCCTGAGTACACCATTTAGCTCTGAACCTCTGATCCTGGAGATCAACTGTCCTGACTGGTGAATGCCTCAGATGGTCTGAAATATGTAGTTGTATACAGTATGCCTCTATCCAGGCTTCATTTTGCTCTCTGGCCATCTTCTCTCTAGTTGCCTTCTACTGGTCAGTTACCATCTCTTTACCTCCCTCCAGGAACCATAATAAAATCAATACTGCCTTTGCTGCTGGGAAGGATCTATCAGTCTACTCGCCTATGGTTTCATTCATCATTAGGGTAACTTTCCAATCCAAAATAGCCCTCCCAGGTCATGTCTCACTTATGTGTGCTATCTCCTCCATTAACGCACAAAGTCCTTGAGGACAGTGATACTCTTTGCTTTTACATTTGTTTGTTCAACACTTAGTACAGTGCGTGGCATGTAAGCAACACTGAATATATGCTTTTTTCATTAATTCAATGCCTTCTATATGCCAGTCACTTATAGGTCGGGATATAAAATTAATAATCCCAAAAGATATCCCCAAAGATTTTGGGGTCAAGAATTAGAGGAGGAGCTGCAGGAACAATATGAATACAGCTAAGAGAAAGAACACAGGAGTCCCACCTTTTGGTAACTGGATGGTGCAGTGAGTGGATAAAGTGCTGGGCCTAGACGCTGATCAGCTGTGTCACCTTAGGCAAGTCAATGAACTTCTGTTTGCCTTAGTTTCCTCATCTGTAAAATGGGGATAAGAGCACCTACCTTTTAGAATGGTAATGATAAAATGAGATGTTTTCAAAGAACTTTGCTATATAAATGTTAGCATTATAATTATTTTTACTTCATGTGGCACTTAAGAGATTGTGAAATTAGAGATCAAATATGGTGGCTTTATTATAAGTGAAAGAGAAAGCAGTTTGTTATAAAAATTCTTTTTGGTTTTGCTCCTTCATCCTTTAATATCATCAGATTAATTTTGCATATTTGAGCTTCTTACCAAGGTTTCTACAACTGGTTTTGTCCTACACTGCTTCCTGTTATTTGGTGAGGCAATGTTGTTAATTAATCACTTAGAATTCAGTTTCGAAATTTAAGCTGGTTGAAATCAGAGATATTTTTGGTGGTGATAGAATTACTATTATCATCTTCTGGTTAACGAAGAAACAGAACAAACACATCTTCCCTCCAACTCTACCAGGAAGATTTCCCATCTACATTTTTATATTAGCAGAAGCTGTGGGGTTTGCAAAGATCACTCACCTGTCTCAAATTCTTAGTAGAAACTTAAAGAAGCTGAAGGACTTCTGGGCAGCATATTTAAATTTAAAGGCAAAAAAGTATTCCACCTTAAGTCTAAAGACAAGTTTTAAGTTAAAACCTTAATAAGCCTTTAAGAGCTGACTCATTCTTAAGTATTAGAGGTGTAAGCTTAGCCAACAATGTGTTTGTTGTTCCTTGGAGCCTGTACTGTTTGGTTGGAACAAAACCCCTTTCTTTCTTTAGAGCTAATGTTGGGAGAGGTAGTTTGTGCTTGTCACTTTCTTTGACCAGTTGCTTCCTGACGTGTCCCTAAAGTAGATGTGAACTGGAGCTGTAGGTAAGAGCTGGGGCTTGACCTAAGGTTTGTATGCTATATTGCTGCATTTCACTTTCTAGTTGTTTGGAGGGCTGTGGTAGAAACCCCCCTATTTCTTACTGATATTCTTTTGATACTGTTTCAAATCATTAATGCATAATGTTTCCAATCATTTAAGGAGAGTTAAGTTGGTTAGTTTGGAACCCACTCTACTCTGTTTTTCAAATTTATTATGCTTTTCGCTTTCATCCAGAGACTGGAAGACTGGATAGCTGTTGCTTTGAGACAGCAAGCTCCCTGTTTTCATCAGTTTTGGTTTGGCTCTCCTTTCAGAAGCAGGGGCAAAGGTCTTTTGGCTGACAGCCTCTCATCCTGACCCCTAATTCTCAGCACCCAACTGTTCTTTGGTTGGAAGAGAAGCCTCACTCTTTCCTTAGAGATCTTGTTTGGCGTTTTTGTGCCTCAGGTTTCTTTGGCTGGTTGCCTTCCTGACATATGGATGTGAATGACTCCTTGATCTTTATTCCTAAATTAGGTGTGATTTCTTAACATGTAGTATCTGTTAGCATCTACAACCCTATATAGAAAAGCAGAATCTGACTACAAATGTTCAGTGATTTCCTATTGCACACAGGATAAAATAAAATCCCTCAGCCTGGTTATTTGAACCTTCACAATGTGGCTTTAACCTCCCTTTTCAATCTAATTTGAATCTCCCTTCTCCCTATTCCTCCTCACTGTACTCTGTTTCAGCCAGATTTGAATACCAGCTGTTCTCTGAGCTCATTCTGCTCTTGCTTGCATCTATTTGTATTTATTTAGATGAGAAAAACACATAGGATTTAGAGCAAGAAGGGACCTTATAGAGGAAGTCTGAGTCCAACTCCCTTATGAACTGAAGCAAAGAGAGATTAAGTTGCTTGCCCAAGGGAAGACAGCTAGTAAGTATCTGACGTGCAATTTGAAATGTTTCCCTTGATTCCAAGTAGGATATACTATTCACTATGCCATCTTCCTAACATCCTCCATCTGTCTTTCTTTTCTTTCAAGACCCAGCTCTTGTACCACTTATTTCATGAAGCCATCCCTGATCCCCCTAGCTGAAAGTGGTCTTCCTCCCTTATGGGTTTCTAGAGTACTTTTTTGGGGTCTCTTATTTCCCCTCTATTACATTCTATCTCTGTCACATTCTATCTCTTATTATACTTACTTATGTACATTAATATCTCTCTATTAGACTGTAAGTTCTTTGAGGTCAGGGATCATGCCATTTCTTATCTTTACATCCCTAGTGCCTGGCATAGTATCATATTACTAAATGTTTGTTTAATTAAACTGAATTGAAAAATCTTTTTTTTTGGTCAGCTGCTGATTTTTGCTGTCAAATGTTAAAACACCCAAGGTACTGTTGGAGTTCAAAAAGCAAACATGATAAAATGTTAACTGCGAACAAGAGATATTCTATTGTTTCTAATTGATCAACACAAGTAGGTATTTTTCCTTTGAAAGAAAAGAAGGAAGAAAGACAAAGAAAAGAAAAAAGGAAAGAAGAGAAAAGATATGAACTGATGAAGAATGAATGTGGAGGAAAGTAGAAAGAAAATAAAGCAAGACCTGTTTCTTCTTTCTGTTAATGGGCTCCTTGTCTTTCTGTCATTATCTTAGTCTTTTTCTGCTTTTGTCTTTCTATTTGTCTCTCTTGTCTCTATCTCTGGTTCTCTTTTTCCCCTCTCTTTTTTCCCTTTTAGATTTAAGAAAATTATTTTATTTTGCTTAATTTAAACCCCATTCAGTGACAGTTTAGGGTCTTGAGGAATTTTGCCTTTTTTTTGTGACTAGATTGCTTTTTAGTTTAATATCCTACCCAGAAGGGACTTATTTCTCCTAAAAATTAAGGAAGGATCCCCATAAGCATGCTCTCATTTCCACTTCTTACTCTTCCATATCCTTTTTTTTGCCATAGCCTTATTTTTTGAAGAATAATTGTCTTTTCTCAACAAATGTACAAAGACTTTTTCTTAAGTTTTTTTCTGTTTTCCATGATAAACCAGAAACAGCCACATCCTCTATAATTTCCTTTTATTAGTTGCCATTTTCTGAAATTATGAATGCTTACAGCATTGAATTTTAAAAGATACAGTTAAAGCTCTGGATTTGATTCTTGGCTTTATTGTGTAGCAGTCATGGCATTTTCACATAATGCTTTTTCTCAGCATTGTGATGTGACATCACATACATGCACATTCCTCTAATATGTGTACACACATATATATGTGTTTGTGTGTGTGTATATATACACACACACACATGCGCGCACACACACATATATACTTCACAACAAACATGATGATTTAAATGAGAAAGTTCAATAATTTACTTTAAATCTGGTCAGATCTCCTATGATCTACATGGAACATATATGACAGAATGTTACAAATGTGAGGGAGGTCTTTGCTCCCTGGTGGATGAAATGTCACTTCCTGGGAGTAGGGACCATCTCCCTTACATGAAAAATAAATAGTAAATTACTAACAAAAGAAGAGCAATTATACCTTCAATAGTTGTAACCCACTCTATGGTCTACAAAAATGAGACTTTTATTAAAGTTATATTAAAGTTAGCATCTTAGCCCTTAAATAGTTAATAGAATCATAGGATTATGCATTCAGAGCTGGAAGGGACCTTAGAGGCTTTCAAGTTCAACCCTTTTCTTTTACAGATAAGGAAGCTGAATTTGAGGGAGGTCAAATGACTTGTTCAGGATTGTATATCTAGTTAAATGTTGGAGGCAGGATTTGAACTCAGGTCTTCCTGACTCAAAACCCAGCTGCACATGAAGTCTCCATAGTCAAATCATCTCATCCTTACTACTTGTTCTGTGGCATAGAATATACCAAAGAAAGAATCCAGTAATTTATTCACATCAGTCCCCTCCACTTGTGATAATCAGGGCATCTACTCCCAGTTCAGTGAGTTGTCAGATGGACTATTTACACTTTCCCTCCATAATTGGGAGACTGATCACTACTTTTATAAGTTATTGTTTGGGAATGAATGTTGGTTAAATCATATTTAATTGGAGATGTGCTATTAAAGCAGGTAGGCTTTATAAACTGTTGGAGTTTGAGTTAAAATAAAACTTTGGAAATCTGTAGATGAGCTATTTAGAAATAAAATATTTTTAGGGGTGGCTAGGTGGCACAGTGAATAGAGCACCGGCCCTGGAATCAGGAGTACCTGGGTTCAAATCCAGCCTCAGACACTTAACACTTATTAGCCATGTGACCTTGAGCAAGTCACTTAACCCCAATTACCCCTCCAAAAAGCAAAAACAAAACAAAAAAAAGAAATAAAATATTTTTGTTATTAAAGTCCATGTAGACCTCTAAAATGAATTTAAACACATAAGATTTATAATTAGAAGGGGCCTCAGCTATCAATCACTTAGTCTTCTCCTCTCCTCCTCCCCCATTTTGCAAATAAGGAAACTGAGGTTGGGGTATTTAAGTGATAAGTCCAAGATCATACAGATAGTAAAGAGATGCATTGAGATTTGAGATAATTTCTTCTAGCCATGAATTGAATGCTTTTTTCCCATTATATTTAGTTACCTCATGTAATATAGGGCATCCCAAAAGTCTTAGTGCAGACTGAAGCTTTAATAACTTCAGAAGTATGAGTGCTACAAACTTACAAAAATATCATTTGAAAATTTATTTAAATTTCTATTTCAGTTTGCATTTTACAGAGTTCAATGATAGTTTCTACAGAGTTTGAAAATTGTCTAAAACTATGACACAAGACAGTTATGTTGAATTTTAATAAGAATCACATCAGTATTAAAAAAATTTAAATAACCTTTTACATGTTCTTTTTATAAATGTGTAGCATACATACTTCTGAATTATTAAAGCTTAAAACTGCTTTAAGACTTTTGGGACACCCTGAATCCTTACAGATGGAAAGACTTCTTTGGTCTTTTCCTGAGCATCTGATTTGGGCTGGCCATATTGAATTTTGTCACAATTTGGCTTTCCTCTGGAAGTATGGCCTAACTGAGCTGTATTTTTCCATTAGGTTTTAATGGTTGCATGAATTGAGAGCGCACTTGAATCTGAAAAGCAGTCCAGTTTTCTCTCTGTTGTGTTTTCTAAGGTTGAGAACTTTCAAAATCCCACCAGCTAGCTTCTCTTTGTGTTCCAGAATCCATTTATTTTGAAAGCTATAGTTTCTCTTGAGACCACAAAATAAATTTAGTCTGTTTTTATTAATAATGAAATCCCCACGGAGTTGAATCCTATGTTGATGACACTGTGCAAACACTATTTAATTTTTTTATAAGTGACTTTTTCCTCCCACATGTATGACTTGCTCATTAGCACTGAAATTCTTGTAAACATAGTGGTTGGCTCTGAGGGTCAGGAAGATTTGATTTCAAATGAAAAAGTGGGAAGCAGGTAGAAATTGATAACTAAAAGCTCTTTCCAAACCTTTCTCATATAGGACCCTTTTATCTACTGCTGAAAAAAATACAAACATACTTGCCCATTGAAGGAACAGTGAATCTCATCTCATTTGTTTGCTATTGAAGGACATGACTATGTACTTTCTCTGTTTAAATATGAGAATAGTGATTGATATGTCAACAATGTAGTGGCATTCTTGCCTTTTTTTTTTTTTTTGGCTTTTTGGAGAGGGGAAGGCAGGGTAATTGGGGTTAAGTGACTTGCCCAAGGTCACATGGCTAGTTTTGTGTTAAGTGTCTGAGGCCAGATTTGAATTCAGGTCCTCCTGACTCCAGGGCCTGTGCTCTATTCACTTTGCCATCTAGCTGCCCTAATCCCATAATTTAGATGGGCCCTCAACTGCTTACCTTTGTTGATAAAAAAAAAATCATCCAGATCAATTACCAAAGAGTTTAATTCAGTGCAATTTAGCAGCTATTGCTCCCATGCTCAGGAACTGAATTGAATTGTGCTCAGGGTAGCCAGATAAAGAAAAATGAATGAGAGATGCTGAAAGAGTCAAGGATCTTTGCCACCATCTGGTAATATGGTGGATTGGTGGACATTTCATGGAGTTAATGAAAATTTGGATAGCCTGGCATATTTTATGAATGCAACTCAACCTTTTTTTTTAAAGATAGGGTTATATTCATAGTATTCCCTAGCAAAGTCATAAAACAAATAGAACCATGTTTCTCTGTTTTCTTAACTTAAAAATGACAGAAGACAAAGGAGACAGACTCTTGTTTAATATAAAAAGTAACCCAGCTGCATCCAATTAAAATAGTGTGGTCCAGAGCCCTATACCTCCAATTTCCCCCTCTCCCTTAACTACCTCATTATTTTTTGTCCACATCTACTGAATATTTGATGACTAAAATGGTCAGGTCAAAGGTATGATATAAAGTGGCTTCATCTTGCTTTAACCGCAAAAGATGAATAAATGTTGACAAAGGAGCAGAAGTAGAACCCTAATTTCTTTGGATTTTTTTTCCTTTAAAAGCAAAAGCAAAATTTTAATTGGGTTAATGTGGGTTAGCTATACCCTCAAATTTTTCAGGTTATTATATTGTCTGGATGTGTGAAGCAAATCAATTGATAATAATCTCTAACCTAAATTCTCTAAAAGTCTAATTGGCTTAATATGAAAACCAACTATGGCTCTTACCATGTCCTATAGAAAGAGTTTCAAATGACAAATAGGGGTAAAATTCCTTATTTTGTCAGTGTTCAAGTGTCTTGATTCTCAAATGTATCCCCAAGAAGTACAAGTACTAAATCTTTTGCTCCATTTTTAGCTTCTTTTTTTTTAAACTAACCATAATAATATCCTATACAACCATATGTCAGGTGATGGACATCGACTGAGAAGCTGCTTTGAAATGGATAGCCAGCATGGAACTGGTTACATCATGTACAATTTACCTGTTTCTTTGGGGACAGTAAATGTGGAATTCAGGAAACACCCGAGACAATCTAATCATCAAGCACCGGTTACCAGGGGTTTCCTCAGACAGTCCAGTATGTCTCATCATGGAAAAGAATCTGAGTAAGACAAAGTAACTAAAACTCATCACTCAAGTGAATAATTGTTTTGGTTCAACTGCCACTGACATGAATGTTGAAGTGGATCATAACTTTATTGTAAAAGATTGTTTTTTTTGGCACAACCTTTTTTTCCGTACCTGAGTTGCATACAAAGCCAAGTGACCTCTAGTATACTGTAGGAGATCAATGACATTGACAAGGATAGAGACCATTAAGCAATAGTTTTTCTAGTTGTAATTTAAGCAAGAGGTTTCAGAGATTGTTTTAACCAACTTGAGAAAGAAGTAAAAAATAATAATAAATCCAAGGTGATAGTGATTCTTTTTTTCTTTTCTAATTAACTAGGCAGGCCTCCCAATGTAAAATAAATGAAAAAAAAAAACAGTTCTTTGCTACTATTTGCCTAGCATTTAAAATTTTCTTTGGCCATAGTTGTCTCTTTGCAAAGTTATTTCTAAGCCAGGAGCTAAAAGATGCTCAAGGCTCAGGGTAATTTGAGTGGGAACCTTTTGAAGCTAAGTTGTACAATACCATGCTGACTCTAAGACTGCTAGCAAGCAAAACATCAGCTGTTTGGAATAGCTAGAGTTTATCTTCATTAACTCTATTAGCAGGCAGTATCTAAGGACAGACAAATCTGTCTCTTCCCATTTGGCTTAGCCCCAGCGATGTTCAAGGTTCAGATGGGTTCAGATGCACTTTTGAAAAGCATGCCTGACCTTCACATTAGAGCACTAGATTTTGACTATTGTTTATTATTTCCTGGTATAGAATATCTGAGAATGAAGGAAAGGACATTTTTCCTTGTAAACAGATCGTGGCTTTTTTGTTCTTCCAAGAAATCTGTAGGAATTTGACTATAAAGTTTGATAAAAATGGATCTGGAATAATTAAATAGACATCCAGGTATGAGTGTGAGGGAACACAGAGTGTACTGTTTTTCTTCCTAATTTCCGGAAATATTTGGGTACTTCACCCATTCCTATTGTACTCAGCAATTATCTTTAGATGGGTATGATTCTGATATACAAGACTATATTCTTAACTATAGCTCTTTGAAATGGTCTTTTGGGGACAATTGCACAATCAAATGTATACATGTTTCTCTGCTCACTTCTCTGAGAGGGGAATCTGTCTTACTGTTAGTTTATTCTATAGGAGATACCTCAAGTGTAAGATGGGAAAAGATTTTTTTGGAATGAGCATAGCAGTTAATTAGGAGGAGAGATTGTTATTATTAATGCCTTTACTGGCACATCTTATTGCTATCATCTTCCCTGGAATGAATGAAGGTGGTAATGTTTGTACCAGTGAAAGGAGACCTGAGGAAGCATCTTTTCCAGTTGCAGCACCCACAATGAAACTGACAGATTGATCCGTGAAATGAATCTATTTATGAAAAGTAGACCATTTACATAACATAGCAGTTTTATATGAATTATCCTTAATTTTTACTATTCACCTGGAATATCCAATGACTGGAGAGGCCAAGGCTGGACAAAGTTGTTAGTTTTTGAAATCTAAAAGATATCCATTGAGGAGCTTGTTCAAAAGGAGCCACTTGTAGTATTTTGTCTCATAACAGTCTCATAACTCATAATATAGTATTTTGTATTCATAACAGGTTGTAATAGGGAGTATCATGAGCTATTCAGAATACTTGGCTACTATCAACATCCCTTAAGCAATTAGGAAAGGAGCATAATCTTCACTTTGAATTTAGGATAGTGCTCATGGATACCTACTCTACTAGATTTTTTCTTCACTGCTACCATAATAGAGAAGAGCTATGAAATGTCTAATCTCACCTAGCAAGCTGTGTACTCTTTCAGCTTGATCTTGATTTTACTTTTAACTTTTGTGGCTTTTTGACTCCTCTCTTCCAAAGAAATGTGGTTCAATTCTAGATGATTTGTGGACCATGGAAGAATGAAATAAGAATAGTACAAATAAAATCCAATGAATCCAGTACCTTCCTTGTAATTAACAATCTTCTTAAGCTCCCCTCCTGAGTGAAACATTCTATGAAGGTAGCTAATATGAAGAGGACCCTGGATGTGATTTCAGTTTTGCTACCTCCTTCCTTTGCCAGTCTTCTCCTGGAGGTGCTAATGCCAGGCAGTGTTTAAATGGCATGCAGTTGGAGAAACAGAATTTACAAAGTGGACAAGCAAGTACTGAGTAACTGACAGTCAGTGCTATCTAGCTCATGCAGCATTGTTCAGTTTGCCCATGACCTTTATCCTAGAAGCCAGCTCCATTGAGTTTTAACCCCTCAGGTATTTGGTAATATTCTGTGACATCTTCTTCCCTCCCCCAAATTCTAAGGTTTATATTTTTGACCCACAATTTTGCAATCTTGGATACTGTTAAAAATAAAAACAACACCCCACAAACCTTATTCATTTATTTAAATTATAATTTAAACATGAGGCATTTCTTAAACACAAAGAAGCCACATATCTAGCTACAAGAGATCTCACCTTTTTCAGTCTCTACTTTATTAGCCCCATAATTACCTTCCCTGACATGATCTTAAAAGATGTTAAACAATAGGCTATTCAAAAGCCTGCCCTACAACATCCATCCAACTAAAACTGGTAGACTAGAGAGATTTGGGAAGAGGAGCCTATCCAAACTTTCATTTACTGGTGTCCCACTAAGCCCAGAGATAGTAAAGAACACCTTGAATTATTGTTATGAAGTCAGTTTGAAACCACTGCAGAGCAAGGAGGAATTAGCATCATGTATTTGCAACAGTGCCCTCCTCATACTTTTTATGAACTTCAATGTGACATTCATCCACTTTATACAATTTTCATGACTTGAATTAGATTAGATCACCTAGTAGTTTCCTTTGTTATGATACCAAGACATCCCACATTCCTAAATTTTTCTATCGAACTTTTAATTCTGCTAATCTTAAACCCTCTCCAAAGATGGTCATTATTAATTAGGTCATCTTTCTAATGTATCACTATATAAAGTGAGAGGGAGAACTGTTGCATTTTAGAAGATAAGATTGAGCTGTCCATAGCTGGGATTGCAGAAACAAATTAGTGATGGCAGATATGGTCATCTTTCCTCTGCAGTGTTGCTTAACAGATAAAAGAAAGCAGCATTACTTATTTTCCTAACGGTGACTTAAGCTAGAACTTGTGCGGCCACACAGCTCAATGCACAGAACTTGGCAGAAGAATAGAATGCCATAATTGATTTAACGTGTAAATCCTTGCAAAAAAAAAAAAAAAGGGCATTGGAATGAAAAAGCGCAATCCAAGGTGATTATTCTAGCCAAAGCTGTAATTAGCCAGTGACCTTCGACAGTTAGAATAAAGTCTTAAGAAGGAAAAGAGTGTTTTCCTTTTTTTAAAAAAAAATGACACCTTTCAACTGAAACAGTTGGATTGAGTGTTTTTTGTGAAATGAGGAAATCAAAACCAGCTACTTTTAAGACCAAAGAAATGAATCCAAACCATAACAAAGGGATACTTTGGTACTGTAGCCATAACAGACAACTTCATAGGTGTAAAAAGCATGGAAACCCCACTGGTACATGGTGGCGGAGTCATAGGTGGTCTGGGGAACCTTCCAGGTCTCACGTGGAGATTGCCGACTGCCATAGCCCATAGCAAAAGTCTAAGAAACACAAGCATATCAGTTGGCTTGTCACAATATAATGGGTAACATTGCTGTGTTGAAAAATTACTTCAGGCTTTGTGAAGGATCTCATTCTTCTGAGGAAGTGATGTTAGGTGCCATAGATTAAACACTATGGTCCTGAGTGGAATGCATGTGAAGTTTCCAAAAACTCTCTTAAAAAGACTATTACACAGTTTTGTTTTATGATCTGAGCTGGAAAAGCAGAAAAGATGGGCATGGAAAGGCAGTTCAGAAACACATCTGAGAGGACATGAATTCAGGAAGCTTTCAGAAGATGAAAGATGATTAAAGTTAAGGCCTTTATCTGCAAACAATAGTGTATTAATAAACTCTATACCATATTTACAAATGCTTTCTCTTGTATTAAAACTAACAATATTCTGTTCACAGTGCCATTGTTTATACAGGTAGCAATCCCATAATACTTATGGATTTTGGCATGAGAATCAGTAGCGCTTTGTATTTACAGGAAATGTACATGCATGAATATAAACATGTCATTGAAATGGAGGCATCAAAAATGATAGATTGGTTAATGGTGCAAAGGAATGGACTGTACAACACCTTCCCCGCAGTTCTGACAGGAAACCACTGTTCCTTAAATTGAGAAGATGCCAGTCTCTTAACCTAAAGTGGCATAAAAATTATTAACAAAATGAGCCTCCTCTGGGACCGGTTGGGTAGATAGAATAATCTTAGTCCAGAGTTTTAGATCCTTTGTCTAGTGCACAGAATATAAAAGTTAAAAAGGTTTATTATTATTATAATTATTATTATTATTAAAATAAAAGATTCTTTCTCTTGCCCTCCTTTATGCCCACACACTTAAAACCAGTGTCCTCTGAGTTCCAAATTTGCTGGTGGTTTATTGTGCAGCTCAGTAGCCAGATTTTAAAAAACTGTCCAGTGCTCTGGACCTATGAACTGCTGCATGTCACAGTATGACCAAGGGCAAATGGAGTTTGTGGCCAAGAATGCCTTCCTTCCTCTCCAATCTTCCCCTGATAGTTGCGAAGCCTGTTCCTGGGACCAGTCTCAGCACTTATTGAACGGAGTTCCTCACTCAAGCAGCTAATGATCAGAAGTGACAAATGGCTTTGATACACTTAGAAAAATGGGGACGGAAGGGGTCAAAAGAGCACAGGAACAAAACCCAGAAGCAGTCTGGGTTTATTGACAAGGACACCCTTAGAGATTCTGTTTCCTTTTATGCTCTCAATGGCCCTGTGCACACTGAGATTTCAAACTTCATCCTGACTAGCAGAGAGAAGATCGCAGTGCCAAAGGGAAGAGGGCAGGGCTGCTATTATGGGGTGTTTCCTTCATTTTCAGTCTGCTCCTCTTTTTCAGTTCCTTGGCCTGTTTGGTCATTGATCTTGTTGCTATTACTGTCACTACTTCCACCACCACTGCTGGGTTGTGTATGTTGTAAACTTTTCCACTTGGCCAGGTTCTGTGTGAGATTGTTTATCATATTTTCAGCCAGGGGACTATTTTCTGTAAAATGGGACCATTCCTTGAAGAGTGGCTCAGCAATGTGGGTCATGAAACCTGGAAAAAGACAAAATTCAAAGGAGATCATCATGAGAAGCCTACAAGGAAAGTGAAACTATGAAAAGAATACTTGTTCTGGAGTCAGAGGACCTAGGTTCACATCTTCTGATATTACTACATGTGTGACACTGGGCAAATTACTTCAACTCCCTGGTCTCAATTTACTTATCTATAAAATCGATGATCACTGTTCCAGCTCTAGCTCTATGATACTATGAAAAAAAAATCCTCATCAACTTGGATTGAGTGAGGTATAATGATTATCTGATTAAAGTCAAAAGGTTGGATTACTAGATTCTCTCTTTAATTTTATGTATAACCCATTTTACAATACAAAATGCCTTTAAATTTATAGGCATCAATGGCAACTTAGGCAGAAATCCTTCAGTTCTTTCTGATCATACATTCACAGGTGTACGTGTACATATATATATATATATATATATGTTTGTTTGTTTTTAAAGATACATTAGTTTTGTTATTCTTGAAGCTATACAAAACCTTGACCTTGACAAACATAAATTCATGGCACTAATCTAAACTAATTTTTGGGTAGAGGCTCTTTAGGAGCTTGTTTTAATGAATTAATAAAACTAATTTGTATTTAGAATCTAAGTTGTTTTCATGCAAAAGAATGCATTTTAGGTATCTTACATTGTTAACTTACATTGTTTGCTAAGCAAAGGTAAGCTTTAAGTGAGCACCTATTAGTGCACAGATTCTGAATGAATTTTATTGTGCTTCTTTGTGTGGGAGTTAGAAATCAAAGTGGCTAGATCCTCCTGCAAAAATACCACTATAAATATGTCACCAACTTAGAACAGCTGAGGATGTTTCAAACACCTGTTTTAGCAGACTGCTAACCATTTTAGCTTCTCATTGATCAATTTCAGTTAGAAAAGAGCCAAAGAGGGGCAGCTAGGTAGCACAGCGAGTAAGAGCACCGGCACCAGTGTCAGGATGACCTGGGGATCAAATCTGGGCTCAGATACTTAGCACCACACCCAGAAATAACTGGCCGTGTAACCTTGAGCAAGTTACTTAACCCTGATTGCTTAAAAAAAAAAAAAAGAGCCAAAGGACATGCTAACTGGCACTGTATAGTTAACTATCTTCACATACTGTGTGAAAAATCATCTATGTCAAAATTCTAAAATTATAATCCCAGAATCATTTATACCTCATGGATCTAAGGGAAAACAATGAAATGTGATTTTCTATCTGGATCTAGGATTTTTACAAAGCCATACAAGGGGATGCATGTAAGATCTTTTTTATTTCTTCTAAGGCCTATCTCAGCTTTTAAAAAATATCTATATCCTCAAGATAGTTTTCTTGTAAAAATCTCAAGGTCAACATATTTTTACCATTGATTACAAAAAGTTTACTCTTCTACAATATCTGAATGACAATTTATTCTTCTGCATGAGTTTTGCCCCTATTTGCCAATTACCCCTTCAATCATCTTCACTCTGTCCCTAATTTTCAATATATCCTTATTCACTGAATCCTTCCCTGTTGCCTACAACATGCCTAGATCTCCCTCATCATTAAAAAAATAAAACAGAAAAATCAAAACCAAAAAACACACTAAAACCCTTCCCTTGACTCTACCATCCCCCTAAATTCTTGTTTTATATCTGTCTTGTTCATAGTCAAACTCCTAGAAAATAAAAAAGAACATTAATTCTCTTTGCTTTCTCACCTTCAACTCATTTCATCACCTCTTGTAATCTGGATTCCATCCCTATCACTTGACTGAATCTATTCTCTTCAAGCTCATCAATGAGAGATCTTTATTGCTAAATGGCATTTTTTTTTCCCTCAGTTCTCATCTTGACCATGCTGTAGCCTTTGAGACTTAACTACTTTTTCTTTCAGGATAGTCATCTCTTCCTGGATTTTCCTCATAGCTCTGTTATAGGTCTTCTCCTGCCTGTCTGAATGATCCTTCTAAGTTTTCTTCATAGGGATATCTTCCATAATTCTCCTCTTTATGTGTGGGTGTATCCCAAGTGTCTGACCTGGGCTGACCATAATCTCCACAATCTCCTTTTTGGTAATTTCATCAATGGGGTCAATAGTTATATTTATGTAGAGTACACTCACATTTATGTATCCAGTCATCATCTTGATCCTGAGCTCAAAGCCTGACTCTCAAGCTTCTGGACTCACTCAGATGCCTCATAGGCATCTGAAAACTAAACATGTCCAAAATGGAATTCATTTTTTTTTTTTTTTGCTTTTGGAGGGTAGTTGGGGTTAAGTGACTTGCCCAAGGTCACATGGCTAGTTTTTGTGGTAAGCGTCTGAGGTCAGATTTGAACTCAGGTCCTCCTGGCTCCAGGGCTGATGCTCTATTCACCTAGCTGCCCCCATTATCTTTCTTTCTAACCCCATCTCTTATGTTTCCCATTTCTGTCTAGAACATCTTCATTTTCTAATCCATCATGTTTCTAATCTAGGAGCGATCTAGATCTTCACTCTTATGTGACCTCCATATCCAGTCAGTTGCCAGATGCTCCATATCCAGTCTTTATCATTATTTCATTACCCCAGCAGCTTACCTTTACATAGATAAGTAAATACAAAACATATAGGAATAGGGATTGAACCTGTGATTTTATAGTTATAGACCATTCTTAGGTGAGGAAAACTCCCTTTGCCAATGTAGTTCAACACATTTTCTAACTTACAGTCTTAGAGAGTTGTTTAGACCATTGAGATATTAAATCACATGCTCATGGTCACATGGCTAGTATATGCTGAAGACAAGACTTGAATGCATGACTTCCTGATTTGGAGATTGGCTCTTTATCCACTCTGCTGCAATTACCTCTCAACCAGATAGTATATCATTTCTACAATACAAGATGCCATCTTTTGAATTAGGGTGATTAGGAGTGGAGAAAGAAGATGGATGAAAGACATACTGTAGAGATAGTGTGGAGGATTGTGAGGGAGAAGGAAGAGTCTAGGATTTTCCTAGGGTTGTACACTTGAGTGACTGGAAGCATGTCTTTAACAGAAAAGGAAATTTGGAGAAAAGGTGGACTTAGGGTAAAGAGCCCACACTAAGGAGGCAGGAGATGAATGATCTTAATTGTCTCAAAAAACTAAAAGTCAAATAGACATTTACTGACAAAAAAAGGCGAATGGGTGTGGTATTGTGTAGTGGGAGGGGTGGGGAAAAGGAATAGCTTCAGAGAAGAGAATGAAAGTCAGTCAAGAAAGAATAAAAGGATTACCATGTCAAAGTTAAGATTAGATAATATGAATTTGTAGTGGACCCTAGGGGAAAACAGTGATGTGACTCCCTCCAGCTAGTTTAGGAATTTCTGAAGCAGAAGCAGAAAAAATGGAAAGTAGAAATGGGGGTGATCCAAAGTTGGAGATGGTAATGAAGAGGTTAGCATAAAATGATGTTTAGGGTTAGGGGTGCTCAAGACCCCAAAATACCAACACACCGGGTTCTGCCCAATGAATTTTCTCAGCCAAAGAAAAGCAAAATTTATTAAAAGTTTGCCATAATGGGCAGACTCTTAAGGAGCCTCAGTATCTGTAAGGCCTGTATGGGACAAGGGAGCCAGAATCATCTGACACAGAATGAGTTTCTGCTAGATCATTCTGCGGCACTCTCACACTATATGGAGACAAGATGGGGTCTTATATACAGAAAGGTTGTGGGAGGAATCTAGGAGTGGTCTAGAGGAGGGGTTTGGGGAGGGTCTTCAGGAGAAGTCAGATGAGGTCAATGAGTGATTAAGGGTGGGAAGTTGTTGGAGGCTACCTGGAGCCAACAGATAATGGTGGACTAGGCCAGTTCAAGGGTGGATTGATATTTTGATAGGTTCAAGGGTGGGAAGTAGATGGACAGTGGGGGGGTGGGGGTGGGGCTAGGCTAGTAACTGAGGTCTGGGCATAGCCACAATGTAAGGCTTATGGCCTCATGCAAATGGGTCATCAAATGGGATGATTTAATCAGAGTTCAAGGCGGGTTCCCAGAGCCTGTACCTCAAAGATTCAAGGAGAGCTCAAGGGGATTCCTGCAGCCTGCACCTCATCACTGTCACCTTATTTATTTAACTTATATTCAGAATGTATCATATGAAATACCAGGCTGGGTGAATCAAAAGCCGGAATTAAGGTTGCTGGGAGAAATATCAACAATCTCAGATGTGCAGAGGATACCACTTTGATGGCAGAAAGTGAAAAGGAATTAAGAAGGCTCTTGATGAGGGTCAAAGAGGAGAGTGTAAAAGTTGGCTTGAAGCTTTATATCAAAAAAAAAAACCCTAAGATTTTGGCAAATGGTCCCATCACTTCCTGGCAAATAAGAGGGAGAAGAAATGGAAGCAGTGTCAGATTTTATATTCTTGGGCTCAAAGATCACTGTAGATAGTGGCTGCAACCATGAAATTAAAAGATGCTCTTTGGAAGAAAAACTATAGCAAATCTGGACAACAAACTAAAAAGCAGAGTCATTACCTTGCTGACAATGGTCCACAAAGTCAAAGCTATGGTTTTTCCAGTAGCAATATATGGCTATGAGAGTTGGACTATAGGGAAAGCTGAACACTGCAGAACTGATACTTTCCAATTAAGGTAATAAGAGAAGACTTTTGAGAGTCCCTTACACAGCAAAGAGATTAAATCAGTCACTACTTAAATTAATTCATGCTTTTCACTAGAAGGTCAAATTCTGAAGCTGAAGCTTAAATACTTTGACCACATAATGAAAAGATGGGACTCATTGGAAAAGACCCTGATGCTGGGAAAGATTGAAGACAAAAGGAAAAAGGGACAGCAGAGGATGAGATGAATATAGTGTAATAAACATGAACTTGGACAGACTTTGAGAGATAGTGGAGGAAAGAAGGGCCTGGTTATGTATGGTCCATGAGGGTCATGAAGAGTTGGATATGACTGAACAACAAAATTATATGCCAGGTACCGTATTAAATGCTGGAGATAAAAAGGCAGAAATGAAACAATTCCTACCCTCCAGAAGCTTCAAATTAGCTTCATGTAAAATCAAATTAGGCATTTATTTCAAAATTACAAAACTTTTAAAGTAACTCAAATTATACTCCTCACATCAATCATGATAATGATTGAGATGAACATGAAACTGATTGAGGTTCTAAATGTCATAAAACATACAATAGAAGTTTCAATTGATAATATGGCAGGACTTACTCCTTCACACCTAGCCATTACATAAATATTACAAGTTTAATAACACAGGATTAAGATTCTCTTAAATGGGGAAGTGTGTTGAAAGAAGTATTAAAAAAGGATTGAATTTTGTGAGCTTCTTCATATTTTCAGTGATTCAATTCTAAATAGCAGAGCTAATGCAGCTTGATTAATGTTCTTCAACAAAGCTTTTGTCCTGTTTTTCATTTTTCTTTTAAATGTACATATTTTAATAAGAATGGTACATATGCTATTTAGTTAAATAACCAGCAGTTTATATTCTTTCTTTTCACTCTGGGTTCAACCATTCAAAGGGATCTTATCAAACTCCATTTTCAGTCTTGCAGATCTGTGTAGGGGTTTATTTATTTGTTGTATGACTCCTGGCAGTGAGTCCATGACAAACTAAATTAAAACAAAAATTCAAGGCCAGCTTACCAATTTGTATACTAGGGATTGAATCCTTCTGTTGATTACAAAGAGGACTTATTTCCAGTTCGAATTTCTGCTCGAGGTGACCTAAGAAGAGAGGAGAAAAAGATCTATTTGTGGTTTGGCATTCATGAAAATAAGTTTATAATTTCTTACCACCTGGTTGGGAAAAGAAATTCCAGAAACTGGTGCTTGGTTTGTTATCATTATCCAAAATCCTTTATTAAAAGCTCACTTGCCTCTGCCCTCCCCTGCCCCTGTAATTACTGTGAAATTTTAATGTATCAGGGAATCAACAGTCAATTCAGGTTACCACAAGGTCTGCCCAGCTAGATCAGGAGAGGTCTTATATCAGGAACCACAGGACCAAAAGCAGGCTTATGTCCTAGGAAAGGTCAAGGGTCAGTCTCTGAGTTACTAGTTAAGAATATGCATTTGCGCTTAACAGTTTTCTTTTCATCTGAGGATAGCCAGGAATGGACAATAAACAGGAACTGGAGAGGCCTGATTTAAAAAAACAAACCAAAAAAAAAAACCCCTTTCCTCTGCAAATATACCATAGCTCATTTTAACAAAATCTACCTTCATGTGTCTGTTAGGCTCCTTAAATGGATGAGTCTGCTTTATATAATAGAAATAAAAGGCAAAAGGTCCAACTCTTTATAGGGATGCTAAATGCCTTTTGTTAGCTAGATAGTAAGAAAAAAAAAACAGAACCATCATGAGAAGCTTACCTTACAGTATACAGTACCTACATATTCCCTTTCAATCCTCCTCCTATGTGGGGAGATTGAAGGTATTTTTGAGGTGGCTTCATTAGACTAGCCATTCAAAATGTAGTCAGTAACAGAGGAGTATTGATTATAAGCAGCTGTTATAATACCTCTAAGGATGGCAGGAAAGCCCTAAATTCCACACCCATCTAGCTAACCTCTTCAAATATGGAGGACTTAAGCTGAAGCAACAATCCAGTCTACGTTGTTCATCTCTAGCTATTACCCACATCCTTGACCCTTAGATTTCCAGAAGGCATGCAATTTCCCATTAAAGAGAAAGTTTTCTTAAATTGGTTCTCTTTCCTCACTTCCCTATTTTTGTCAATTGTATCATTAACCTCTGAGTCACTTGTGTTTGAAGCTTTGGACTCATATTTCACTTATCCCTTTCCTTCATGTCCTCCACACATAATCTGCTACTACCTCCTGCCTGTTTTTTTTTTTTTTCTCTTCACAATATCTCTTAAATCTGGCTCTTTTTTTTATATCTGCCAACATGCTGGTCTGAAATCTTATCACTTCACACCTGGCTTATTACAAGAAGAGTCTTCTAATTCAGCTCTATGCTTCTGGTCTTTTCCTCTCAAATAACTGTATAGCACTCATATTTCTATAACACTTTAAGGTTTATACAGTACTTTCCTCACAACCTGTGACAACTGTTTTACAGAGAAGGAAACTGAGGTTTAATGATTAAGAAGTAACTGGCCCAGGGTCATATAGCTAGTAAATCTTTTTAAAGAAGGAAGGGAGATTAGTTTGACATGGCCTGTTCTTAATGAGCATATGAGGGCTCCTTATAAATACAAATTCCTATTCTATATGTTCACAAACCATCCCTTTAATAATATCCTAGAGTTTTCCCAGGAAAGTTTGCTGACCTATAGTTTGAAGATTTTGCCCCTTCCCTGTTTTTGAATATTGGGAAAACATTCGCTCTTCTCTAGTCCTATTCTCCTATTGTTTTCTAAAAACTTTCAAAGACTAGTAACAGTAGCTTTGCACAATCACATCTTTTCTGTTTTCTCAATACCCTCAGCCTGAGACTTGAAGTAATTGATGGCAACTAAGTTGCTTTCTTACTGTATCTTTATTTATACCTTGGTTCTCTATTATTTTTATTTTATGCAGTCTAGTCCAAAGATCATTCTCTTTGGTGGAGAAAAACTGAAAAAAAAAAAGTTTGACTTCACTAGTTCTTCCTTCTTTCTGTTGTCTGTGATTTACATCCACTCCACCAAGCATCACTCAGATCACTTCTTTGATTCTCTTTTCTATTCTTTTAGCAAAATGAACAAAAAAAACCTATTATTTTTATTGCCTTGGTATTCCTTCCCAGCTCTAGTTCATTGTGAACATTAGTATTACTGACACTCTTCTTCTAGGATTGTGTCATGCTTTTGTATTCATCCTTCATTAGCTGTCTATTTTATATTTCATATGTCTTTTCAAAGTTTATTAGGTGATAACTTTTCTGCATATCCACACTAGTTTCTTTACGTAGCTCTCCATTTTCTTCTTCTTAGGAAATATTTTTTTCTATCTTTAGGACTTTATTCTTGACAAGTTCACATCTCTCCACGGATAACTTCCCCTGTAGAATTTTTAGGCCATACAACTCTTCCCATCTTTGAATTCTTTGACAAATGTTCTCCCAAAATCTAGGGTGTATGTCAGACTACATCTGACTTTCCTCTCCATTATGTCATAAAAACTGAGAACAGTCACTTTCTTCCCAGGTTCCTATAATTCTTACTTTAGTACCTTTGGTTTATGTCATTCTTAAAATGTGGAAGTCAGAACTGAACAGAGAATTCTGGGTATGGTCTGACCAATGCAGAGCATAATGGAAGCCATTACCTCTCTAGTTCTGGTCACTGAACTTCTATTAATGCATTAACATTAGCAATTTTAATGATAATTTTCCTATAAGCCACGATGAACTTGCTGTTGGGATGGAGAGGTTCCATGGATATACACAATATTGTAAAACAGCAATGTTTATGATTAACTACTAAAATGAATTCTCTTTTCTCTATTCTATTATTAAATCCATAGGGAAAGGTATTCTACAATCTCAGTAAGCTGTTTTTACAGTTTTTTGGTTTATACATTCAAGACATTTCTCTTCTTCCTAAAGAAAGTTTCAGCTGAATGCAAGAGTGACCCACAGGTTGTCCCCTTAGAGAGAATATAAAAGTTGGCAAAATTGGTTTTATTATGAACCTGAAGTCAAGAAACATAATTTTCTGGCACCTTGGTCATATTGCCTTGTATTACTCATGACAAAAATGTAGAGAAGGGAACCCATCAAGAATGAATGGTTCATGGGATCATAGATTCAGAATCTGGAAGGGACTTCAAAGGCCATATAGTCCAAGGCCCTTTGTTTTACAGATAAAGAAACAGAGACCCAGAGAAGTTAAATAACCTGCACAAAATTTCAAAGGTAGGATGAATTTGGAGCAGCATTTGCAGGTAAGACCTCTGATTCTAGAGTGATTGCTGTAACTTATAAAGAAAACTTCAAATGAGCTTGACAAGGTTCTCCAGACCAAATCAATGTATACACTGATAATCACTTCTATATGAAGATGGATGCATGGGAGAATAGGGGAAAATACACACAAACTATGGTTGTGGATTAGGAAATGAAAGGGCCAAAGGCTTGTAGATTTTTCCAGAAGTCTCATTCTTCTCTATTATGATTAAAAAAAAAAAAGAGTAGGAAGGCATTGACCATGGGCAAGCAGTGAATATCACAAAAAAAAAAATGAAATTGAGCATATTTTAATAGATAAGAAATGATGGACTATTGACATGGCAATCATTTGGAAATCAGCTATCTTGTGTGCAATCTCATTGATGAGCAAAGGTAAAATTAGAAGAAAGAATAAAGATGAAAAAGCATCATGTACAATTACAGCAGCTCCAATGCAACCTATTTAAACAAACTATTGACTCTCAAAAATGGGAAGTGGATAAAAATATAGACACTAGCTATTGCCATTTCTTAGATATTTTTAACTGATGCCAAAAAATTGCTATAATTAAGAAGCCAAAATTTCTCAGAAACTTCTTCAATATATTTGATTCTGAAGGATGGTACTAAGTCAAGTCGGTCAATATGCATTTATTAAGTGCCTTCTAGGTGTTAGGCACTGTGTAAAGTGCTAGGGAGAAAAAAGAAAGTCAAAAGATAGTCCCTAAGTTCAGAGCCGGGGGAGGGTGGGGGGGGGGGCTCACATTCTAATGGAGGTTGAAGGAGAGATAGCATACAAACAATGACAGATGAACCAGATAGATACAGTAAAAACTGGAGATTATCTCAGAGGGAAAAGCACTAGCATTTAAAAAGGAATCAGGAACAGCTTCTCTTAGGTGACTTGTAGTTGTGACTTTAAGTTGGGAGGCAGAAATGAGAAGAGAGAGCATTCTGGGCATGGGAGACAGCCAGCGGAAATGCCTCAAGTGGAGAGATTGAGTGTCTTCTTCAAAGAATAGTAAGGTCAGTGTCATTGGACATGAAGTACTTGGGGGTGATTAAGATGTAAGAAAACTGGAAAGGTAGGAGGGGGCCAGACCATGAGGAAATGAAAGTGCTGAAATGTATAATCCATTCTTTATTAATATTCTCAAAATTAAACAACTATGAAGTGTCTATGCATGGTTCTTCCTAGGTACTCTTATCTGGTGTGTCAAAGTTAGTGAGGACCATGCATGAAGAGCAGTGGTCATAATGTGAAAAGCAAAGCAGAGGACTTGCCAGGCTAAGCTACCTCCTTGTCCTTCACTTACCAGCTGCTGCACTAATGTCAAGACTATTAAAGTATTAAAGAAATAACTTAAATTCTTGCTACAGCTCCAGCATATTTGCTCTTGGTTGTCTCTCAGTGTGGAGAGATTATAAATTATCATGCAACTGGAACTGATTTTGTGTTTTTATCAACCCACTCAATCCAAGGGAAATCTGTTCCACTTTGTGCTGTAAGAACTATAGATTATTCATTGGTTCTTTTTTTTTTTTTAAAGCAATCAGGGTTAAGTAACTTGCTCAAGGTTAAATGGCCAGTTATTTCTGGGTGTGGTGCTTACTCGCTGAGCCACCTGGCCGCCCCTAAGCAATTGGGGTTAAGTAACTTGCTCAAGGTTACACGGCCAGGTGTTTCTGGGTGGGTGCTAAGTGTCTGAGCCCGGGATTCGATCTCCAGGTCTTCTCAACACTGGAGCCGGTGCTCTTACTCACTGTGCTACCTGGCCACCCCTTATTCATTGGTTCTGAAGAAGAAAGATGGCAAAAGATGGTCTTAAGTGAACTGAATAAATGTGCCTTGGTAATCTTTTCTTTAAAGACTGAAGATATAACTCAGACAAATTTCAACTGAACTCTCCTCCAAAAGAATTACTGCTGTTATTTGATGTCCTAACAATACCAGGATATGGAGTTATTATGGTAGTAATCCTTTCAAGCTCATTCCTGGATTGGGACCTGATTGGGTCTCTCCCACTCACATAAAACCTGACATTGTTACTGTTAACCGAGAAGGGCTGTGACAGGTTAATCAACTCAAATATGGTTTCACCAATGAGGTAGAGAAGCCTGACTTATCCAAAAATGAAATGACCCCACTCAGGGAAGAAATTTAAAAGAATTAACATAATAAGGAGAAATAAGAATAGCTGGCTGCTGAAGCAAACTCTAACTTTCTATATAAATTTAAAGGGATCCATCACATCTCATTTCAAGGTTCCTTCTTTACCATCTTCCCAGAGAGCTAGTGCTGGGGCAGTATGACAGAGGAGCAATTTTGGAGTTAAAAAACCTGGGCTCAAAGTCAGCCTCTGACAATTACTACCTGTGTGACCTAGGACCAGTCATCTGACCTCCATAGGCTCAAGTTTTCCCATCTATGGATGAGGAATAACAGTGTTGGACTAAACGCATTCTAAGGTACTTTCTAACTGTACCTGTTTTTAAGGATCAATAATCACAAAAGAGTCTAATCTAAGTCGCTCATTTTACAGATGAGGAAACATTGAGAAAAAATTTAATGACTTGTCGCAGTTCACACAGCTAGCTAATAATGGCAGAGCTGGGTCTTAAACTCAGGTTTCTGAACTTTCTGCCAGTGTGCTCTTTGCAGCTATTTGCACATCTCCTTATCAGGTTAATTCTTTAAAGCTTCTTCCCTAATGTTTGGGGTTATTTGATTTTTGGATAAGTTAGAGTTTTTCTACCTCATTGTTGAAACCATATTTGAGTTGATTAACCTGGCTTTTTTTTTTTTTTTTTTACAGGCCTCTTTCATTCCTTAACAGAGGGAGGGGATAGATGTTTGGCTGCTTTTGTCATATTCCTCCTGCCCTGTTGCTTTCCATTTAGTGAAGATAACATTGTCCTCTATCTCCTCTCTTAGCCTCCTTCCCACTCCCCTACTCCAACCTAAGCATTTAAATGACTTTTTAGGTTTAGCATAGCTCATTAAAATGAAGGTCAGAGTAGTATAAGCAGAACTGTGCCTGATACTTGCTCTTGGTACACCATCACAGGAGCCCATAAAATACTTTCCCTTGCTTTCCAATCCATCCTGTTGTGCCCCTCCTTATTCCTCTTGTTCAATCCCACTACTTTTTGAAAAAATAGGAATTCCTTTCTTCCCTTCCTCCCTCCTTTCTCTCTCTTCCTTTTCTTTCTTCTTTCCTCTCCCTTCCTTTCTTTATTCTCTTCCTTTCTTCCTTCCCCCTGACTTGTTTCTTTTCTTCTTTCCCTCTCTGTACTTTCTTTTCCTTTGTTCTTTCTCCTTGTTCCCTTTCTTTTTCTTTTCCTTCCTTCCTTCCTTCCTTCCTTCCTTCCTTCCTTCCTTCCTTCCTTCCTTCCTTCCTTCCTTCCTTCCTTCCTTCTTTCCTTCCTTCCTTCCTTCTTTCCATCCTTCCTCCTCCACTCATTTATTTATGTATTTATTTCTTATATTCTATTTCCTTCTTTATTTCTTCCCCCCTTTATCAGGATAGTTTGTAAGAGATTTCAAAGGGAGGATTAAGGTAACCAGAGCTGATTGCAGAAGCTGATATCCATGTGAGATGACCCACTTTCAGTTTGAAACCCTTGACCCACTCCATTACCAGAACACTCACCTTGCCTGTAGAACTCCTCACAGACCCTTTCACTCCACTGTTTGCTCAACTTCCACATCCTACAAGGATTGCAAATGTCAGCACACTTCAGCAAAATCTGAAAAATGAATAGTGGGGAGGGAGGGAGGGAGCAGAGGCAGAGATTGTTAGCAATCTGTCAGAAGCACATGGATCATGGGTCAAAGGTCAGACTTTGGGCATCCTTTCTTCTTCATCCATTTTAAAGGCCTCTTTAAGGAAATGGTCTTTGGTCACCACTTGCCACAGAGCATTCCTTCAGAACTCTCATTTGTAGCAGAGAATAAGAGAAGATTCCAATTTCAAGAAGCTGGAGCTGCCTGGATAGAGAAGGTTTGGGAGGAAGTTGCTGCAACTTGTCTCTAGACTGGGCTAGGGCCTGGAGGCTGCCAGCCAACACTGAGGATGCAGTGGGCCAGGAGCCAAGCCAGTGTGAGAATGCTTGGGCCTCATTTCCCTAGTTTGACTTTACTTATCACTTTAATTATGTTTGTTTGGATTTGTCCTGCCTGCTTGTGTGTGTGTGTGTGTGTGTGTGTGTGTAAAAGTCAGCCCTGAAGACCCAGCCTAGGTTTTCATTTGTGGGGCTGAAATAGGGCCCATTTAGCTTGTGCCAGGCTGGTGGTTGAGCGAAAATTTGGTCAATAGCAAAAGCAGACTGACCTCAGGTTTGCCAGAATGCCAACTGTTTTTAGGAGTTCTCTAAACCAAAGAGGCATGTTGAGTTCCCAGGACAATGGTTTTACCCACAAACATTCCAGTAAAATATAGAAGTTCTTTCAGTGTAAGTAGGTTTTCAATATGCAAGATGGAATGTCTCTAATTTTTACTGAGATTGGAGGAGTTAGGGTGTACCTTGAAAGACTTAAGAATTCCAATCTTTGCAGTGACATAATATTTATGATCTTTTTGTGGTGGCAAAGAACTAGAAAGTAAGGGGTACCTATCTGAGGAATTACTAAACAAATTATGGCATATGTACTGGAATATTATTGCTCCTCAAAAATTGTGAAATGAATAGAGGAAATAGCAGATTTCTATGAACTGATACAAAGTGAACAGAATCAGAACAATTTTTACAATAAGAACATCATCATAAAGACAAACAACTTTGTAAGACTCAAGAACTCTGATCAGTGCGATGACCAACCTCTATTTTGTGGGACCCATGATGAAGCATGCTACAGCTCCTGACTAAAGGTGTAAAATGAGACATACCTTTTTGGACATTCAGCCAAATATGGATTTGGAGGCACATAACAAGGCAAATAGCAATTGCTGTCCCTGAGAGGATACTTTAAAGATACTGCTAATTAGATATCCCTAGGAACTCTATTTAGATGACAGGAAATTGCTCTTCTAAAATCTTTTAGAATAATGTCATTTGGCACCGTACAATGGCAGGTTATCCTAATAAACTTATTATTTGGGGATTTGTTTTGTTTGACTATATTTGTTACAAGGTTTTTCTTTTTCTTCTCATTTTGGAGGTATTGGAGGGAAATAAATGAGAAAAACAGAGAAGAGTGGGGGGAGAGTTATTTATGTTGTGGGGTTAACAATTCTATTTGCACTTATTTGTGCTGAGTCAAGAAGATGGTGGAAAAGCTTTCATCATTGGCAAGGAGTAGTGGATGATACCCTTTTCCTTCTAAACCCATTCAGAAATACCTCTCCATATATCCTACTAATTAGGGATTGATTTGAGTTAGCAGGATCCTCATTTAATATGCAGATACCCTAGGCAGGCACTAAGTGGAGTCATTAAAAGAGTGAATGACTTGGAGTAAGGAAGAGAAGTTCAAATATTGCCCCAGATGCTAGTTGAGTAGCAGCAAGTCAGCTAACTTCTGTCAGCCTCAATTTCCTCATGTTTAAAATGAGGATAATAGTACTTACTGCACAGAGTTTTCGTGAGGATCAAAAGAGGTTAAAATAAGTGAAGCACTTTGTATCCCTTAAAGCTATTATTACTACTGGGAAGACTAAACCTAGTCACACATTCGTTATGCTTTGGTGTGAATTTCATTCAACAAACATTTTAATTATTACCAACTATATAAACAACACCATGCTAGGTACAGTGCCTGGTACACAGTAGGTATTTAATAAATGCTTGTTGACTAACTGGGTAAGATACAATCATGCCCTCTCCTCACAGAACAGACAGTGTAATAGAAATGAACACAGAGAGCCATAATATACAGTATTACATATTAAGTGCTTTAGAGAATTACAAAACAAAGTTCTATGTAAAGTCCAGGGTGGTGAAGGCATTAGCAACTAGGAATCATAGGACTACAGATTTAGAGTTGGAAGAGTCCTTAGTACTCAAGTCCCCTCATTTTTCAGGTGAGGGGACTGAAGTCAAGATTGATGAATTGACTTGACCAAGTCAAAGAGTTAGTATGAGTTGAACCTAGGTCCTCTGACCTCAAATTCACTTTTTTCTCCTTCTACTACATTACCTTGGCTCCACCAGGAGACAAAGGAGGTCAACAGTTGACTGACACCCAGGACATCCCAGGCCAGTTTTGATTGTTTAAGAGGAAGGAGAAGTGATTGTGTAATTGGATATTTTCTAGAAGTCAGACTTGGGTAAGATGGAAGACTGGCCAGATGGGGGCATCGTGTGCACACAGGATACTTGGAAGGTGCGGCAGGGCAAGAAGACTCAAGAGCAAAGGCTAGAAGAGTTTCTGAAAGAGTCAGTGTGCTTGGGACTGGCCTGAGGCCCTACAACATGTACTGGGCGTACTTTTGCCAAGAATACTTCAATATGCTGATAGGGATGGTAGCTGTATATAGGAAGGAAAGAAGGAAGGAAGGAAGGAAGGAAGGAAGGAAGGAAGGAAGGAAGGAAGGAAGGAAGGAAGGAAGGAAGGAAGGAAGGAAGGAAGGAAGGAAGGAAAGAAGGAAGGAAGAAAGGAAGGAAGAAAGGAAGGAAGGAAGGAAGGAAAAGAAAGAGAGTGGATTCATATTCATTTCCAGATCAGCAGCTGATTAAAAGGCTTTTCATCAGTAAAATAATACCTGCATATGGTGTGAGGTTAATTAAGCCCCTCCATTAACAATGTCTTATGCTTAATAAAAGCCAAACTCTGAATCAAGCAAATCTTTTTAAAATTGTCAATAATTTTTATTGAAACTTAAAAAAAAAACCATAACACTCTAGACAAACACTTTAAAAATTGTTTGAAAAAGTTTGACAAGACTTGGAAAATTGGTTAAAAAGTTTGTATGTCCCAAATTTGAAGTGAACATCTTATTTCTTTCAGATTTTCAAAGTTTTACCTTTCTATTCCATAATTGCCTACCTGATTTCCAGTAATTAGTCTATTTTGTGGGACATTCAGGAGAATGCAGATGCTTATGTGAATTGTAAACTTCCCAAATCATCCTCTCTCCCATAATATACTCCAAACTGGGCTAAAATAATAGTATAGTAAATCTGTTATCTAGTATTCTATGGAAAACAGTAAAAATCTATGCTTTTCTTTTGACTTTTTACAGTAAGTACAATAATGGCTCACATTTCTTTAGTGCCTTTTACTTTACAATGTGCTTTATAGAAACACATCCTTTGCAGTTGAACTTCATGGCAACCCTGGGAAACTCAGAGGGGAAAAGTGATATGAAAAAACACAAAGGCTATTTTGTGTCAAAGGTGGGATTCATACTCAAGCCTCCTGACTACAGAGCCAGTACTCCTTCCACAAATCCATAATTTCCATAAATTCATTCTTTCCATAAATTTCCTCCTGAAATTGATGGTTAATGATATTAATAGTGAAGATGCTGGGGTTCTTTGAAAATTCTATGGTGTTTTCCAGAAGCATCTAAGAATGATTAAAGGATGTTTAGTTTTAATACCAAGGATATTTTAGCACATTCTAATTTTTTGAAAATTGGCAATCTGTTTCTGGTAAAGAGGCCATGAGCCCCATATCAATTATTTCCTGACCATGCTGGCTAGCAGAAGGCTCATTCCTTCTTCCAATCCCTTTAGAATCCCTGTTCCTTCACTTTCTGATTAGCTACCACGAAAGCAGTCTTATTTTTGAGATGGTTTGTGGTCCCTAGTGGAAGCAAGAAGGGATGGACAGGTTCAATTCAAATACAAAAAAAATTATTTATAGTTTACCTATTATTGGGTAAAGTGTGGTTAAGTAAAAATTGAACCAAATATAAGTGTTGGCAGACACCTTAGTAATAATCATCTTGTCTAATTCACATATTTTACAGATGAGGAAACTGGGACCCAGATAAGTAAAGTGTCTTTCATGTTCATACAAGCTAGTAGCTGAGCTGGGACCAAAAGCAACCCCATTCTCTAGATTACTGGGCCAGTGTTCATTTGAGGGAACCACACCATGCTTAAGCAAAATAGAAAAATTTGTCACAAATTTGAAACGGATTGATCAAAAAGGCTTAAAGCAAAGGAAGGCTATTTTCCCTTTTGTACTGCACAGAATTGTTTTATGTTAATATAGCAGCCTTTTCAAATTGTGGAGGTGCCATGGTGATACCCTACTCTCAACATATGTGAAGTATGACGCATGTCATGCCAGCGGCAGCACATCAGGGGCATTTTGTGTGGTGCTCTTGGCTCATTAAGAAACATCAAGTGAAGCAGTTTCCAAACAAGGGAAATGAGACCCTGCCAACTCACAGACATAAAACAGAGATTCTTCATAGGGACATTTAAAAACATTTTTTTCCCAAGTGTCTCATGTCTTAATAAAGTAGGTCACAATTCTAGACTATAGGGTTTAACATACTCTGTCTCTAATCAGTTCAATGTGTGGTCCCTGTCCCTAAGGGTTTTTTTCCCCCCCAAGCAAATGTGGAAAACATTTTCCCTTTTTTTTTTTTTACCTGAAGCATAAAATGTCGGTCCTGAGCATCTTCCAATCTCAAATTCTGATTGTTGAGCTGATCTCTCAAGTGGGTCAGAAATTCATTCTGTCGGTTGATGTCCGTTGCCTTGATGAGGGAACCCAGCTTTTGTTCAATATCCTGTCTGCACCCATCGGAGAGAAGATAAAAGACAAACACAGGAGCAAATCTTTTTGAACATGGGATTGATTCATCACTCAGCAATTCTAAACCACATTCCTGATAGATCATTCTACATATTACAACTAATGGTGGAATGCCCTTTTCCTTACTGACCCATTATTATTAGTAATGATAATAGCTAGCATAATGTGTATGTATATACACATACATTATGTGTGTATACATATATGTATATACACACATTATGTGTGTATACATATACGTATATGTATATGTGTGTATGTGTATATATATATATATATAAATATAAATATTTCTGGAGAAGAAAATGGCAAATCACTCCATTATCTTTGCCAAGAAAACCTCATGACCTCGTGGACAGCATTGGTGTGATAAGGCCATGAAGAGTTAGAAACTATGAATGACTGAACTATAGCAACAATATAGTTTCCAAAGCGCTTAACAAGTATTATCTCATTTTTATCATTACTGGGTGATGGGTGCTAGTATTGTACTAATTTTATAGATGAGGGAACCAAGGCAGACTTTCCCAGGGTTGCACAGACCCTTTGAAGTTAAGGTTGTTTGGAGTCTAGGTATAGTGGGCTGCCCATTGTACCACCTAACTCTCTCCTAGTCTCTGGTCAGGGCTGTCTTTGATCTAGTGAGGTATCCAAGTAGCGGCAGCTATATAACTTGAATGAAATCCTGGTAAATGGGATTGGGGTAATTTGTGCCTCATAACATTCCTTCCTATGTGTGTGTGGAAGAAGCCCAGGTCTAAAAACCAAATCCAATTACATGCCAGAAGGAGAGCACAGAAAGCTTAAAGAGTCATAGGGGTTTGGGTCAGGGCAGGTGGTCAGAATGCAAAGGAGCATTCCTCAACTTGATTTGCAAGAGAAGCAAAAGCAAGCAACAGCAATAATAATAATGATGGCTTACATCTGTTAAGCACTTTACAGCTTATCATGTGCTTCCACATACATGATCTCATTCAATTATATATATATTATACTACCAGATGTCTTTCAAGGCATTTCAGCCAAGAAAGGCCCATAAGCAAGTTTTTGTTTTGAATCCATGGTGATCTGCTTACTAGGAAACTTATACCCTCTGAAAAAAAAAGATGCGAGTGTAGGACAACTATGTGCATAGAAGGGACAAAGCTGGTCAGTTCTTCAGTTAATTCTCCTCTTTTCTCTCCACCTACCCTCTGTTCCCTTCCTTTCTGTAGATGATTGGTTCACTTCTGTTGTTTGCCTTTCTTTCAGTCTTTGGAATTGATTAAAGTGGAAGGCATAAGCTTTCATCCACACTGGTGGTACTGGGTCAAGGGGGTATGAAAGTTAATCAGAATTGATGGTTCAAGAGACTCCATACTCCCTCAGCTGTGGGATCAAAGGATCAGCCCCTTAGAGCTGGGAGGGACCTCAGAGGTCATTTAGTCCAACTCTCTCATTACATAGAGGAAGAAACAGAGGAGCTGAGAAGTCAAGTAGTTTGACCAGGGTTAGTATATATCTGATGCAGAATTTAAACTCAGGTGCTTTCTTATTTTAACTCCAAAACTCGATCTACTATTCTGTGCCATTTAAGCAGCATGACCTGAAGAAGCTAAAAAATAAAACATGCTGTCCCTAAGATGATTATTTTGTCAGTAGGGAGAGACTATATATCTGTATATATCCTTTGAATTATATATAGAGTATATATAGGTATGGATTGTGAAACCTAGTCCCATGCCGTTCAGCAGTCTCACTTAAGGCTGGCCCCCATTACAAGCTGGAAGGTCAGAGTTAAGGATGTCTTTGGAAGAAGGCATATTTAACTGGGGCCACACACAGACTAAAGCTGTGTCTGTGGTCTCCTTCTCTCTGTGAACTCACCAACTGAATTAAAAACCATACACTGGGAAACTCTTCCCCTCCACCCATTTCCCCTTCCCAACTTTTCATCTTTTTTGAGGTCTTATCTCCTCCATGGGAATGGAAGCTCCTTGAGGGCAGGGACTGTCTTTTGTATTTCTTTGTATTCCCAGAGTTTAGTAAGTGCCTGTTGTTGTTCAGCTATGTCTGACTCTAAACGACTCTGTGTACCATAATGTGCCATAGGGTTTTTCTTGGTAAAGATTTGCCATTTCCTTCTTTGGTGGATTAAGGCAAACAGAAGTCAAGTGACTTGCCTAAGGCCACATAGCTAGTAAGCCTCTGAGGCTGGATTTGAACTTGGGTCTTCCTGACTCCAGGCCCAGTGGTCTAGCTAGCTATCTAGCTGCCTTCTCTGGAACATCTTAAGCACTTAATAGATGTTTATTGACTCTATTTACTCTTCTTTTCTATTTAAAAGGTCCTATGTGCAAAATTTAAATATAGAGATTTTTACTGGAGCCAGTAAAATCCCTTTGAAAAATTTAATCTTCAGCAAATTCTTACTCCTAACAAAGATAACTTAACAAAAATACATAATCTCATCTTTAGTTCAGTTGTGTATGACTTTGTGACCTCGTTTGGGGTTTTCTTGGCAAAGATACTGGAGTGGTTTGTCATTTCCTTCTCCAGTTTATTTGGCAGAAGAGGAAACCGAGGCAGGGAGGGTTAAGTGATTTGCCTAAGCTCACACTCTAGTAACTATCAGAAGCCAGATTTGAACTTACCAAGAGAACCAGCACTCTATCCACTGTACCACCTAGCTGCCCATAATCTCATCTATACTTCACTTAAAATTTCAAGGTTATAGTTTTGGTCTTTAGTTTTAAAACCTTTTATTACTTTGGAGCTTGAAAATGCCTCTATTTTATTATATAAGATATGCAGGGAGAACCATTTTGGTGACATAAAGCACAGGATTTTGGTGGTTCTGAAGGGTGCTAAAATAAAGAGCTACATATTATTCTAAGCTTTTTCTGCCTGTCAGTCTTTTATAGCTATTCAGAGAAACTTCCTAGTTTCTGGGTTGGTGTATCTGATACCTCTGTACCTCCCTGGGACTTGACACGGAAGTTCAGGCAAGACTGGTCAACTGACTTGGAGGCTGCCAGGATCTCGTGGGCTCTTTAGCCATCCCTGGAGTGAGTGAATGGCTGATCTCTGATATGTCTGCATCAGTATGTCTCATCTCAATGGCACTTACGTCATTTCCTTTGGCAAATGTGCAAAGAGCCTTGATTCTCGAAGCATGCCAATTGTAGATCGCCAGTGGTGATTCTCCAGCACAGACTTATTCTAGGGAGGAAGAGAATAAAAGCCAGGATGAAGGAAAGGACAGATACGGATCTCTCATATTGAGCACGACTGTAGTGAGGCCCATACTTCCTCTTTAGCAAAAGCCAGGCTTCATAACACAGAGTGACAGGGCAAACCTCCTTTGCCCCCAAACACAAAAACCCTACAAAACTGTGCAAGGATTTTTCTCAGAAGCACTGCCTTAGTGGCTATATTCCCATCCCTACTCCATGGAAAGGAGTGAAAAAAGATTAGTTTCCATCATCACCTGCCAATTCCATGTTCTCCCTTTAGACCACAATGGAGAACAGAGAAGCCATTATGGTTATTTGCTGAGGGCTGGACCTCATCATCCCTTCATGTTTCTATGCATGACACAGAGAACTTTTAAGGATGATCCAATCATCAATTTAGAACTGGAATGAGCCTAGTCCAATCCCTTTTTACAGATGAGGAAACAAGACCACAGCAAGTGACTTGCTTAAAGTTACAGAGGTGTAGAGCATTATCTAACACCATATACCAAAATCAAGTCTAAATGGGTATATGATCTAGGTATAAAGGTTGATACTGTAAGCAGTCTCAGAAAACAAGGAATAGTTTGCCTGTCAGATTTGTGGAGAGGGAAGGACTTTATGACTAAACAAGAATTAGAGAACATTATAAAATGTAAAAAGGATAATTTTGACTACATGAAATTGAGAAGTTTCTGTACAAACAAAGCCAATGTAACCAAGATTAAGAGGGAGGTGGGAAATTGGGAATCTTTACAATCTATGTCTCTGACAAAGGACTCATTTCTAAAATATACAGAGAATTGAGTCAAATTTATAAGAATACAAGTCATTCCCCAATTGATAAATGGTCAAAGGATATGAACAGGCAATTTTCAGAGAAAAAAATTAAAGATATCTATAAGCACATGAAGAAATGCTCTAAATCACTATTGGTTAGAGAAATGCAAATCAAAACAACTCTGAGGTACCACATCTCACCAGTCAGATTGTCTAAGATGACAAAACAGGAAAATGACAAATGCTGGAGAGGATGTGGACAAATTGGAACACTAATGCATTGCTGGTGGAGTTGTGAACTGATCCAGCCTTTCTGGAGAGCAATCTGGAATTATGCCCAAAGGGCTATAAATACTTTCATATCCTTTGACCCAGCAATACCACTCCTAGGATTATATCCCAAAGCGATCATAGAAGTGGGAGGAAAACCCATATGTACAAAAATGTTTATAGCAGCTCTTTTTGTGGTGGCAAAGAATTGGAAATTAAGGGGGTGCCCATCAATTGGGGAATGGCTGAACAAGTTGTGGTATATGCATGTTATGGAATACTATTGTGCTGTAAGAAACTAGGAGCAGATGGACTTCATATTTACCTAGAGAGGCTTATACAAACTGATGCTGAGTGAGAAGAGTAGAACCAGGAGAAATTTGTACACAATTACAGACACAATGTATGTGTGATGACCAACTTTGATAGACTGGACTCTTCTCAGCAATGCAGTGATATAAGTCAATCCCAAAAGACTCATGATGGAGAGAAATGTGTGCATCCAGAGAAAGAACTAGAAAGAACTGAGTTTATATCCAGATGGAAGCAAAATACCTGATCTTTTTCCTTTTCTTGTTTGGTTTTATGTCCTCTTTACCATTTTTCATTCCATCTGATACAATCCATCTTTATAACCTGACTAATGTATAATGTGAAAGTATTTACAGATCCTATACTTGACTATATGCCACCATGGGGGGGAGGGGAGGGAGGTGGACAAAATGTGAAACTCAAGGAATTGTGGAATTGAATCCTGTAAACTAAAAGTAAACAAACAAATTAATTTTAAAAAATTAAATTTAATTTAATTTAAAAAAAAGTTACAGAGGTGACAGAAATAGGGACAGTATTGGAACCCAGGTTCTGTGAATCCAAATCCCAGGATTCTTCCTGCTGTATCACAACAGCAGGATAAAAAGGAAATTAAAACCATGAAGATGGGAAAATATAGCCGGGAACCTCTGTCTTTTTATCTCCAATTTATCTTCAATATATCTTGTCTGTATTTAGTTGTTTCCATGTTACTGTCCTCTCTCCTCAGAAATTAGAAGGTAAGCTCCTTGAAAGCAGGCCTGTCTTTTGCCTTTCTTTGTACCTCTTAGTACAAAGTCTCTGGAACACAGTAGGCGCTTAGACTGATTGCCACACAGTAGTCACTTAATAAGTGTGTCTTGAGTTGTATTGACTAGCATAACCCCAAGTAGTTAGCCACCCAACTGGCCCTGAAAGACAGAGAAAGCCCACAATATCCAAGCCTAAACTTGCCCCTCAGATGGCGCATCGGGAGCAGCCTTGGGGTAAGACAATACCACGCGACAGAAAGAAGCCAGAGGCCAAGTCAGAGGTCTTAGACTAAATTCTGGCTCAGCTACTTATTATCATTATGACTTCAGACAAGTCATTTAACCCATCTGGGCCTCCATTTCCTCATGTATAAAATTCAGGGGTAGAAAAAACTTTTTTTTAAGTAAAAGGATGAGACTGGTTGACCTCTAATTTTTCTTCCAGCTTTAAATCCTATAGTCATAACCAGAAATTTAGGGAAGCTAGGTGGTGCAGTGGACAGAGTGCTAGGCCTGCCTGGAGTCAGGAAGACCTCAGTTCCAATCTGGCCTCAGACACCTACTGCTGTGTGACTCTGGGTAAGTCACTTAACCCTGTTTGCTTCAGTTTTGTCATCAAATGAACTGGAGAAAGAAATGGCAAACCACCCTGGTATCTTTGCCAAGAAAACTCCAAAAGGGTCATGAAGAGTTGGGGATGACTGAAAAACAACAAATTTGTGTGAAGTTACAGTTGTTGGCTTTGTGTGCACCTCACCTCTAGATATTCACGCCTTCTTTTCCTTGCCCTGTAAACCTCATGACTTTGATTTTAAAACATATTTACAACTTGAGAGTTGGTTTTCCTATTTAGATTTTCTAATGCGTCTCATGAGAGGCAGTGTGGTATAGTGGACACAGAGTTGGCCTTGGAATTAGGAAGACTCAAATCTTGCCTCTGATCCATTTTGGCTATGGTTTGGGGTGAGTCCCTGAACTTCTCAGTGTCCCAGGCAACTCTCTAAGGCTCTTAAGTTACAGGGCAGGTGCTATTCTGCCTTGGTGAAGGGAATTGCCTCATCTGGGAGCTCCCTACAATGGTGACATCACAGGTCTGATAAAAAAAAAGAGAAATGGTTTCATAAATGGCAGCCCTTTTTATTAACAACATTAGAGCCATTAGCAATGTGGGCCTTTATGATGCCTCATTATGCCATGGCAGCGGTCTTGGGTTCTCCAAGGCTATGCCAGAGAAGAATATTGTCTAGCCATTCCTACCAAGCAGAAAAGACTGAGCGATGGAGGAGGTATATGGTCAATCAATCAATCAACATTAAGTGATTACTATGTGACAGGAGTTGTGCTAAAGCTAGGGATTTAAAAAGAAGCAAAAGGCAGTCCTTGCCCTCAAGCAACTTACTATTTAATGATGTTTGTTATTTAAAGACCAACCTAGTTAAGCCTGGAAAAGTTCATCATCAGAGGGTTGACCAACAACAATTCTGCACTGTCTTCTATGGGTGTGATTGGATTGCAAAGTGCAGAGGTGGAAGGACAAATCTCATGGATGTTATCACAGATATTTGAACCATTTTAGTCATTTTTTCTTCAGGTTTTAAATATATAGAAAATTCCCTAATATCTCAATCTGACCCTTAGGGTACCTATTATTATGTAATTCTCATATTTTCAAGGACCCATCATTACTTTCAGAATGAATTAGCTATGATCATCCAATAATATCCACGAATTGGCCATGATCATCCATCATGAGATTTTGCTCCTTACTTCAACTAAACTATTATCTTATGGACATGATCCTAACAGAACAAAAGAAAAATCAAACTACACTGGACTAGTTTGTTTTGCATTTAAAGAATCACAGGAGTGACAGATCAGTTTAATGTAATAGATGTCATATCTTGGTATGACATTTAATTCAGCAGCTCATGAGATTTTACTTATGAAACTAATTTGTATTGGCATGGCTGTGAGTGCCATCACATGGGCTTTTAAAGGGGCCACAAATTGTAACGAGTTAATAATATATGACGCAGTGCCCCTGTTGAATAGAAAAAAAAAATATCTGGAGAATTGCCTCAAGCATTGTTATAATGTCAGCTTGATTTAACATCTTCATTAATAATATTTGAAAGAAGGGAATAAAAAAAGGCATTTATGAAATTTACAAGGGAAACTTAATTTGTGGGTAAACACCAGGGAAATTGATGGAACCAGAGTGGGTTGGATATGACAGAGAATAAGCCCAAAAGGCTACATATCACAAAAATGGAAATATACACCATTTGGTAAAAGTAATTACAAAAACAGGGACTCTTTGTGAACACTAAATCTCTGAATGTCCCATGTACATGAAACAATAGCTAGTGCTGTCCTAGGGAGTAGGGGTAAGGTTATTACAGTTGCAAGATCTAGAAAATGAGAAACATTCCTTTAGTTCCTGGCATTCCCAAAAGTCCAAGTTTAGTTTTACTAAGTAGTAGTACTGTTTTTTTGAAGTTATGTTATAGGTTAGACTGAGAAGTTACAATTTATAACTTAAAAAAAAGTGTTCTTACAAACAAGCTTTTGAACACAACCTGTTTGCAATTTAGAGATAGCCAATAAACAGGGCAGAGACTTAAAGACAAAACACATAAATGACAATTAAACAATAATTGGACTTGATATTGCTTATCAGTCAAAGACATTTATTAAGTGCTTACTATGTACCAGGCTCTGGATTAAGTGCTAGCGATATAAAGAAAGGCTAGTGAGTCAATCTGTATTCAGGAGTGCTACGCATTTGGGATCGTAATTAATATTGTCCTTTTGGCCCTTCATACATTCGAGTTATTTTTGCCAGCCTTACCAGAAATGATAAATGAGCATGGGGAGAGAGTAACAAGGTTAACATTCCTGACATCTCCATACATTTAGACCAGCTTCTCTAGGTCTATTTACCTCTAAGACACAACCCACAGCTTCCTCTTCCTTGTTGACTTTAGTATCCAATTATTTTCTTTCTACCCCATCCTTTCCTTTCTCCTCTGTAATTTCAGCATAGAGGCTGAGCTCCCCCCTAGCCCTCTCACTTTACAGTTCCTCTTGCAGCCTCCTTTATCCCTCTCCCTGTTCAGCTTTACTCAGCTTGGCCAAACGATGGACGTTATCATCGCTTGGAACTCTTCTGAACCTACAACCTCAACTTCTCAGCTTTCCCTGTCCTTCAGCTTCTCTTAACTCCCTCATCCTCATGGAACCTGCTTTTTTCCTCTTATGACATCTAGTCTCTTACCTTCTCTCTTTTGTCCCAATCCATCAAACCCCCCCTTTTAGCCTTCTTTTCTGGGCACTTATAACTATATTTATTTATACTCACACATATACTTCTTGTCTCTCCCATCAGGATGTAATAAGAATGAAAGAAGGGACTGTCTGTCTCATTTGTTATATTTGTATCATCAGAACCTAGCACAGTTGTTGTTCAGCTGTTTCAGCCACATCACTCTTGCCCAACTCTTCATAACCCCATTTGAGGTTTTCATGGCAAAGATAGTGGAGTTTGTCATTTCCTTATCCAGATAAGGAAATGGAGGCAAATAGCATTAAGTGACTTGCCCAGGGTCCCAGAGCTAGTAAGTCAGCTGGTAAGTATCTGAGGCCAGATTTGAACTCACATTCTCCTGACTTTAGGCCAGGTACTCTATTCACTTCACCACCTAGGCACAGTGCTTAGAACAAACAAAATACTTAACAAAAAATTATTTAAAGTTAAAAAAATTCTTTAAAAAATTATTGTGAGTGATTGTTCATTACTAATCCTGTATCAATAATATCTTTTTTAGTACTCTAAAATCCTTTACTTCCTTGTTCTACCCAAGCTTGCTCTGCTAAGCTCCAACTCTGGGGTCATTCACATAATCCACTTTATACATTTCTACTCAAGACACCCACTGCTAGAGAAAATAGCAAACCATACTGACCAGGACCACTATAAACTTAGACCATCTAATTTCAGTTGGACCTTCACCACTGTTTAACAATCCTTTGATTTATTTCTTATTAACTCTTTTTAGCATTTACTCACACCCAGATTATCTTTAAATGCTTCATTTATTCTTACAGATCCATTAGCTTTCATTGAGGTTAAATGGTCAATAGCAATAAGGATTCTTTTGAAAAAAGAAAGTTTCTTCAGAAGTAATGATAATAAAGAATAAAAAGGGTAAATCCAATTACAGGCTGGAAGAATTGTCTAATAGTGTAAAAAAGTCACACATCCCTGAAGTTATACCAGGAAAACATCTGCCTACCTTTTACTTTAAAAATCACTAGAAGACATTCCAGTCTCCCATGGCAACCTAGTTCAGCATTTTCCAATCTTTACATTCACAACTTAAATAATATTGGTCATATTTAAGTTAAAAGGTGAATGCATGTCTTTCATGGCTACAAAACTAATACACATTTCATTTAGGGGAGGGGGTGGTTTAGAAAATTTAATGGTAAAACCATTAATTGACTTTTGGTTCCCACAAGTCTTTAAGTATTACTAATTCTGAGAGCGAAAGAGCTATTTTGTTCCCAACTTTTAATAAAATATCTGCATTTCCATGTTTTACAAGTAAGAATTTTTTTTTTTTTGGTGAGAGAGAAAGAGAAGAAGAAGAAGAAGAGGAGGAGGAAGAGGAGGGCAGAGGAGAGGGAGTAAAAAGGAAGAAGAGAGAAAAAAGAAAAAAGGAAGAGGAGAGGGAAAGAGAAGAGAAGAGGGATAGAGAGGAGGGATGAGAGAGAAAAGAGAGAGGGAGAGAGAGGAAAGAAAAAAGGAAAAGGAGAGGGAAAAGAAGGGAGGGAGAGCAGGAGAGAAGACAGGAGGAATGAGCGAAGACAGAGAGAGAGACAGAGAAGGGGGGAGGAGAGGAAGGGGAAGAGGGAGAGGATGAGAAAAGTCTTTGACAATGTTTCAGCAGGAATTTATCAGGCAATGAAGCTTTAAATGGTGTTCTATTTACTGGGTGCTCTCTTCTGATTAAAATAACAGCAAGCCTGATACAGATAATTGAGTCATGGTGTACAACTGGAATCAGAGTTAATTACAACTTTTAAATATATAGTGACAAAGGAGGAAAAACAACAGGGAAACATTCTGTGCTTTCATTTTTAATTGCCCAGGAAAAGTAGAAGCAAAAACTGCATTAGTTAACGCAGCCTGCTCTGCCCTGCTGAGGTCTTTCCAAATAAGCTGGGGAGGCTTGAGACCTTGTTTATCTTTTTGCTGGGTTCTCCAGCCCAAAAACAAACAAACAAAAACTCTGTGGTCTCTGATTGCTGAGAATAAAATTTTGATCCTTAAAGAAAGCAATATGAGCATAGCTCTTCTTCCCCTGATGACATTGTTTTCCATCGTTCACCCTTCATCTGCTAGAGAAGTTGGTTGTAGCACTAAGAATACAACTATTCCCTTCCAACCTAAACTCTTTGCTTGGGGTAATCCCTGTAAGGATAGGGGTCAGAGACTGTCTCAAAGTAAGAAATAGACACATTATACTTAAGCCTCAATAAGCATTACCAATCCTTCAGGGTCCTTAACCTGCAGTTGGTGAACTTATTAATTGCATTTCAACATAACTGGTTTTCTTTGTAATCCAGAGGATTTTATTTTATGCATTTAAAAACATTGTTTTGATAAGGGGACCCCAGGCTTCACAAGACTGCCAATGAGGTCCATAGCACAAAGAAGATTAAGAACTCCTGTACAAGAAGCATTTTTTTAAACAGAGGGGTAAAATTATATGAAACATATCCAGGTTCCTACAAGTAAAAGGAATGTGTTTTTAAAGGATGGAATTCTGAACCAGGAGGTAGGTGAATGTCATTACTGGTTCTACTTGTGGGATATTATTTCTATCTGTCTGGCTCAGGGTACACAATCTGGTTAACAGCACTAATCTAACTCAATATGGTTGTGATGGATAATTCAGAAAAAACACTTTAAAGTAATATAGGAGACAATGTATATTGTATTTAACACAAATGATACCTTTTTTTTTTTTAACCAAAGAATCTAATTGCTTCTGAAATCATACCTGAAAGACTTATTGTGGCATGGAAGTGATCCTTGACATTTCTTTTTACACATACATATTCTTTTTTGATCTTTACAACAATGGTGTGATGTAGGTGTTATTATTTATCCCCATTTCACTGAAGCTGTGAGAGATTGTGACTTGCTATTAGTAATTATCTGAGGCAGGATTTGAACTCAGGTCCATCCTGACCGCCAATCCACCATGTTATCTAATATGCCCCCTAAGAGTCTCTGATCTTTGGCTTTCAAAGGCATTGCTAATGGAGTGCAAACTCTAACAAATTCTATCTATCTAGAAAAACTGAAGGATAAGTCCGGAAATAAACTGTGTCATCATGTGAGGACCATCTTAAGTTCACAGAGGCTCTTTACTAGAAGGGTGACTTTAAAGGGGGTTGACTTTATTTATTTTGGTTATAGAAATCCATAGAGACCACCTCCTAAGGTATAGATGAATTGAAATCCCTCAATTGGTATAGGAGGTATACAAAGTGATGGAATCATTTCAAAGATCTTGAAAAAATTTCTTCCTTTAAATAAGCTGCCTTTTCACTAGTTAATATATAGCTGTTCTTGTTCAGTTGATTTCAGTCATGTCTGACTCTTCATGACCCTATTTGGGGTTTTCTTGGCCAAGATACTGGAGTGCGTTGCCATTTCCTTCTCCAGCTCATTTTACAAATGAGAAAAACTGAGGCAAACAGGGTTAACTCACTTGCTGAGGGTCACACAGATAATATGTGTCTGAAGCTAGATTTGAACTCAGGCCTCCCTGACTCCAGGTCTGGTACACTATCCACTGTGCTGCCTAGCTGCCCTCTAACATAGAGCTGCCCTCTAACATATCTTTAGTCTGTACCAAATGTAATATTTAATCTTGAGCTGACCCAGGTTGAATTTCTTTAATAATTCAAAAGCCCAACATTAATCCATTCAAAAGACATTTAATTGTCTACGGTGTTCAGAATGCTATAATGAGACCTAGGAAGATACAAAATTTATCATGGACATAGTCCTGTAACAAAATAGCATTTATTAAATATTTGCTGTGTTTCAAGCACTGTTTGGCACCAATGCAAGTAAAGATATTCTATTTGTATTCTACAAATACAAATAGAAATACAGTCCTTGCCCTCAAGGAGTTTACATTTTAAGGGTGGAAGACAACACATAAAAGGAAACTTGTCAGGAGGTACAGGGGTCATGGCAGAGGACATCTGGAAAACAGCTTGGAGAGGCATGAGATATGGCTGGGCTGGGTACCATCCTTAAAGGGAGTTTCTGAGCTGCAAAGTGGGTGGAGAGTACTTCTAATGTATAAATACCACAGCTGTAGTTGAGGCATAACTATAGTACTGTATTCATAAACATAATTATAATTCATAATGTCACACGATGAATGCATTAAAAAACCACAACAAAACAAAGAGGTATGTGAAGTTGGAGGGTCAAGGAAGAGTCCCCAATGGTAGTAATGCTTGATTTGGATTTTAAAGGATGAATAGGAATTTAATCAATGCAGGAAGGAGATAGGGCATTTCAGGTGTAGGGCACAGCCTGAGCAAAAACATAAAAAAAAAATACAGGGCATGTTTGGAGGACAGAAATAGTCTAGATTCCTCTGGATTTATGAAACATAAAAAGTCCTGGGAGAAGGCCTCCAAGTTGTTGGGTGGACGACCTGAGAGAGTATGTGGGCAAGAATTACCCAGGACAGTGTAGAGGCTGCTATCTGTACCAATGGAGGAAAAATACCCCAATGGATGAGACTATAGATCTATGTATGTTTTAAAATACTCTGATATCAAACTTATCCTGCCCTACTGGTGACTCCTTCACCAGATTTTAGGAGGTAGCTTATTTTGATACTCTATTTTTTTTCCATCCCAATATATGACATCTTTCTTGACATTTCACCCCAGCTGGTTTCTAATCTCTGGCCTAGAAAGAAGTCAGGAGAGAAATATATCAATCAAAAGCATTTACTTGGTTACGAACTGAAGAAACTGTTCAGTCAGGGAACCCAACCCCTTGGTTACAAACAATGGAAACATCACTGTGACCTGGCCTTCCCTTATGTGGTCTGGCCCTTCCTCTATCTCAGGACAGAAGAATAAGCAGGACGTTGCACCGGGAGCCTCTTATCTGTCCAACCATAAGAGCCAAGATATGCAAAGGAAAGGGAGGAAGCCCTTTTCTATTTGGATGTGTTCCTCATTAGTCTGCTTTATAGTGAAGTCACGCTAAGGGTGTTCAGAAACCCACATGGTTCCTGGCATGGTTTCTCTCTACTTATTCTCTTTGATAGGAACCTCCAAAATGCACACATAGTGCCTCATAAATATTTCCTTAACCAATGTTCTTGAATGCTAGAACACCACATTTTGTTAATAGTCACTATATAATGACATTTTTGTGTCTTTATTTTTCTCTTTAAATGAATCTTTTTTTCTACACAAATAATAAATTTTCTTGCTAACAATGTCATTAATCAAATTACTCAAATGTCTTTCCTTAGAATTTCCAACTCCTGTATAATTTCATTTTTGTGTTTAAAAAAATGAGGGAAAATTGTGGTAAAAATCAAAATTTTCGTTGACCTTACCTTACCTGTGAATTTCATTTCAATGATTAAAAAAAATGAGGTGAAATTGTGGTAAGAATCTAAAACATTATTATTTTTTTTCTTTTTACAAAGCTCTTTGCTGAGCTCATAGTCTATATATATTTTTAAATTAGTTTTTTTGTTTGTTTCTAGGACTTGAAATTTCTCTAGAATTATATATGTCAATTTCTCATCCACAACTTCATGCAGAGAGTGAATTTATTTGGAGAAGTGCTATGGTAGAAACAAGAGCTAATTTACACCTGACAAGAAATTTTTCTGTCTTCATAGAGCTTTTCCATTATGATAGAAAAGGTTACCTTTAGACAATTATACTAGCATCAAACTTTTTGCCCAAGGATAGGACTGTGATCTGCTATTTATGTCGTCATTGCTGCTTTGTCAAACTATGCAGACCATCCATGAGATAAAAGACTTGCTTAACTGACAATGTCTACAACTCATTGAAAAGAAGATTCCAGTAGCAAAAACTATGTGTGTCAATTGGCCATTGAAACCAATTACTATTGTATTCTCTCATCTCATGGAGACAATAATAATAGTGCTGGTAGTATCCGTCTGAGAGGGTTATAGAGATCCATAGTCAAATGACATACTATGTGTACAAGCGCTTTGTAAACATTAAATCACCATTTAATTGTCATCTTGCAAAGTACATGTAAAATCTAGTAAAAAAAAGAAGTAGGGATTGATTAAATCAATCTAGTTACCCCAACTTATCTAAAGTAAGTGATAAAATGTTATGCCTAGGTACTTTAATCAGGTGGGTGGGAACACATTTTGATTGAGTCAAATCAATCATAGGCATTCCAACAAAGCCTGACAGGCTTTGATCAATTTAGCTGTCCCCACTCAAAATCTGGCAGAAATGAATGATGTAAATCAGAAGTCAATAAAGCATTTGAAAAAAAAATTTAGCTGTCCCCAATGAACCATTGGATGAAGTAGAAGTGACATTGTACAGGAATAGTGTTCAGATTACTGAGAAGACCTGGTCATGCCCTCAGGGTCAGCTATAAAATATCAAATCTAGGGTTCAGGCCTGAAAGAGATTTGGAGTTTAGTGGGCCTCTAGCAGTGGAGATAAGAGAGTCATCTTTGAGAAGGAAAGGTTTAGGTTTAGGTTTAGGGAGGGATGTGCTTCTACTTTGGTCTTGACCAGAGAAGAAGTTTATGAAAATTCTTTTGGAGGTTCTGAGGACTTTCCATCCTCCCACTAACATCCTACTTACTTATCTAAAGTAAATAATACATGGAACAGCTTAGGGAGGTGGTTGCCAACAGAAAACTACACCTATATTTAAAGGGGACATTTTGAAGACTCAAGCAAAGGGACTTCCAGGATCTGGGAATTAAATCTTTTTGTTACGTGTGCTCTCTAAGCTCAAGTCCACTTTCCAAGAACTCTCTTATACTTGTGGAGGGTGTGTCACATCCTCCTGGAGGGATGTTTTATACCAAGTGTTCTTACTGTATCCTCTTAGTAAATACCACTTTCTAAAATGGTTCTCAATTGATAATCTTGATAGGAAGCACACTGGTGGAGACCTGTGAGCAAATAGCATCAGAAAGACACTTGCCAGAACTTCAAGGCTTATGTTTTCTGTCAATTACATGGTAGAGACTGTGGTTTTCTATTTGTTAAGTTGAATTCTTATAACTTTCTTTCATAAAGAGGCTGAGACATTTTGTTTTCAAAATAATCTGAATCTCATAATTTTTGGGAAGGAATTCATTTGTTTAAAGAAGCTAAGATGCTTTTAGTTTGGACTGAAATAAGTTACTCTCCTTTTTGAAATTAGTTTGTTGATTAGTACTGGGTACTTAATCATTTCATTTTTTTCTACTTTGTGATCTGTAGCTTTTTCTTTCTGGTTCCCTTTCTTAATCAGAATACATTATGGCTTTTTAGGAATCATATGCTTAAATACGAGTGAGGTGTATTTATTTGATCATGGGAAATTAGGATTTTAATCTAGCTTTGGGCATAAACTACTCTATAATTTGGAAAATCCACTAATTATATAATAAAAACATCGATAGGTTAACTAAGGGACATCTCAAATATCAAGAACTCATTTTCATGTGATGGGTAAAAAATTATTGGATATAATATTAAAAATAACAATAGTAGCATTTATTTAGTTATTATAGTTTGCCAAACTCTTTACATGTTATCTCATTTGATTTTCATAGCTGAGAAATTGTTGGTATCATTACAGGATTTCATGGTAGTATGGAATGTAAAGGCTGTGATATTTGAAAGTATGTTTGCAATATTAATACATCAAATGTTTGCTTGTTGTATAATATAGGAAGTCTCAAAATATAAAAGATACTACCTAAGCAGAGTACATGGTGGACTTTTAGAGAACATTTCTTTTTCAAGTAAATATTGGCCCTGCTCAAGTTCCTGTGCTTTCTTCAATGAATGCAAATTCTGAGATACTTCTAAGAGTGTTTTTTTTAATCCTTAATTTTTCCCTTCATCTTTTCCCACCATCATCAATTCATCACCTTGCAACCAGTCTAGAGGTGATAAACAGGTAGGTGGTTGAGAGTGGATAGAGTACTGGGCCTGGGATGAGGAAGACCTGAGTTCAAATCTGCCCTCAGACACTTAATAGCTGTGTGATCCTGGGCACATCATTTACCCTCTATTTGCCTCAGTCACCTTATCTGTGGAATGGGGATAATAAAAGTACTTACCATCCAGAGTTGTGAAGATCAAATGAGGTAATAATTGTAAAGCACTTAGCACAGTGCCAGGCTCATAGTAAGTGCTATATAAATGTTAGCTGTTTTTACAACTTAGCCAGACTGGTCTTTGGCAATGGACAAGTGGTCTGTTACCCTATGGTGCAGGTGTGGCTGCATCACTCCCCAATTCAGTAAACTTCAGTGGATCCCTATTACCTCTAGCAGTAACTATGCACTCCTTCTCTGGTCCTTAGAGTCCTTTACAACCTACACAAACCTGTATTTTTTTTAGCCACATTATGCATTATTCCCTTTCATGTACTTCCACAGTACAATAAAATCTATTCCTCATACATGGTACTTCGTGGCCTGTCTCTGTGTATTTGCACTGGCAACCTCCATGCCTATTACGTACTCCCTCCTTTTCTGTGCCTTTTAGAAACTCTAGTCCCTTTTATTTTTTTCCTTCTTTTTTTGGGGGGGTGGGGTGGGAGAATGGTGAGATTTTTCTTTTAAACTAGTTCCTTTTAAAATTCAATTTGAGCATAGCTTTGACATGAAAACTTTCCTGATCCCACTAGCTGCTAGACCCTCTTCCTTTCTGTTTTTCCAAAAGTGTTTGTGCTCTTTGAAGCTTTATATAGTAGCTATACCTATCTGGATACCTAATGTGTACATGTTGTCTCTGTTAATAAACTCCTTCAGAGCAGGGACTGGTTGACTTTTGTCTTGGTACATCTAGAGGTCCTGGGTTCCCCACCCCGATCTCTCTCGCACATAGCACAGTGACTGGTCCATAATAGATGCTTAAATATTTATTGATTGAAGAGAATAGTCATTCTCTCTTTGCTCCCAAAAGCTCTCTTTCAGAGACTAATTAAGTTCAGAGATAGTCCCATGGGGAATGGAACAACCCTAGAAAGAGGTGGGTCGATCATGGGCCATTGTTGATTGCATAGATTCCAAGACTTAAATCATTCCTAGGCCCATCTAATGCAGGGCAAATTATCTGATGATCTGGTTTAGATCAGGACTAATACATGACTACCTACAGCAAATCTGAATTTCTGGAATGAGCCTGGCAATGAATACATTTTTTTTTTAACCAAGAAATCCTATATTAAAATACTCCTCTGATGCTTCATCATGGCATGGAATGATAGGCTATGCCACTGGGCCAGAAATATAGGCCTAGAGCATAGGCCTATAAATTATAGGCCTAGAGATGAACTTGTACGTCTTTTGTCCAGGGATCAGTGTTCTTCTTTTTTTTTGTTTTAAAGCAATTGGGGTTAAGTAACTTGCTCAAGGTTACACAGACAGTTATTTCTGGGGGTGGTGGTAAGTATCTGAGCCCGAATTCGATCCCAGGTCATCCTGACTCTGGGGCCAGTGCTCTTACTCACTGAGCCACCTGGCCACCCCTAAGCAATTGGGGTTAAGTAACTTGCTCAAGATTACACAGCCAGGTGTTTCTGGGTGAGTGGTAAGTGTCTGAGTCCGGATTCAATCCCCAGGTCATCCTGACTCTGGGGCCAGTGCTCTTACTCACTGAGCCACCTGGCCACCCCTAAGCAATTGGGGTTAAGTAACTTGCTCAAGGTTACACAGCCAGGTGTTTCTGGGTGAGTGCTAAGTGTCTGAGCCTGGATTCGATATCCAGGTCATCCTGACACTGGGGCCAGTGCTCCTACTCGCTGTGCTACCTGGCTGCCCCTCAGTGTTCTGTATATAGAGAGGTTATCAGATTAGCTACAGTGAGGTGAACTATTTTAGTCACAGCAATTGTGGCAGACCATCTACTAAGTTCTAAAGAGATTTTTGATTTCTACCAGTAGAAGGTATACAAACATGGACACAATTACAGGTAATAGAAATATTAAAGAATGGCCTTGGGTAGGGCCATTCTTCTTGATCTGGGCTTTACTGGTTTACTGATTTAATCCATGTCACTGAGACTGAGCCAGAAATGCAGTCATCTTTGTAGGGGAGGGAGTCAGTATTGAGTAAGAGGCCAAGAGAAGTTTGCCTCATGACATTTCTCCTATACATTATCTGGATCACAAGTTGAATTACTAAGTTTTCTTACCTGATATAGACTGCAAAGATAGTGATTAGTCTTGATCAAAAATGGTTGGTTCACCCCTGGGTGGTCTACATCATGGGCTGCAGCTGACAGCAGTCCAAGCATAATGTCCAGTGGTGTGAGGAAGCTGTTGAGCTGTGGAAACAACAGAGAAAGCCAATTTACCAGTTTGTTCATACAGGTTAGTCAATATTTCTTTTTTCTAAACCAAATCTGATCATAATTGCATTATTCTGTTCCTTTGATTATGGAAAGTATGTCAGGTCTTCATCAACTGAGATTTTCTTGTAGCTCATTTTTGGGATGACACTCACTTGACAAAGTTGTTAAGGATTGTAGCCATAGGTTCCCAAAGTGGCTATACCACCCCCCTGAGGGGTGCTGGAATGATCCAGGAGGGCAGTAATAGCCTTGGTTGCCTTTGGGGGGTGTTGAATAAAAATAAGAGGGCAGTGGAAGCATAAAGAAAGAAGAGAAGAGAAGGAAATTTTGAAAAACCATTTGTATATGTTTCATCTATTGTATTACAGAGTTAAAGTTGTAGTGATTACATTATTTTCCAAATAAATACACAAAATGTAAGTTATAACTGATCAGTGGTCAAGTCAGCTGACAAGTCTTAATAAGAAGGACAGTGTGCTGCACATTGTTAGGAAGTCTAGCATGCATTGGCAGGAATATTTTCTTGTAGTGACTTGTTTACAATACAATACTATACACTGTATAGTATGCGGTTACATGATACAATATTGTGTCATCAAAATTTCAATGCAAGAAAAACTCCATGAATTTATAATAAATTATTAAATTTAAGATATGTCATTTAAAAAAAATTATATTTTTTGAATTATGGCAATTAAAAAAAACTATCAAGGGTTAAAGAAAGTAGATTTCCAAGTGGACACTGAGTAATATTTTTTTTTTAAAGGGGGCAGTAGACCAAATAAGTTTGGGAACCTCTGATGTAGCCAACACTCAATTATTCAAGTTATGGATTATATAAGTCCATTTTCCCTATCTCTACTGCTAAACTTTTGGTTATTTCACATCTTGTTAGTACTTCCATCAAATTGTGAATAGGGAGAAAAGGAACAAATTTGATTGGCTTTTAGTTATCATCTTGGAAAAATGATTTAGTGATGGAAATTGTTGAGACTAAAGCCAATGGCATTCTTGGATTATCCATGAATTTAAAATAGTCAAATCATCCTTGTCATACATTACAGCATATTGAGAAGGGGGCTCAACCTCATTAAGGAAATGGAATTGTAGCATTTGAATGCTATCTTCAGTGTACAATAAGTAGTCTGGATTATGTGAGATCAAATGTAATGAAATCCTCTTACTAGCTGTAGAGGGCAACTACAATGAGCCTTCTCTCCTTCCTAGTAGAATGGGAGAGGCTGTAGACCAAAGGAGAGAACTTGGGAACCAATTTGCAACTTGTATGACCTGAAACTGATACAGGCCTTCCACCACTGCCTTGAAGCGGAGGCATTTTAGGGAGAGATATTCTGTGTTAGAGTACAGCTTCCATATCACAGTTGAACAAAGGGGAGCAAAAAAGATGGTGTCTTAGGCTAATCCCTTCTAGTTGCTGATGTTTTAAGGTTCCCTCCCCTGTGGTAGTTCCCTGATTTCATTCCATGAAAACTACCCCCTTTTTTTTAGCCTTTCCGTTCTTGGACTTGATTCTCACCTCCCTGCTTAGTCATTTGGATAGATGCCTCTTCAAGCTCCTAGCTTTGACCTCAGTCCAGCTTTCTGTTCATTCTCTTAGCTTTTGGTTGGAATAATTTTGCCCTTGGATTTGGTTCACAATTTTATAGATATTTTTAAAAGTGGAAGGGACCTTCGAGACAAACTAATCTAAATCTTTTGGAGGTCAGAAATCTTTAGTATGAAGAAGCAAAATGATTTGTCCAGTTATATAGTGTTGGGAAATTCTTTTAAAATTTAAAAGAAAGAATAAAGTTAGGATTTGATTTTCAGATACCAGGTTATGCTTAATTGTGCCTAGAATTAGCCAGGAACATAGGGTAGAGCCATCCACTTTATGAAGGGCATGTTCCTTTGGTTCTGGCTTTGTCACATAACCATATGATTCCTCACAACTCTGATGTCTTGGACTTATGTTCAGAACTCTCTATGTAATGTTTGGCCTAGAGTAATCGTAATTTGAGTCTGAAGTACTTCCAACTTCATTTTGGAAATCAGAAGCCATGAATTAAACTCTAGTATGACTCAATATGTTTTCTCTGGTCAATGAAATCACTGGTATTTGTTAGTGACAAATGCCCACTTCCAAAGACTTTACATATTTACCAGCTAAGTGTCATATATATGATATGCAGTTTACTATGAGGAATGGTTTTCTCCAAATGAAACTTTTCCAATGCACAATAAGGAAAAGATAGTCTTCTTGTGCCTTCCCCTCTGAAATTATCTCCCATCTAATCTTCTATGTTCCTGTTTGTTTATTTACACGCTGTTACTCCTATTAGAATATGAGTTCATTGAGGGCAGAGAATGCCTTTTTCTTTCTTTGTATCTCCAGTGCTTAATAGAGTGCCTGGCAGCAGATAGAGCACCAGCCCTGGAGTCAGGAGGACCTGAGTTCAAATCCAACCTCAGATATTTACTAGCAAATGGGCTAAGATGATGATGTTTGTGAATGATGGCTTAAAATATAGGTGTAACAGGCTACAGGGCAGGTAGGTGGCACAATAGGAAAGCTAAGTGACCCAGTGGCTAGAGTGCTGGGCCTGAAGTCCAGAAGACTCCTCTTTCTGAGTTCAAATATGGCCTCAGACACTTACTTGCTGTGTGACCCTGGGCAAATCACTTTATCTTGTTTGCCTCAGTTTCCTCACCTGTAAAATGAGTTGGAGAAAGAAAAGGAAAACCACTCTAATATCTTTGCAGAGAAAACCCCAAATGGGGTCATGGATTGTTGGAAGCGACTGAAATGACCCAATAACAACAACCAGCAGATAGTAAGTACTTAATAAATGCTCTTTGATGGATTACTTGAAATATACATAATTTATACATAATTGCTTATGAATATTTGTGAACATATTCTCATTCTTTGTTTTTGGAGAAGTAAAAGGGCTTTCCTTGCCACATCAATACTCTGTTTTGTTGAGTTGCATTGGTTTAGGTAATGTGGAATATGAATGGCCAGATTTGCAGTCAAGAAGTCTTGAGTTCAAATCCCACTTAAAATATTCATTGGCTACATGACCCTTGGCAAGGTTGTGACCTCTCCTCCTTTCTCACCTGGCTTCAGTACTTTGAGACTTCTCTGATTTTTCCACCATTTCCCATTATTGGGAAAACATTACCATCTTGCAAGATCCCTTCAGTCTTGGGGCTCCATCCTCTGACCCTATGATTGGAAGGTGGAACTGTGGAGTCTAAAACATCTATTTAAGGAGGGAGCACAGCTCAGAACATCTCTTTACTTCTCATCTGGACGTACTATGACTTTTCTACCATTTCCACCTCTCTCCCCATTTCGTTCAGCCTCTTTTGAATGTTGTCTTTCCCATGAGATGGTAAGCTCTTCGAGGTCAAGGGCTTTCTTTCTTTTTAAAAATTTGTACGTCCAACATGTAGTATAATGTCTGGCACACAGTAGGGAATTAATAAATGTTTATTGACTTCCTGACTCACCTTATTGAGGCTCAGTTTACTAACTTTTAAAATGAGGATGATATCGACATCTACCTCATAAGGTCTGAGGTAAAGGTCAATGAGCCAATCAATGTAGATAAAAAGTGTTTTTACTAACTTTAAAATATTAAAAAAAAATTTGTTATTGCTATAATTAATTTTGTAAAAGATACGAAGCTAAGTTTTTCTAATGTAATAGCTGTTAACTGAAGTAAGAAAATTAATTTGCCAAGGTTTCCACTGGTCATGGAAAAAGCATTTATGTCATAATATCTTACCTTACGCTCCATTAGAAAGCAGTGCATGGCCTGGGTGACATCAGCCGCGTGGACAGCATTGTGATAAGGATTTTGGCTATGGTAATCTTCTTGAACCATAACTGGCAGGTAAGCAAAGGGCAGAATTATGCACCATCACTTTCCTAGGCATTTCCAAAAGCTTAAACAAGTATTTCACTAGGATCTGGGAATTATTTTTCTTAAAAAATATTGACATCTACAAGTTGTGCAGCCTAGGGACCTTCTACAAATCTATATAGTTTGCATGCCTGGCAATCTTACTGAATCTTTTTTTTTTCTTTTGAGAGGGTTTGGGGAAAGGGACTAAAAAGATTTGTGAGGCCCTAGAGAATTCCTGACTTCCTTCATAAATCACCCCTTTCTTACTCTCATGAAGGCTTTCATTCAGAAGTAAAATAAATATGTAGAAAAAAGAACACATTTACTCCACAGTATCATGTAATTATTTTAGGGTGCTGCCATTTATGAGCAATATGTCATCAAGGTATTTTCCTTTAAAAAATTTAGTAGCAGCATAAGGTTACTGATGTCCAAAGGATTGTTTATTGCTTGCCCAATACACACTGACTTCAGGCAAATACGTGTATCTGGGACTCTTGCTTGCTTTGGGCTGGAACTCGAGTTATAGAGTAGGTCCAAGTGGGGATTTGGGTTTGTTTTCACCTTGTTAAGGTCAAATTATCATCTTATCCCTACACTCTTGCTATCTTCTTCCAGGCACAGAGAACTCTTTGAATCAAAAGGGATGGGGAGAGGGGACAGAGGAGGAAGGTGTATTTGATTTGCTGTTTACCATAGCCTTTAGTCTGGTAGGTTTATAACTAAGGCTGATGTTAAGGTACAAAACAGGCAATATGTGTACTTTGACTACTGAGGATTGAAAATGTCACTATATACTTGAGGGATGCATGCTATGCTATTTATTTTGGAATTTTATATTATTCAGGTAACCCACTATTGTAATTATCACTTGTTCTTAGCATAATTATTTGACATTTTCAGTTGTTCATATGAATGGATCAGTGTAGCCTAAGAAAACTTTGAAAATATCTCTCTAAAACCCTTTTTTAGAGAAATAAAAACTAACCACACAAAATACTTTTATTCATGGCATCTCTTTTCCATAGCCACAGATTGGCTATGGATTGACTGTACTTGTGGGAAGAAAACAGGACGATGGATATTTCCACACATTTCTTTTGGAAAGAGTGTATTATGTGATATCCGTCCTCCCTTTTTTTTCCCCCAGAAAATTCGTTTCACAGTTACAGTTTCTTGGGCTTGTATTAAAATGAGCTTGCATTTTCTGAGAACAAATCTACTAATGGTTAGCAGAAAGTACTTTAGAAACATGATGGGTGGCAGTGGGAAGCCACTTTGGAATATAAAATGTACCCTAGATAATCCCCAGGTAGATAATTGGAAATATGCTAAAAGCCAAAACAATTATCTATGCTACATGGTAGTGAACAAATGAATTTATTGAAAATTAAGGTTATATTCTAGCTCCATATTTGTAACAGCCTGCTGGACATTTCCTCCTCTCTGTCCTACTGACATCTCAAGTGTGGCATGCCTCAAATTGAACTCATCATGCCATCAAAATTCATCTCTTCTTCCAGCCCCTCAATTTCTGCTGATGATATTGCTATCCTCTCTAGTCACTTAGGCTTAAAATATGAGTGATCGCTCTTTCTTTCCTCCACCTCCATCCCAACATTCATTCAGTTGCCAAATATCATTGGCCTCTTGCCTTCATGTCTTCTTTCTTGCTCCTGAAATCATCCCTAACTCAGGCCCTCTTCATTTCTCTAATGGATGATTGTAATAGCATCAGAACTGCTCTTTTAGTCTCTCTGGTCTGTTCTTCACACCACTATACAAATAATAGATAGCCCTGCTCATGTCCAGTTGTCTGCCATAAATCTTTCGTCGTTGTTGTTTTTTGCTTTTTGGAGGGGGGATGGCAGGGCAATAGGGGTTAAGTGACTTGCCCAAGGTCACATGGCTAATAACTGTTACGTGCCTGAGGTCGGATTTGAACTCAGGTCTTTCTGATTCCAGGGCCGGTGCCCTATTCACTGTGCCACCTAGCTGCCCCTGTCTGCCATGTATCTTGCAATGCTTGTCCACTGTCTACCAAATAAAGTACAAATTCCTTATCATGGGATAGAAGATCCTTTGCAATCTAGCTCCAACTACTCCTAGCTTTTACTTCTCATGTCTTCCACATTTCTGCAATATTTTACCCTACTCCCCTTCATGGACTTTGTTATCCTGCCTAATCACTGTCAATAACTAAATCAATCAATCAGTAACTAAACACTCCACTAACCATCTTTGCTCATGCCATTTCTTGCACCTAGAATCTCAAAAAAGAAATTTACATGATAACTTTATTATGTATTTAAAAGGGATGGCAAGTGGTATATAACAGATTTGCCATTTCATGAACAATCATCTTTTTTTATTATACTATATTATGGAAATTCTTGTTTTATTCTATAAATTAAAAAAAATCTCCTCCTCCTAGTTTTATTGTAATTTTACTTATCCTTTATGATCCAGACTCTATTGCCATCTTCTCCCCAATAGCCCTAGTTAAAAAAAAAAAGATCTTTTCTCCCTTGAAACTTTCATATGCATTCCTATACCATGTATGTTCATTTTCCTTTGTAGCTATTTTTGTATAAATCTCATCTGCCTTAATAGAGTGTAAGCTTCTTGTGGTAAGGATACTTAAGAATATCGGTTGAATTTTTATATTTATCACAGGCAAAGAATTTCTTGTCATCTTATTTCTCATAAATAAGTATAGGCCATTCTCCACTAGTTACCAGTCTTTTTCTATATCACCCTTTTAAGAGAATAAATCTGGGCCCTCACAACATCAGACTGTTTGAGACTGCTGGCTGTTCACATTAAAAAGTACGCTGTGCCCCTTTTAATTGTTTGGAAACACATAGGAAATTACTTACCTAAAAACTTATGTAAGGTCACCATGTCTAACTGAAAATGATGAATGAGCCCATGGATGTAGAAGAGGTGGCACAGCAACGTGACCAGGCTGTTTCCTAAAGGAAGATGTGAATGTCAGTAAACAAAGAGATGTTCACCGAATCTGATAACAAACCTCCCGGAAGGCTGGACTTCTTAATTTGGAGTCCATAAACACTTTGAGGGGGCTGTGCATTGATTTTGGAGGAGGGGGGAGGTTTGTGAACTTGGATGAGAAAAAAATAGATCTTTATTTTATTCATATTTTATTTCATTTTATTCATATTACTAGTTTCCTTTGTAAACCTGCACATTTTATTTGATGCATTTAAAAACATTATTCTAAGAACAGGTCCATAGTTTTCTCCAGACTCCCACAGGGAACCATGACATTAAAGAGGTTAAGAATCTCTGCTCTAATGGGAATTAATTTTCCACCTTATTTTTGAAATATTTAAGGAGGAATAAGGATACCATTATGGTCTGGCCTAACTTAGATTCTCCTGAGCTAATTTAACCTGCATAGGAACTCCCTATGCTAAATTCAATTAATAATGATATCAACAAATATAAAAGATGAAAGCTGCTATTATAAGCATAGGAAGCTTTTCTTTTTTTTTTTGTTTTAAAAAATGTATATAGCATAAATGTCTCAAATACGTTAGTTTTCTTGACTTCAAAAATCTTGACAAAAAACACAATGGGGATATTTTCAAGAGTCATTCAGAAAGAACCAGGTTAAAATTTGCTGTTGGAGTATTGAGGGAAAATTTACTTATCACACACATACACGCGCACACACATACACACACAGACACCTGTTGGTAGAGAATGTCAGTGTGAAATTTATGAAGAAATACTAATTTCTAGCTTTTATTTTGTTTTATTTTTATAATAGATGGACATAATGTATAACTGCTTTCCCAGTGTGGAAGTTCATGGCGGTAATAAAGCTGCCACCATATAAACAACTGCTGGTAACAGTGTGGGATTAGAACTATGGTTTTAGTGGCAGAAGAAAATCCTGGTAAGGAAATGCCCTTAGCAAAGCATATTGCCAACAGTGCTGTGGCTTATCATCTTAAAGAATCAGTTGCTTGGTACATTGAGAGATTTTGATCAGGGTAACTTGTTTCAGAGGAAGGACTTGAACGTAAGCATTCTTGGCTCCAAAGGTAGTCCTTCTACCCACTACTCCATTCCTTCTACAGGACAGTGGTTAGGCTAAGTTTCTAGTCTTGCTAGTCATGTTACAAATGTGTTTTTGCTGTCTCTTACAAGTATATAAACAAAGGACACCTAGAAAGCAATCTGAAATACTAATTAATTTGAAAATACTAATTAAATTTAAATAGCAAATGAAGGTGCCACTATATGTATAATTACTTTAGTTTTTTCTCTCCTTACTTTTCTAAAATTAAAAAAATTGTTTTTCTTTTTGGAAGGGAGAAGGCAGGGCAATTGGGATTAAGTGACTGGCCCAAGGTCACATGGCTAGTGAGTGTTAAAGTGTCTGAGGCCAGATTTGAACTCAGGTCCTCCTGACTCCAGGGCTGGTGCTCTATTCACTGTACCACCTAGCCGCCTCATCTTTCCTTACTTTTGATACAGGGGAGATAATACTTTCGTGAAGCCTGTTATAGTAAAACAAATTATGAGGCAGCTTCTTATGCTATCTTTCAACTACTTAGCACACAGTAGTTTAAGAAGTGTTTGTTGACTCCTTGTGTGACTAGTAGTAATAGCCATGAAATTACTATGTGTGTATACACAAACACATACACATGCACACAAACTTGTCCCTCATGGGACTAGGAGCTATGAGACCTGGGTTCAAAATCTGCTTCAGATATTCCATTAGCTAATGACCTTTGGTAAGTTATATAAACTCTCAGAATCGCAGTTTCCTCATCTGTCAAAAATAGTTATAAGAAAAGCAGCTCCATGTAGTTTAGCATTTCTCAAACTTTTTGGTCTTAAGACCCCTTTACCCTTTCAAAAATTGCTGTAGACCCCATTATCCAAAGAACTTTTGTTTATATGGGTCATATTTGTAGATATTTTTTATAGTATAAATTAAAATCAATTAATTTTATTTTTTTTATTTTAAAAAACAATAAACCTATTTATGTTAATAAGATGTTTTAATGAAAATAACTATTTTCCAAAACAAAATACAATTTAGTGAAAAGAATGGCATTGTTTTACATATTTTTACAAATCTCTTGAATGCCTGGTTTAATAGGACATAGTTGGATTTGCACAGCTGTTTCTGCATCCAATCTGTTGCAATACATTGTTTTGGTGGAAGTATATGAAGAAAATCTGGCCATAGAGAGATATGTAGTTGGAAAAGGGAGAATTTTTTTTAAAAAGCAATTGGGGCTAAGCAACTTGCTCAAGGTTACATGGCCAGTTTTTCTGGGTGTGGTGCTAAGTATCTGAGCCCAGATTCGATCCCCCAGGTCATCCCGACACTGGGGCCAGTGCTCCCACTCGCTGAGCCACCTGGCCGCCCTGAAAAGGGAGAATTTTAATAGGCAAATAATGTCTTAGTATTATTATGAAAATAGTTTTCACCTGTCAGCTCCCTTGAAAGTCTTGGGATTTAAAGAGCAGGGACCCAAGGACCATACTTTGATAGTGTATTTTGAGAACTGATATATAGAAAGAGTTGGCCTCAGACCCAGAAAGGCAACACTCAAACCCTGCCTTTGGCACATACAGGCTGGGGGACCCTGATTTCCTCACCAGGAGTTTTCTACAACAGTCCAGTTTCCCTATGTCACAGATTGTTTTAAGAAGAGTACTTTTGGAACAATGGATAGAGACCGGCCCTGTAAATAGGAAGACCTGAGTTCAAGTCTAGCCTGAGACATATACTAGATGTATGACCTTGTGCAAGTAACTTAACCTCTGTTTGCTTCAGTTTCTTCAACTATGTAATGTGGATGATGATAGATAGCATTTACCCCCCAGGACTGTTGTGAGAATCAAATGAAACAATATTTGTAAAGTGCTTAGCACAGTGTCTGGTACATAGTAGGTACTATATAAATGCTATTATTATGGCTGTTATTATCATTATCTTTTGCAACAACATGAGACTACTCATAATTAATATGATAAAAATGCATTTTCTCATGACAGCATACATTTAGAGTTAGGCAGTTCCTTAGAGATCATCTACTCTAAGTCCCTCATTTACAGATGAGGAAATCAAGGCACAGAAACCAAACATCTCATCCAAAGTTACACAGGATACAAATGGCAAAATCAGAATTTGAACCCAAGACTTTTGACTCCAAATTTGGTCCTTTCTTTATACTACCCTGTTAAGTTTGAGTATTATTAGTTTCATTATTTTATTATCATATATTATATAGCCACCATTATTTGACTATAGAGTAAATCCTAAGATGATCTATATCTTTTATGTACAGAGAATTATTTTAGCCAATCGACCAGAAAATTGAATTTCACTTAACAAAATACCACTACCACATAATATGACCTCTTTTTATTCCTATTATTTTTCAGCCAGGTGAGATATACAATTTTCTTTAGCTCATAGCTACCTGTCTAATATTCAGTTGTATTTAAACAGGTTTTATGAGGGGATTTATTATTTTGAGGCTTGGCTGGAAATGAACACAGCTGGTTTTCTTGGTTTTACTACATTTTGTTTTTTAGATGGAACTTTTGTCAATGACAAAAGAACAATGTGGTTATCTTTGTGACCCCATTTGGGGTTTCCTTTCATGTTCTTTCACATTTGAGAAAGGTTCCATGTATAAAACAAAATAAATCATCACAGGAGCACTGAATTTCAGAGTTGGAAGGGACTTCAGTGGTGTTCTAATTGACACTTGAGTAGAAATTATCTCAACATCACCAATAAGTGCCAACCATTTGTGTTGGAAGACTTCCAATAAAAGAGAATATACCACCCTTGGTATAGCCCCTGCTACTTTTATACAATATTCATTTTAATGAAGTTTTGCTCTTTGGGGGTGAGGAAAATTAATCTGAAACCTCATATGTCATCACTTCCAATAATTGAAGACATCTAACATTTTTCATGATCACATATCAACTGATTCACATATTACATTATGTCTACTTCTCTCCCGACTGTGATCTCCTTGCCCTTTCCTCCAAATTGTTAATAGCAGTTTGTTTACATCCCTCCTAAAAGGTGACATCCAGAACTGAACATTGCCCTACTAAGGTGTCCTGAATGGGATGGACTACAAAGTTACCACTGTCTTCTTTGCTCTAGATACCTATCTCTCTTAATAAAACCTTAAGTCACATTAGCATTTTTTACTGTAATGTCACACTATCAAACCTCAAATCCACCCAAACTCCCAAATATTTTTCAGATGAATGGTTTTCTGGTCATGTCTTTTGTCATCTTGTACTTGTTTCTTGAGCCCAAGTGTAAGATTTTTTTTAAGATTTTTTAATTTTAAGATTTACTTTTATTACATTTCATTTTTTTTTTTTGGATTTTTATCCTTCATTCTAGATTGTCAAGATATCCTGGAATGCTATTTTTTTTGGAGGGGGGAAGGCGGGGCAATTGGGGTTAAGTTACTTGCCCAAGGTCATGTGGCTAGTAAGTGTTAAGTGTCTGAGACTGGATTTGAACTCAGGTCCTCCTGACTCCAGGGCTGGTGCTCTATTCACTGCACCACCCAGCTGCCCCAGTGTTACTCTTAACATGACTCCGACTGTTAGTATCTCCATTACCATTTATCTATTTTCTGTCTATGTTGTATCTATCTTCATCTATAGCTATCTATATGCATGTGTTATCTTTCCTTGCTAAGTAATAAAGTCCTTAAGGGCAGGAACTGATCTCACTCTTACCTTTGTCCACCCCGCCTTCCCCAGCACCTAGCATAGTAGCACATTTGCTGTTCTTGAGTTGTTTCAGTCATGTCTGACTCTTCATGATCCCATTTGGGGTTCTCTTGGCAAAGATACTAGAGTGGTTTGCCATTTCTTTCTCCAGCTCATTTTACAGATAAGGAAACTGAGGAAAACAGGCTTAAGTGATTTGCCCATTAAGTATCTGAGGCCAGATTTGAACTTGGGAAGAATAGTCTTCCTAATTCTATGTCTATCACTCTCTCCACTGTGCCACCTAACTGCTCATAGTTGTTGTTTGTTCTTCATTCTCAAAGAGTACCATGACATTGGGAAAGTGATGCCATGACTTTCAAGTAAATTGGATTAAAGTGAGGCAGGGTGGTGCAAAGTCACCAGCCTCACTTTCTCCTCCAGACCCATCAGGGTCCAGCTGCAAGATATAGATCAGGAGGACTAGAGATGAACAACTCTGTGAGGTGGGTATGACAGGTGTCATTTCCATTTTACTGATAATGGAACTGAGATGTCCATAGTAGCACATAACAGATGCCTAATAAATTCTTGTGGATTAATGGACTCTGGATTTTAAGGTGCTAATTATCTCTTACAGTTTTGTGTCTTCTGCAAATTTGACAAACAGCCACTAAACCTTTCATTTAAATCATGGTTATAAATGTTAATGAGCACAGAGCCTTGGGTGAATCCATGTAGTAATGTAGAGATTTCTCTCTAGGTTGACATTGACTTATCAGTGGCAGCACTTTATTCAGACAGTATGGGATCGACTCATCTATACTATCATCCAACTCACATCTCACTGTCTTGTCCACAAAAATGGAGAGACTTTGTCAAAAACTTTACTGAAATCAAGGGATGGGGACTAGCCATGATTTCATTAATATAGGAAACTTTCTCTACCTAAGCAAATGGTCAACTTCTCTGAAAAGTACAGTCTTAAAGAGAGTTGTCTAGAATACTCTTGAGAATAGCTGGAGAGGTTAAGTGATTTGGCAGGCACATACCCAGTATGTGTCAGAGGCATGATTAAACCAAAGTTTTCCTGGCTCTAAACACTTTCTATCAGCTATGCTAGGCTATAATGAATATCTATCTCTATATCCACGTACATTTTTGCTTTTTTGTTGCTCATTCATTTTCAATTGTGTCTGATTCTTCATGACTTTTTAAAAAACTTTTTCAATTTTTTGTTGGTCTTTTGTTTTTTACAACACCAAGATTTGCTTCCATGTAACTTTCTTTCCCTTCCTTGAGAACCATTTCATATAACAAATAATATTTTATAATACCAGAAAGAAATAGAGAGAGAAGCAATACAATGAAAAATTGAAAATATGGACAAGATAAAAGCCTGGGGAGTCTCCCACCTCTGCCAAGGAGTCAGGCAGGTATACCTTCTCCTTTCTCTTCTGTGGAGTCATACTTGTACATTATAATTTTATTCTTTTTCCATTTACATTATTGTTGTTCCTGTGGATATTGTTTTCTTAGCTTTACTTACTTCACTCTGCATCAATTCATGTAGGTCTTCCTAAGCTTCTCTGTATCCATCACATATATCATTCCTTACAGCACCATCATATTCCATTACATTTATATACCACAGTTTGTTCAGCCATTCTTCAATGGGCATCTTTTCCCCCCCAATTTATTTATTTTTAGTTTTCAACATTCATTTCCACAAGATTTCGAGTTACAAATTTTCCCCCCATCTTTTCCCTACCCCCACCCCCAAATAGCGAGCCTACTGAGTACCCCTTCCCCCATCTCTCTTATGTCCTCCTTCATCCCCCTCCCCTGCCTAACTTTCTATTTCTAGTAGGGCAAGATGGATTTCTATACCCCAGTGCCTGTATATCTTATTTTCCAGTTGCATGTAAAAAGAAATTTTTAAAAACATTTGTTTTTAAAACTTTTTCGGATTTTTTCCCTTCTTCCCTCCTCACCCACCCCCACTGGGAAGATAAGCAATTCAATATAGGTTATACATGTGCAGTTATGCAAAACATTTCCATAGTAGTTATATTGTGAAAGACTAACTCTATTTCCCTCTATCCTATCCCACCCCCACCTATTCTGTTTTCTCCTTTGATCCTGTCCCTTTTCAAAAGTGCTTGCTTCTAACTACCCTCTCCCCGAATCTACCCTCCCTTCTATTATCCCCCCTCTTATCCCCTTCCCTCTAATTTCCTGTAGGGTAATATACCTAATTAAGTGTGTATGTTATTCCCTCCTTAAGCCAAATTCAATGAGAGTAAGGTTGACCCATTCCCTTTCACCTTCTTGCTCTTCCCCTCCATTGTAACAGTTTTCTCTTGCCTCTTCTATATGAGATACTTTACCCTATTCTATCTCTCCCTTTCTCCTCCCAATATATTCCTCTTTCACCTCTTAATTTTTTTTAGATATAATCCCTTCATATTCAACTCATCCTGTGCCCTCTATGTATACATGCACATACATATATATTTATATACACATACACTCTCCTATACATATATATATGTATGTATATATACATATACATTCCCTTCAACTGTCCTGATACTGAGAAAAGTCTTATGAGTTATAATCATCATTTTCCCTTTATGATTTGTTTTCCCTGTTTACCTTCTCATGCTTCTCTTATTTCTTGTATTTGAAAGTCAAATTTTCTGTACGGCTCTGGTTTTTTCATCAAGAATGCTTGAAAATTCTCTATTTCATTGAATGACCATATTTTTCCCTGAAACATTATAGTAAGTTTTGCTGGGTAGGTGATTCTTGGTTTTAGTCCTAGCTCGTTTGACCTCCAGAATATCATATTCCAAGCCCTTCAATCCATTAATATAGAAGCTGCGAGGTCTTCTGTTATCCTGATTGTGCTTCCACAATACTCAAATTGTTTCTTCCTGACTGCTTGCAGTATTTTCTCCTTGACCTGGGAAATTTGGAATTTGGCTATAATATTCCTAGGAGTTTTCTTTTTGGGATCTTTTTCAAGAGGTGATTGGTGAATTCTTTCAATTTCTATTTTGCCCTCTGATTCTAGAATATCAGGGCAATTTTGCTTGATAATTTCTTGAAAGATGTTGTCTAGGCTCTTTTTTTGATCATGGCTTTCATGTAGTCTGATAATAAATAATTTTTAAATGATCTCTCCTGAATCTATTTTCCAGGTCAGTGGTTTTTCCAATGAGATATTTCAAATTGCCTTCTATTTTTTCATTTGTTTGGATCTGTTTTATAGTATCTTGATTTCTCAAAAATTCATTAGCTTCCATTTGCTCCAATCTAATTTTGAAGGAATTATCTCTTCAGTGAGTTTTTGAAATTCCTTTTCCATTTGTCAAATTTGGCTTTTAAAGGCATTCTTCTCCTCACTGACTTTTCGGGCCTCTTTTGCCATTTGGGTTAGTCTATTTTTTAAGGTGCTATTTTCTTTAGTATTTTTTTGGGTCTCCTTATAAGCAGGCTATTGACAATGATTTTCTTGCATCATTCTCATTTCTCTTCCCAATTTTTCCTCTACTTCTCTTACTTGATTTTCAAAATCCTTCTTGAGCTCCACCATTTCCTATAACCAGTTCATATTTTTCTTGGAAGCTTTTAATGCAGGAGTTCTGACTTTGTTGTCTTCCTCCCATTACATGCTTTGATCCTTTTGGTCCCCCAAAAAGGATTGTATGGTTTGTTTGTGCTTGCTCATATTGCCAGTCAATTACTTATCTTTTGAGCTGTTTGTCATGGTAGGACTCTGCTTAAAGAATAGAGAGAGCTATGTCCCAAATCTCTGGGGTTTTTGCAGCCCCTGAAGCTATTAGGAGGGTACCCTCTCTGCAAGCCCCCACATGCTCTGGGTCACTGGTCACACACCACAGGACTACTACTCAAGATTTCGATCCAGATCCAAGAAGGTTAAAGCAAGAGTGATTACCCTCTGAATAGTCACTTGGTCCCCCACAATCTGCAGGTCGGGAGCTCTAGAGGCAGCCACATGCTGCGCGTCCACCACTTCTTGTCCCAGGGGCAGGGTTCAGACTGCACTCTTTTCTACCAAGTTCCAACAGAGTTCCTGACTGACCTTTTACTTTATTTTTGGCATTTGTGGGTTGAGAAGTCTGGAAACTGCCACAGCTGCTGGTGATTCACTCTCCTGAAGTCTGCTCTGGCTGCCGCTGGTCAGGGCCACCCTGGGGCCAGAACTGCAGCTCACAGGGAACTGTGCTTGGCTCCCAGCCCAGTGCAATAGACCCTTCCTGTCGGCCTGCTGGGCTGCCTTTGTTGGGAGATTTTTTTCTCTGTCACTCTGTGGGTTCTGTAGCTCTAAAATTTGTTTAGAGTCTTTTTATGTGTATTGGAGACTGTGGGAGCCAGAGATGCGTGGAGGTCCTGTTTTTACTCCTCCATCTTGGCTCTGCCACCACTTTAATCTCTTCTTGACTTTTTTGAGGTTTTCTTGACAAAGATGCTGGAGTCCTTTGCCATTTTCTTCTCCAGCTCATAAGATAAGGAAACTGAGGCAAAAATGGTTAAGTGACTTGGCCAGGGTCACATAGCTAGTATCTCAGGACAGATTTGAACTCAGAAAGATGAGTCTTCCTGATTCCAAGCCCAGTGCTCTATTGTACCACCCAGATTCTCTACATATATGCTAGACATAGAATTATATAATGAGATCCTGTGAGACTACTTTTGATAATCACACACACACGGTATATAATTATATAATGAAATTCTGCGAGACCACTTGTGATATGTTAAAACTTCATGCATTTACATGAAAATCACGTGCAATAGTTAAAGGAACATGACCTGAGCACGGCTATGCTACTTAGCAGATGTGTGATTTGGGGGAAGGCATCGAACTTCTCTTGATTTCAATTTCCTCATCTCCAAAATGAGGGATTTGAAGGACTTTTTCTCTATAATACGTGAATTCTATTATTCACATCATTTGGGAACAAAAACAAAATCTTTTTATAAGTCAAACTGACACAGGTGTGAAATTAACATTGTGATCATTTGTGTATTTCAAGGAGGCAGCCAGGTGGTGCAGTGAAAAGAACACTGGGACTAGAATCAGGAAGATCTGAGTTCAAATTCAGCTTAAGGTACTTACTGACTGTGTAACTCTTGGCAAATCACTTAACCTCTGTTTGCCTCAGTTTCTTCAACTGTAAAATGGGGATAATAACAGCACCTACCTCTCAGGGTAATGGAGATAGAATTATAAAGCACAATACTTAGCACATGTATAAATTCTTATTTATTCCCTTCTCTTTCTTGACTGAGGTGTTTGTTTTCTTTCTTTTTTTATTCCCCCAGAATTTATTTATTTTTAGTTTTCAACATTCATTTCGACAAGATTTTGAGTTCCAAATTTTCTCCCCATCTCTCCCCTACCCTCCACCCCAAGATAGCAAGGATACTAATTGCCCTTTCCCCCAGTATTCCCTCTCTTCTATCCCCCATACACCTCCCCTTCCCCCCTTATCCCTTATTTTCTAGTAGGGTAATATGGATTTCTATACCCCATTGCCTGTATATCTTATTTCCTGGTTGCATGTAAAAACAACTTTTAAACACTTGTTTTTATTTTTTGCTTTTTTGGAGGGGGGGAGGCAGGACAATTGGGGTTGACTTGCCCATGGTCACACTGCTAGTAAGTGTCTGAAGCTGGATTTGAACTCAGGTCCTCCTGATTCCAGGCTGGTGCTCTATGGTGCTCTATTCACTGTGCCACCTAGCCACCCCTAATATTTGTTTTTAAAACGTTGAGTTCTAGGTTCTCTCCCTTCTTCCCTCCTCACCCACTCCACTGAGAAGACAAGCAATTCAACATAGGTTATGCATGCGTAATTATGCAAACCATTTCCATAGTAGTCATATTGTAAATGACTAACTATATTTCCCTCTACCCTATCCCACCTGAACTCCTTTTCTTAATAGCAAGGATTTTTAATTGACAGAGTAGTTTAGAGTTTTTTTTGGGTTAGTGTAACATATTTATCTGGACCTTTATGCTCAATGTTAAAGCATAGCATCAATGAGTTCTGTTCTCCACACAAAACCTAGAAAGCTTTGCATAAGAAATGCATGGCCAGTGCCTATCCCTTTGTGATGGCCAGTCATTTCATAGCCCATGTTGCTGCTTGATGAAAGATTGTGAATGGTGGGTATAGTCTGTAACTCTTAAAGTGCATGTCCCATTAATGGAGTGGTTAATTGATAGGTGCCATCTTTGCATGTGAAGTCACACAAAAATGTTTGAAATTGTCGTGGGCTGTCTGATTGAGAATAGCTAATATATTTCACCATAGCAGAATTTGAGCAACAGGTGATGACAGTTCAACATGGGCCTTCAAGATTTCTTTGTGAAAAGCTACAGAGAAGTTTCATGGGTCAACTTATATGGCAGAAAAAATCAGAAGAGTACTGGGCAAATTTCTAGTGTTTTTGGATTGTTAGGTCACTCAAGTGCTTAATTCATTTGGAGGCCTAAATTATGAAGTAGATGTAGGTGTTTTATGAAGCTTTAATGAAATATTGATCATAAAGCATTTTGCAAATCTTAAAATGCTATACAAATATCAGTTATCATTATCATCATCATCATTATTGTTAGACTCTAGTTACTGGGCCTCCAGTCTGGCAATGATTTCATTCTCTGAGCCTTCCGTTGCATTTTTGCTGAACTCAAGTAATATTTATAGATCAATGTAAGGGTGTACTGGTAAATTTTTAACAACTGGGCTCTCAAAAAAAAAAGCATGCACACATGGCTTTTGAGTTTAGTCTGCATTATTAATATTTTCTTAAGTCTAGATAATCAATAAAACAATAACTTAAGCCCTAACTTCTGATTTCTGATTTGCAAATGCTTACACAATCAGCTGTCATAAGCTGGTTCCAGCAGATCCCTGGGTAGAACGCACTTTTGCATTGCTTCTAATTTTCTACCACAATCATATAATCCTACCTAAAAAGTAACCATAGCACATCAAACGTTTCTCCTGATAATGTCAAATATATCTGTACAAATGAATACAACAGTTTTTGTTAAATCTCTGACAATCTGCCTTATGATATTATTTCCAGGAATAAATCAGTTAAGTTGCCCAAATGTTGATACTTCTTTTCTGAAATGGGAGCAAGGAATAAGCTCAGCTGATGTGATTGTCATCAATACTTTCTAGACTGCATCTGCTCTTGCAGTATCATCATGGTTTTTAGCCCCATTTGCCTCAATTCCTTATCTGTAAATTGGGAACACCCTGGAGAAGGAAATGGCAAACCACTCCAGTATCTTTGCCAAGAAAACCCTAAATGGGGTTTAGGAAGAGTTGGACATGACTGAAAATGACTCAATAGCAAGCCTGATGCCAACAACAGAAACACCCCACAAACCACAATCATCATAAAGGCTGGAGAACCAAGGCCAATACTCACTAATGTTGTCACTGTCTTGCCTCTTCCACTCATGGTATAGCAAAAAGATTGCTGGTTTTGGAGTCCACCACACTCCTTTGAAACAAGACTAGTCTTCCTTAACACTAACTGCCATATGCCTGTCATCACATTACTCTTTCCTGAACTCAATAAATGCTTCTTGCAGTTGTAATGAATTGCTTTTCATCTCAGGTGTTCCCGTAACAGTGAGAGTTATGGAGGGGATTTTACCCTTGGCACTCTAAGTGACAGTGCCTGTATCCTCCCACTCCCCCTTCATGGCCTACCCTCACAAAACAGTCCTGCCTCCTGACAGAAGTACCATTAGTAATCATGATGATAGTGATAATGATGGTGATGATGATAAACATGTATGTAGCACATTATGCAAGTCATTGTACATATATTATTTCACTTGATCCTCACAATGACCCAATGAAATAAATGCTATTCCTATTCCTATTTTGTAGGTAAGAAAACTGAAGCTAAAAGAGGTTTAAAGTGATTTGCCTAGGGTTACACAGCAGCAAGTGACTGAGGTGGAATTTAAAATCAGATCTTCCTGTCTCCAAGTCCAGAATGTTTACCAGAATGGATCACTTACTTGTCATAAAAAATAGGGACCATTCATTTTGTTTGGGTTGCCTATAAACCCTAATTAACTAACTGCCAATTCACTGTGCTCTCAAGATTTGGCCAGGGGGTTATCTGAAGAAGAAATCTAGTCTTTGGTTTTTAAAAGTGTTCTAGAGCTATGAGTGATAAATAGTCAGATCATAGAGTTGGGGGCATGTTCAGAAATGAAAGTGATAGAAAAGCAAAAGATATCAACAAAACTTAAAAAGATAAATGGTCAAATGGTAAATAACTTTTTACTGGGAGAAACAACATATATGTAGATAACTAAGGACTGATGCATACATGCTACCTGCTACATCTTAAGATTCTTTAAAGCAATTTATATAAATTAGCTGCTTTGGTCTTCATAATAATTCTATAAGCTATGTATGACAGATGTTATCTTCATTTTACAGAGGAAGCAAATTGGTTTAGATTGAAGTGACTTGCCCATGGTCATACAACTAGTAATTGTCAGAGGTAGGATTTTGAAATGGGAACAAGGAACAAGCTCTGCTGATGTGATTCTCATCAATACATTCTAGACATCTTCTGCTCTTACAGTATCATCATGGTTTTTAGCCCTTGTTTGCCTCAGTTTCTTATCTGTAAATTGGGAACACCCTGGAGAAGGAAATGGCAAACCACTCCAGTATCTTTAACCAAGAAAACCCTAAATGGGGTTAGGAAGAGTTGGACATGACTGAAAATGACTCAATAGCAAGCATGATGCCAGCAACAGAAACATCCCACAAACCTGTCTCCTAAGTCCAGAACTTGTCCACTTTCTACTGTACCGAAGCTGCTTTTCAAGGGAAAAAAGAAGGGGGAGGAGTAGGAAACAGTTTAAGACTATGGGAGCAAATTCATTTCTAACTTTCCCCACTCTGACCCTGTTTATGTAATGAAGTCTCCATGTGTGTCCAGAACAGTGGAAGAGTGATTGAATCTGGCAAGCAATGAGGACTGATTTTTAGATTTATGAAAAATGTAAAAAAACCCCCAAACCTCAAAATAAACAGGAAATGCAATACAGGGTGATTAATAGGTAAATAATCTCATGGAAATCATCATAAGTTAAGGCTTCTATTCCAAAGAGAATTCTTTTAAATGACTTACCATTTGTCAAGCGATCAAATAAGAAGATGTCAAAATCCCACATTCCCACTTTGGAGAGCATATGCTGAAAATACAAATAGCAAACAGCAGAGGAGATGAGTCATGTTACAGATTGTAAAACTGACTTTGATAAATAATTACATTAAACAATAAAGAGTGCCAAGCTTTTATATAGTTGAAGGAAGCATCATAGACACATTCACTTAAAAACTGGGTTCCCAAAGAACAAATATTAATTCTAATAGAAGGAGTCTTTCTTTCTACCGCATTTGAATTTATTTGTATGAGTGTAGTCCAAATGGCAAGCTACAATCAATAGGTCTGGTTGGAAATGTTATCTCTAACTAAAAATGACATCAAAACTAGTAATGAGCATGTAGTAAGTTTATTCAACAAATATTGGGAGATTGAGTTCTTGATTACCCAGGCTAATGGAACAGACGTGGAACACAATTTTAAAATAATTCATTTTGCTTTGAAATGTATTAATCTGAAAATGGCATTTCTTATGTTCCAGGAATTCATAATATTTCAAGAAAAACAATGAATACTTTGAAACCTCCAGTCTGAAGGACCAGAAGAGTAATCTCCTATTTCCATCTCCCCTTGTTTTAACTCATTGTTGTTAATTCAACTTATTAGCATTTTAAGATTAGATATCATCTCCCCTTGAACTGACTCAAAACACAAATATATAGGACTGATAATAAAAGTTTACATTTATATGATGTGTCTCAGTTTACAAACCTCCATCATTAGTCAGTGATCACTTGGGACCTTTTATTATGACATCATATTGCTAAACTTCTTTTTTCTACTCAAGCCTATTCAAGGAACATTTATTAAATATTTACTAAATTCCAGGAACAAAAGAAAAAAATGAAAGATTCCCTGACAGCAAGGAAATGTTTTACTGGGAGAAATAACATGCACACATATGTACACATATACACTAATGTGTGTATATCTATGTATGTATGTGTATATACATGTATATATATATAGGCAAAATATGTAGAAAGTAAAAATTTATCTGTTCACCTATCAAACTATCTATTGAGAGAGGCAGGGTGAGGATTGCTAACAACTAGGTTATTCTCCCAGTCACAGCCAGGTATTATGGAAGTTTTTATGAAACTACCAGGAGAAAATTTTCTAAACTTCTTCAAGAACTCCAGTCAATAATATTTGGAGAGTTATGGTACAAGGGATTTGAATTCAGTTCATCTGGAAGAAGCTATCCTTCCTTATTTAGGTTATATTTATGACATAAAATGGAGTGGAGGATTTATTGGGTTAATTTGAGGGTAGAAAGTCTGGCTGGATAATTCATCGTGGCAAAAACATTTGGTGAATCAAAATTCGCTCGATAATTGCCAACTCTTCATTCCACTTTGTGCTGTATAAATAAACCCGGGCTTTGAGCAAAGAGTTGTTGCAGGGGAAAATATTAGGTGATCCTCAGGGGAAAATATTGAGTGCTCCTCTGACTGTTGTAGTTTAGAATAGTGAATTAAGAAAGATTACCAGCCCATTAAACTTCTGAGAAAGGCCAACAGAGAAAGGCTTCCTACCCTTGCCTGGCCCAGGTAATCTTCATCCAGGAAGTGCAGAGGGTATGGGGGTGTGGCTCCTCGGAGTAGCCTGGATGCATGGAAATATCTTTGAAAGCTTAGTAGTCTTTTTACTTTCTTCTTGGTACCAATTTCCCCTGAGTGTGCTGTGTCTATGAAAAGAGATAAGAGAGGGAACTGTAACAAAGGGATGTAAGGCTATCCTTAAAAATTATCACTACTTACAAATACAAATGTTGTAGGATTTTTTTTTTTGTGGGGGGGTGGGGGAGAAGAGGAGGGAGAAAAGCTAGACCTCCTATGATTTTGTTAGTATAGTCTTGGCATCGTTGTTAAATCCCAATGAAGAAACTTCCTGTATCGATGCAGATAGCTACCCCTTCTGCAGTTGCCTGGGGGAACTGAGAGTTTAAGAAACTAAAAAGCAAAAGAACTTGTTTTTTTCTACTCATTTAAAACTATACTGAATGATTCCAAAGATTTCCTGAAAACTTAAGATGTATTGGTATAATTCACTGGGTAAAAATGTTGTGAATTCATACAGTACAATGTTTTCTTATAGCATCACTCTGATGAAATACAGGCTTGTTGTTGAGTTTAGTCATTTTCAGTCGTGTCTGTCTCTTTAAGACCCTACTGGGGCTTTCTTGGCAGAGATATTGGAATGGTTTGCTATTTCCTTTTTCCAGCTCGTTTTATAAATGTGGAAATTGAGGCAAACAGGGTTCAGTGACTTACTCAGGTCACACAGCTAGTAAGTATCTGAAGCCACATTTGAACTTAGGTCTTCTTGACTCCAGGCTCTCTATACTCTCTGCCACTTAGCTGCCACTTAGCTGCCCAGGTGCTATGCACTGCACTGATAATTCCTCCAATACAAAAATTAATATTTATCACGTTACATTTATTACAAGTATGCAAGACTAGCCTTTAAAAATATCACACTTACAAATATAAATACTTTAGGATCTGGGCTGGAGGGAGGGATAAAGCTGGCTTTTTGTTGGTATAGTAATCGCCCAATGAGCAAACTTCTCAAAAAAGCAGCCTCCTCTACAGAGTTTTAAACAGTTGATGGGGGAGGTGGGGAGAACTGAGAGTCTAAGTGATTTGCCCAGGGTCATACAGCCTGTAAGTGTCCTAGGTACAACTCACACCTAGGTCTTCCTGACTCTGAGGCTGATCCTTTAGCTACAATACATACTGTCTTCTTTAATGCCTTTGCAAGTACTTGGGTTGTATATTTTAAGGCACTAATTTGTTATAGGTGGTTCTGACATGAATACTATGGAGAGAATTCTTATATCATGCTTGAGCTATACTTTTAAAATGAATAATCATGCTTTCTATTTATATGTTTAAATTGAGGTTTACAAATAATAGACCTGATATTCATCATCAAATAAATTACTAGTCTGAGTGTAACTTTCAGGTTAGGACTATTCAGCATCAACTTTTAATCTCTGTAACCAGTAGGAGAATAGGAAAATAGTATGTCTGATAATCTAAATCTAATCTAAAATATAATAATTGATAAACTGAGGCACAGAGGAAGAAAAGTTAAGACCATTTCTATTCAATTTAACAACCATTAATGAAGTGTCTATTATGTGCTTTGAGTACTATGAGACAGTGGCCAATACCTAATAATTAGATCACTGAAGTAAATTAAGACTTCCTGGAACCCACCAAAGATTCTATTAAGTACTAACTTCTTCCTGGGGAAAAAATCAGGGTTAAGTGACTTGCCCAGGGTCATATTAATAAGTGTCTGAGGTCACATTTGAACACAGGTCCTCCTGACTCCAGAGCCAATGCTCCATCCATTGTACCACCTAGATGCCCCAAGTGAAAGCTTCTGATTAATGGCCTTAGAAGACTGATTTTGCTAGCAGGGATTTAATTATATATAACATAATTTATGTGATTAATATACTATACATGTTTTCTAAATCCTTCTATATCAAGATATTTAGAAGCAGTCTAATGGCATCTTGAGTGGACCTTCTGTGGAGGTACTACATTTGGGAAGATAGGAATAAGGGATATGTGTGAAGAAGAAATGTGGACAGGTTGCTTTGTATTGTTGGAAGAGGTGCATACTTTGATGGGATCGTAGATCCATTGAAGTATCAAAATAAATCTTCCAAATAAAAATGCAATAGTAGAAATGGCTGTCCAGAAATTACACATCGAGATTGAGGCATACTTTAGCCCTGTTGACACGCTATGACTGCTGCTCCCACCTTCCCATACACTCTCTTCCAACCTTGTATCTGTAATTTTAAGTGTTACACACAACTGAAAGTGGTGTGATATGCTCAACTTTGAATTTGAAGCATGCCTTTTTTAAAAATTAATTTTAATTTTTTTTGCTTTTTGAAGGGTAAAGGCAGAGAAGTTGGGGTTAAATGAGTTGTCCAAGGTCACACAGCTAGTAAGTGTTAAGTGTCTGAGGCAGGATTTGAACTCAGGTCCTCCTGACTCCAGGACCAGTGCTCTATTCACTGTGCCACCTAGCCACCCCAAATCTTTGCTTCTTTCATGTCCTGATTCAAGGATAATTTAAGATTTTGGTTGATTAAATTTCCTATTTATAATGACAGGACAGTAGTTTGGATAGGAGAAAACTAGGGAGAAAAGGTTAGAAAAGTCTCCTGATATATACACAGTTCTTGCCCCATGATAACATATAGCTAGAAAAAGTAAAGTTTCCTTAGACCACTCATGCAAAGGGAAATGGAAAACCCAATGCTAGATAATTTAGGGGGGAACACACATGTACATATACACTTACATTTTACAGAGAGAGAGACAGAGACAGAGACAGACAGAGACAGAGAGACACGAAGAGACAGACAAACTCATATAATAATATGCTACTTTCTAAATCCCATGAAATACTTTTGATTTCCTGGAAAAATCCTCTATTCTGATGAACTCAAAGAAAATTTCCAGTGTGTTTAGTGTATGACAAGGAAACGATCTGTAGTTTCCTTGGATAATGACTATCTCAGTAGTTAAATAGTTGTAGGGGATAACAACAATTCTCTTTTAATATTGTATATATGATAGAAACAGAGGCATCCAATCAAATCTGAAAAGTGATGCAGAGGGTATATAAAGCAGAATATTGATAGTAGTATTTCTGAATTTTCATAGACTCTCAGAGATGGAAGGAAACTTGGAGGTCATCTAGTTCAACACAACCTCCTCCCCTCACCCCACCACCCTGTCTTTCCCTCCAAAGCATGAATACCCTTTATAGCACTCCCAATAAAGGTCATCCAGCCTCTTCTGGAAGATCACCAGTGACAGGAAACTTATTACCTTTCCAGGAAGCCTGTTCTATTTCTGAACAGCTCTAATTATTAGGAAGTTTTCTTATATTGAGCCAAAATCTGTTTTTCCTATAACTTCTACCTACTGGTCCCACTTTTGCCTCCTAGGGCCAAGTGGAATCATTCTAATCCCCATTCCAATTTGACAACCCCTCCTGTATCTGAAAGATGACTGTCATCCTCATCCCATTGGCACTCCAAAGTATGCCCACTTCTAGACTAAACATCCCCGTTTTTTTTCAAGGAATCTCTATATATCCTATATGAAGTTTTTTGATAACCCTGGTTTCCCCTTCTCTGGATATGCTAATATTACCTTTCTCCAAATTTTGCAGCTGGATGCAATATTCCAGGTTTAGTCTGACGAGGACAGAGTTGAGTAGACCTATAGCTTCCTTTGTTCTGGACACTATGCTCCTACAGTATTAATGAAGTCTAAATGATATTAGATCTTTTGATGTTCATATCACACACTGGGCCACCACTGTTCCATGCTTAGCTTGAATTCGGTTCAACAGACATTTATTGTCTACTGTGTGAAGGGTAATGTACCACATGCTGGGGATAAAAGACAAAAAAATTAAGTAGTCCTTTCTCTTAAGGAATACTTATTCAATAATACTCTTACTTTCTAGTTCATTAACATCTATTTTTTTTACAACCACTATCATTTTCCAATAACTCCATTCCCAACAATAGCACTTTTCCTTTTAACAAAGAAAAATAGTGAAATAAAACTAATTCTTACAGTGACTACTGAGGAAGTGACTTGAAAAAGGTGGCCCAGTGACTATGAGAGATAGCAGATGGACAATCCAAGTGGCACATTAATATCCTCCTTATACAAGAACAAGAGGAGGGCTTTCAGCGTGTTGGAGAGATCATCCAAGGTAGGAATGGCCATATTTTCTACATGTGTTTTTACAAAAGATATGCCTGGTGAAGAGTACAGTTTATTTGATTGTTTGAGAAAATCCAGGACACAGGAGATTAATGGTAAAATGTAGAAGAGTCACATAGAAAAGAAAAGGCAAAGAGGGGCTGTGGTTTGAAGCAGGAAATATCCATACCCAGGAAATCATAGATCATTCTAAGTTAAGTTTTCCCATTGGTCAAGCCTAACCAGGAATATTCTAATATTTATATGCTAATAGCTAACTATGTCATCATCTGATTATAGTGAAGTTCATTCAGAAGTAATGCCTTAGAATCATTTATGTAAATAATAGGGGTTAGAGTGCCAGAGTTTAGATATATGATTGGGAGTATATTGATACTTTCTCAATACATTTTTTTTTAAGGTGGTGGGCAGGGCATTTAATAAGGAAGGAAAGAAGAAAAGAAACAAGCATTTATTAAGTGTCTGCTATGTGCCAGGCACTGTTCTAAGTTCTTTATAAATATCTCATTTGAGCCTTACAGTGACTTTGGAGGTGAGTTCTATTATTATCAACTCCATTTTACAGTTGAGGAAACTGATGTACAAAAAATTTTTTTTAAGGTGACTTGTCCAGGGTCACACAGATAGTAAGTGCCTGAGATCGGATTTGGACTCAGATATTACTGACTCCAGGACCAGTACTCTATCTACTATGCCATCTATCTGCCTCAATTCAACAATATAATACCAATTCACTTATTGAATAAAATTTTGATTAACAGTCAATAGCATGATGCAGAGGAGAGTCAAAAGGCTTGGGTTCAAAAGTTGAGCTCTTTTATTAACTTCCCAACATGACCTTACTTAGTCAATTTATTCAGTGTCCATACCTTAGTGCCTTTGGGTCCCTACCTGTAATATGAAACCTTTGGGCCAGGTGCCTTCTCGGATACCATCCAATTCTTTAAAAAAAAATTTGTATCATAATTTCATTTGCAGTTCTTAATTTTCTTCCTCCCTTCTCCTTGTCCCTTTCCCTTACCCATTGAGAGAGTAAGAAAAACAAAATCTATTTCAAATGAATGAATACACATGCAAAACAAATTCTCAAATTAGTCATGACCAAAAAAAAAAAGAAAATATGCTTCAATCTTCACTCTGAGTCCATTAATTCTCTATGTGAAGGTGGACATCATGTTTTATCATGTATCTTTTGGAATTGTGTGCTAATCAAGTTCCCAAGTCTTTCAAAATTGATTATCTTTACAGTATTGGAACTATTGTATATAAATTGTTCTCTTGTTTTTTTTCTTACTTCATTTTCCTATAAGTCTTTCCAGGTTTTTCTGAAACCATCCCCTTCATCATTTCTTATAGCACAATAATATTCCATCATAGTCATATGCTATAATTCATATGCCATATTCAATCATGGTCCAATAGATGAGCATACCCTTGATTTCCAATTCTTTGCCACCACAAAAATAGATGATGTAAGTAATTTTTGTACATACAGATCTTTCCCTCTTTCTTTGATCTCTTTGAGATATAGACCTAATAACGGTATTGTTTGGTCAAAGGGTATGTGTGCACAGTTTAATAGTTTTTTGGGCATGGTTCCAAATTGCTTTCCACACTGATTGGAGTAGTTCACAACTTCACCAACAATGCATTAATGTAATATGTGGGTGCTCAGTGAGTAGGTACTAAATTTATTGTTGTTTGGTCATGTCCAACTGTTCATGACCCTATTTGGGGTTTTCTTGACAAAGATACTGGAGTAATTTGCCATTTCCTTCCCCAATAGATTAATTTTGTTAGGCAATCAGAAATTAAGTGACTTGCCCAGGTTAATAAAGCTAGGAAGTGTAGGAGACTGGAGTTGAATTCAGGTCTTCCTGACTCCAGGCCCAATGCTCTATTTACTTTGCCATTGGCTGCCCCAGGTATAATACTTGGGTGGAATACTGCACAATTAGAGATGTGATGATATGTTATTTTGCATTTGCCATAATATCTCTTATAAGGGGAAGATAACTGTAAGTAATCTCGGAAAGAAAGGAATAGTTTACCTGTCAGATCTGTGGAAAGGGGAAGAATTTAAGACGAAACAAGAATTAGAGAGCATTATAAAATGCAAAATGGATAATTTTGATTACATTAAATTGAAAAGCTTCTGTACAAACAAAGCCAATGTAACCAAGATTAAGAGAGAAGTGGGAAATTGGGAAAGAATTTTTACAACCTATGTCTCTGATAAAGAACTCATTTCTAAAATATACAGAGAATTGAGTCAAATCTATAAGAATACAAGTCATTCCCCAATTGATAAATGGTCAAAGGATATGAACAGGCAGTTTTCAGAGCAAGAAATTAAAGATATCTATAAGCATATGAAAAAAATGCTCTAAATCACTATTGATTAGAGAAATGCAAATCAAAACAACTCTGAGGTACCACATCTCACCAGTGAGATTGTCTAAGATGACAAAACAGGAAAATGACAAATGCTGGAGAGGATGTGGACAAATTGGAACACTAATGCATTGCTGGTGGAGTTGTAAATGGATACAACCATTCTGGAGAGCAATCTGGAATTATGCCCAAAGGGCTATAAATAATTTCATATCCTTCGACCCAGCAATACCACTTCTAGGGTTGTAACCCAAAGAGATCATAGAAATGGGAGAAAGACCCATATGTACAAAAGTATTTATAGCATCTCTTTTTGTGGTGGCAAAGAATTGGAAATTAAGGGAGTGCCCATTAATTGGGGAATGGCTGAACAAGTTGTAGTATATGAATGTAATGGAATACTATTGTGCTATAAGAAACTAGGAGCAGATGGACTTCATATTTACCTAGAGAGGCTTATACAAACTGATGCTGAGTGAGAAGACTAGAACCAGGAGAAATTTGTACACAATTACAGATGCAACGTATGTTTGATGACCAGCTTCGATAGACTGGGCTCTTCTCAGCAATGTAGGGTTATAAGTCAACCCCAAAAGACTCATGATGGAGCGAGATGTCTACATCCAGAGAAAGAACTTGAAAGAACTGAGTTTGAATCCAGATTGAAGCAAACTACCTGATCTTTTTCTTTTTCTTGTTTGGTTTTGTTTCCTCTTTCCCATTGGTCATTCCATCTGATACAATCCTTCTTTATAACCTGACTAATGCCTAATGTGAAAGTATTTGTAGATCCTATACTTGATTGTATGCTGACATGGGGGGGAGGGGAGGAAGGGAGAGAAAATTTGAAACTCAATGAATTGTGGAACTGAATCTTGTAAGCTAAAAGTAAACAGACAAATTAATAAAAAAAAAGATTTAAAAAAAATAAGGGGAAGATAGATGTGATTGAGTAGGTTGATATGCCAAGCAAGTTTTTTCCTTGAGAATCAACAAGAAAAAGTATCTGACCTGAGATTCATGAAGTTAAGTGATTTTGAATATGTTTTTACATATAATGACAAGTAGATTTTAAACACATATTTATATAAGATAATACTATATTTAAAATTATTCATTTTAAACTTTAATATAAAATGAGAAAAAAAGCATTTCCACATACACAGCAGAACATTAAAAAGAGGATTCAATTTAAATAAATTTCCACTTCAAACAGTTTACTTTTTTGAAAACCCATGTAATAAATACTATTCATTGTATATAATAATTATACACAATAATCCTTTATTAAATTTTCCTATTTATTTCTAGTGTGCTTTATTGTTTGCAAAGTGTTTTTCTTATAACCCTGAGGCAGGTGGTACAAATGTCAATGCTCCTATCTTACAAATGAGGAAACTGAGATTTAGAGTTTAAATGAATTACCCAGGGTCACATAAAAAATAAAAAGTCTGAGTTGTAGGTCTTTTGACTCCAAGAAAAGGTCTCTTTTACCTAAATTATGCTGAAAGTAGGACTGAGTTGGCTATCTCTCCTCCAATCTTCAATTGGAATAGTTGTAGAAAATGATGCATTAGCATGCTTTATTGACTATTTCTGTATTCATATGAATGGCAATGAGCCTAGCTGTGAAACTGACATTCTGCTCACATTAAAAAAAAAAAAGACTTTTATGACTATCACAGATATGTATACGTAAACACTTTTCTGGCACATTTAGATACTAACTTTAGCATTATGGAATTTATCTTGGCACCTTACAGTATAGCAATTTATAAATTTCACAAGTTTGCTTTGGCTTGAATGCAAGGAATGTTAATAAAAATTATTTTCACTTTGTGTGTCTTCTTGGTGAAAGTTCTTGTCATAGGGGAAGAGAAACCTCAGTGAGATGAAAAAGCATTCAAGCAAGGGTCGACAAAAACCCATCAGGGATGTGGATAATGGGCTATTCGTGACCAGTTGTCTCTAAGCCTTTGCTATTAAGCTTCTTGAACTCCCTATATGAGGAGTTTTCTCCAAAGTGAAATGGTTAATAACTGACTCCAGAATTGCTAAGGGACTACAGAGGACAGAGCTGCAAAGGTTAGGTTGTAAGCAAAGACTCCAGCTGACCTATGGAATTGAACATCAAATGTCTTTGGAGAATGAATATGACCATTTGGTTTTAATAATGCATGAAAACACTTTCTCTCCTTGGGTAATTATTACATCAAACAATTGTTGGAATGAGTCTGCCCAGGGTGAATGGATGCAAAAATGGACAAATTTGAGATTGATGAAATCTTCAGATAACCTGCTAAAAAGAACCAGGAAGAAAGGGAATATTCTTTGGTTGTGAAATTCTCATTATCAAATGGCATTTAAAAATAAGAATCCATTTACATGTAGTGCGAGGAGACTCAATAACAATATACTTTAGACACTGATAATTATCATTTTAAGCCTCCTAATCTGAGTCTCAATGCCCACTGTCTGCTAAAAGAATGCTGTTCCCTGGGAAGAACAGGTGGCTATTTTCTTTCTCTAACATGCACCTTTAAAGTGGCCTGTGCCCTGTCAGAGAAAGTTAAATGTCTTTTCAGGCTGGAATGTGGGGGGAGCTTTCAGTTTTTTCATAAAGCCCTGTCTCCTTCCTGTGAACTTATTCGAACTGTAGGTACAGGACTCTGGCAGAAGGGCTAAGGAAATTTTCAAAGACATTAAAAATTCTTTTAAAAATACCTTTATGGATTTCAAGATCTGAATGGTCAAATGTGGGGGCATAGCTTAGTAAGAAGTCATCTTAAGTAGGTTATTTCAGTGTTTTTTGATCAGTAAGAAGAATGTAGAAAATATGCAAAAAATAAGGAAAAAAATCCTATCATTTGTAAAACCTGCTTTTGTAGGCATTTTTTTTTTTCTTTTTGGAGGGGGGAAGGCAGGGCAATTGGGGTTAAGTGACTTGCCCAAGGTCACACAGCTAGTAAGTGTTAAATGTCTGATGCCACATTTGAACTCAGGTCCTTCTGACTCCAGGGCCAGTGCTCTAGCTGCCCAAAAATCTGCTTTTGAATATTTTAGTTGACAAGGTGCACTGTTGGTCTGGTGACTGTGCTCATTTCACCTTATTAAATATATAAGATTCATTTTCTTGTCCTTTCTCACAAATCCTATTCCAATCTTGGCTACAATAGCTAAGTATCTGAATTGTCTTTCAGACATTTAATTTCCACTGGTCTTTGAGATCTGTTTTTATTTATAAAACTTGTCATTCAACTGTTTTCAGGTGTGCCTGAGTCTTTCTGACCCCATCTTGGCAAAGATACTAGAATGGTTTGCTATTTCCTTCTCCAGCTCGTTTTATAGATGAGGAAACTGAGGCAAACAAGGTTAAGTGACTTGCCAAGGGTCATCAGATGGTAAGTATCTGAGGCCACATTTGAATTCAGGAAGATGAGTCTTCCTGATCCCAAGCCCTGTGCTGTTCCACAGGTGGGGAACATGTGGCTTTGGGGCCACACATGAACCTTGGTTGTGGCTCTTTGACCGAGTCTAAGTTTTGTAGAACAAATCCTTTTATTAAGGGCATTTGTTCTGTGAAGTTTGAATTCAGTCAATGGGTTGTGTCCGAGGCCCTAGAAGGCCAAATGTGACCCCAAGGTTGCAGGCTTCCCACCCCTGCATCCATTGTGCCTCCTAGCTGCCCACTGCTAAATCATTTGGGCTACTTAGAGATCACCAGTACACATGAATTTTTGTCTTCATCTATTTCTCTCTGTACTCCTTCCAACTTTTTGTCCTTTTTCTAGTAGCCAGACAAGCAGAGAAAATTAGGGCAGGAAAGACCAAGTGTTTAACAGCCATCACAGATTTAATCTCATAAATCACATCTCCAAACAGGAGAGCAATTTTTTTTTTTTGGTAAATCACACACTTTAGAAATATATAGCAAAGTTAGTATGATAACCTTTAACTCCTAAAATATTGAACCAAGAAATAAAGTGAAAATGTTTATAAAATTTAGGGGATATGACACATTTAGTGAGTATAAAAAGAAAAAAATTATAAAATAAATTATAAACATAAAAAAATAAAGAGTTTAATTTGAACCTAGAAAATTAAGCTAAATCTCAGGGAGCTACAAAGTTGCATTTCAACCTTCTAAGCTTTAGAATTTAGAGATACTCTTATTAAAGTCACGTGTTATTAGCTTTTCAAAATAGAGAAAAAGACACTCACGACTCCTTGACAGATGTCACTTGGAGAAGAGCTCAGCTCTAATATTGCCACAGAGTGGGAGGAAGAGGTCTATTTTAAAGGCAGGTTAAAAAAATATTATTTCTCTAGATGTACAACTTAATATGTTAAAACATTTTTAATTGCTAGGTTTAAAAAAAAATCTCACGACAGTGAAGAGAAAAACAGTTATGAACTGGATTGAGGCCCAGGGAAAAATAACATACAAGAGATCCTATCTCATATCACTTGAGTAATCTGTCAGTCAACAAGCATTTACTAATCACTGTTTAGTAATCTTTACATGCCAGGTACAATACTAGATATTGCTATCCACAGGAGCTATCAGAGCTAAATAAAATGTTTGCAAAGTAGTAAATAGGGACCAGTGTTCACCTATCCAATCAACATGTCCCAGTAAGTCAAACTCACTGGTTATATTTTGATATTTCAGGCATATTTGGTGCCATTGCCAGTGGGTGAATGTCTACTTGTAAAACATAGCTCATCCTTGTGGATTCTGAATTCCTAACCCATAGTTGGAAAAACCTGATTTCCTTCTTGCAAGGGAGGAAAAAGGGGCTTAGAAAAGAGGCCTCAAAAACTCATCTGGGCAATTGAAAACTTGTGCATAATCCTATTCTGAATGAACATTTAAATGAATTAGGAAAAAGCAGATCAAATTTCCTTGGTTCTGAGTAAAAAAAAAAATACATGCCAGGCATGATGTGGTTTTATTGAATCCCATATTTATGAAAGTTTGAGGTATTTAGTAAACCCCAAATGTAGCTGGCTATGCTTCTTAGTGTAACTTGGGGACAATAGTTTGTGGTCAGCAAATTGATTTGACCAATCTCTTATTTGATCCCAGGTCTCTGGAGGTTAAGGCCTGGTATATTAACTCCATAGTTCTTTGCACGTATATAAAAAGAAAAAAAAATTCCTCTCATTCCTTATTTTTATACTTCAATACTTCAGCAAAAACAACAATGATAACAAATTCTCCAGTTACTTATTAATATAATGATTTTCACAAAAAATTCCCACCTTTGGAGAACTCAATATACACTTTGGAGAACTCAATATACATTTTCTTTTCTGAATTTTGTGGCCATAGAATTTACTGATCATAGCGCTACAGCTGGAATGGCAACAACCACCACCAGTTTTTATCTAGCATCCCTATGTGCAGGAACTGTGTTAAGTGCTTTACAGATATTTCATTTGATTCTCACAACAACTTTGGGAGGTAGACCCTATTATCCTCATTTGATAATTGAGGAAACTGAAGTTAAGTGACTTGCCCAAAATCACAAAGCTAGTAAGTGTCTGAGGCTGTCTTCTTGACTTCAGGTCCAGTACTCTATCTGGTACACATCATTAGCTGGCTGAAAGGGACAGAACTCATAAGGCCATGTAGTCCAAGGCTCTAATTTTATAGATGAAGAACCTAAGAGTTAAGGAAGTCAAATGACTTGCCCAAGGTCACACAGGTAGTAAGTAAACTTCTTGCTTAGGGGCTTACTTAGTTGAACTAGGTCTTATGACCCGAGATCCAATTTTTTTCACTACTATATAAGATTGTTCTTTCTAGAGTGAATGTAAGTGGTAACTTTAGAACAAGTAATGGGTTTGTATGTCTTTATATCTGTCGATAAGGGCTTGACCAGACATTTTGGGCCCTTTTTCTGATAAGTCCTGTTACTCCTTATTAATTGTAAAAATAAACTGACCTTATGCTCACCTATCTCTCTTATAGTACAGAAAGTTGCTTGGGTTCTATTTATACCTGAGCAGCCCTGGTGAATTTAGTGTAGTCATACAGAGATTTGTAAATGTAGGTTATTATCAGAGTTCTGGAAATTCATAAATATTACTCTTACTCTTCAAATATATTTTGTTGAATTAGTGGAATCTTTGGAGGGAGGTAGGGGAAATAGAGACCTGACCGACAGCCCTGGCATTCTCAAGGCTTTGTTGTAGTTCCTTAAGAACTAGTTTTGTCTGCTGGTGTTGACATTCTTAAAAATGTTCAATGATTTCTTAAGAAATCTTATTTTATATCCATGCCTATGGATAGGACATGGCAGCTAGAATATTTTATGCTGAGTCAATCCAGTCTCCTTAAATTCTATGATAATGTGAAAATATTATAGAATATATATCTATTACATCCGTGACTGAAATACCCTAGAGATACAACTGACATAATTGAGATGTAGAGAATAGGATTGTTCTTCCACACCATATATATGCCCAATATATTATACATATTATACATACAAAGAAAATTCACCATGTAATTTTTTTCCTCTGGCGTCCACTGATATTTCAGAAATGATGATGATAGATTAGAAAAACCTTGAATTTGTGCTTGATATTAATCATATCCTTTTCTTCCATCCTCATTTTTAAAAATTAGTGTAAAAAATAAAAGGAAATCCAGAGTCTGCTAATCTTTAAGTAACTTAAAATTAGTAAAGTGATTTCAGATTAAACTCATATTGATCAATGTAGAGAGTGATCAAAGCCAAGAATACAGTTTTAGCCTTATAGTAGTAAGTTTTGGGGAATGAATTTTATTTTAATTTAAATTTGTTTTGCTTTTTGGAGGGCAATTGGGGTTAAGTGACTTGCCCAAGGTCACACGGCTAGTTTTTGTGTTAAGTGTCTGAGGATGGATTTGAACTCAGGTCCTCCTGACTCCAGGGCTGGTGCTCTATTCACTGCGCCACCTAGCCGCCCCATGGGAATGAATTTTTATATACTATTTTTCTATTTTTTTTTCTGCTAAATGTAATAATGAAGTTAGGAAATTCATAACTACAGCATTTGGCAATAAGAAAATGGAAGATCAATCAACAAGCATTTATTAAGCACCTACTATATGATAGGTTTGGGAGACACAACCAATAGCTAACATTCATATGGGGAGACAAAGACATGCATAAGTATATTCAGAACAAACACACACATATAGTCACAGATAACTATTTTTGTTGTTGTTCTGTCCTTTCAGTTGTTTCCAACTCTCCATGACCCTATTTGGGGTTTTCTTGGCAAAAATACTGGAGCAGTTTTCCATTTCCTTCTCCAGTTCATTTTATAGATGAGGAAACTGAGGAAAACAGGGTTAACTGACTTGCCCAGGCTGAGTCTAGATTTGAACTCATGAAGATGAGTCTCCCTGATTCCAAGCCTTAGCTGCCCTGAAAACTACTTTATATGGTTTAAATACTGTAAGTGATCACACTCAGAGGAAGCAATTCATATGAAACTATGTTTACAAGTTTATAGTTTGGTTGCAGAATTATAGACTCTTATCTTTATGCAGTAACTAGCTGGTTTGAAAATGAAAAAATATTTTGATTGTAAAGTATATATCGACTCAGTCAATTCAGAGCCTTATAATCACTCAATCACCAATATGAGTTAGCTAAACAGATAGTCTTGAGGTATGATCACAATTGCCCCGCTTTCTTTAATTGATATCTAGACAAGGATCTGTGGACTTTTTATAGATTCATATGCTAAAATAATAATTAGAGTTTAGATGTTTGAGCTTGAAGGGATCCTAGAAAGACATCAAGTTTAACCTCATTTTATGAATGAGGAAACTGAGGCACAGAGAGGTTCTGCAGACTTTCCAAGAGTTACTCAGTAAGTTTCTGAGAGAGGATTCATATTTGGGCCTTTTGACTCTCCAAATCTAAGTTCACATAGTGTCTGAGACTCAATTCAAACCCAGGTCTCTCCTGACTCCAGGTCCACCATGCTACATTTCCTCTCTCTCTTCCTTTTATTAGTTTCAAGTTGGCCAGGTCTTCCATATTCTCATCTCTTCAAAATGCTGAATAGAAGCATTCTAATCAGCAAAGATTATAAAGGCATAATAAATAACATTTATTTTGGTAATTATAAAATTAAGCTATAGGAAGACCACATAGGAAGACCCATATACGCCTTGTCTGTTCTAGCTGAAGTCTTACCTAGGGAAAAGTCTGTTATTATTACAGATGAGCACTGTGCCTACTTGGGAGGGTAGGGTAGTGATCAATTTGTCAATCAATAGATCTTAATTGAGCACTTACTATAGGCAAGGTACTGAGTAAGGGGCTAGGGAAGGGGAAGGAAGAAATAGAAAACCTAGTCTTTGTTCTTTAATAAAAATTGCCTAGGAACAAACTACTTGCTGTGTTTTTTTTTCTTGTTTTGTTTTGTTTCCTCTTTCCCACTGATCATCAGTTATAATCCTTCTTTACGACCTAATGATCAATGTGAAGATATTTGTAGATCCTATATTTGAGTGCATGCCACCATGATTGGGGGGAGGGGGAGAAAATTAAAAATTCAAGGGACTGTGGAACTGAATGTTGTAAACTAAAAGTAAATAAACAAATCAATTTAACTAATTTTAAAAAATAAAAAAAAATTACCTAGGGGAACTAAGCAGGAAGATGCTTGTAAAATGCTTAACAAACAACCTTCTGGGGGGAAAATGTATGTATGACTCATTTTTCGGTTTAATTTCCATTGTTAATATTTTCTCCATCACTTTCTTAAATCTAGATAATCAGCAGAACAATCTCTGGAGGAGAGAGTGAGGCTGAGGACTTTGCCGAAGCTCTACCTCACCTAAATCTAATTCATGCAAGTCAGGATATCACCCTCATGATATTATTGGTCCTCTTTGAGAAGGAAGGACGAATAACAAAAACAACCACAACAAAAAGGTGTCAAAAAGTCCTCTTTGAAAAGGATGAACAATAACACAAATAACGCTATCATGGGTCTTCTTTGAGAATGAAGGACCAACAGCAACAGTAACACATCCAGCCCTGATTTGTAGCGTTTTCCAATTCCAGAGGTCAATTATTATACGGAAAATGTAAAAATCAGCTCTCACCACAAACTGGTCCCAGCACACCTCTAGAACGAAACTCTAATTCTTGTCCCAGGAGTTTATAAGTAGATAGGGAAGAGGAGGAATCAAAATAAATAACATTTAGGGTAGAAAAAACACCTGAACATATACATAACCTCTGCTAGCTGTACAAAGAATACAAAAGCAAGATATAATCAAAGGATGGGAATTTTGAGGGATGATAGACAGGAATTCCATATAATATGAAATGTTTAGCCTGATTATTTTCCAGTGTCCTCTCTCCCCACTTCTGGTTTGAACAGTGTTTGGGAAAGAGCATTCAGGTGTCAGGATGTTTTTGTTGGAGGGTATGGTGAGGAGGAGATGTCATTCATTCTCTCATCTCCATGCCTCTACACACTGGCTGCCCCCACATGCCCAGAATGCTGTTTCCTCTCACCTCTACCTCTTGGCTTCTTTCAAGACTCAGTTCTCCTGAAGGAGATCTTTCTTGTTTCCTCTTAGCTACTGGAGCCTTTCCCTTAAAGGTTGACTTCTATCTACTCTCTATGTATCTTGAATGTATCTATTTATTTACAGGTTATCTCTTCCATTAAAATATAAGTTCTTTGAGGGAAAGACATTTTCTTTTTTTGGTGGGTTACCTTTCATATATCACAGTGTTTGGTACATGATAAGCACTAAATGCTTATTGACTGACTAACTGACTATAGTACCTTGTAGGCTAACCAAAATTTTGTTGAATTAATAAAAGGGAAGTGTAGGACTGTTCATGACAATGTCCTAGGACTGTAACCAAAAATGAATGATAACAAATAACCATAGTAGAAATATGTCTAAATTTAAATAAAATTTAGTTGTTTAAATAAAAAACTAAACTTGGCCAAGTTTTAGCTTTTTCAGTTTGTTAGATGAATAAATGTACTTTATGCTTGAATATTCAGTAAATGTTGACCTTAAAATAAATAAAATTCCCTGAAAACAAACTCTAACGATGGGTGCTATACACAACTATGCTTATCTGGAATGTTTTTGATCCAGGAGTATGTACACTCTGATTCAAGGATCTATTTGAAGGAATATCACCACCTTCTTCAGGTGCAGCAAAGGCAGTCATATAAATATTAATAAAAAATGAAATCTGCCAAGTGTGCAAAGTGAAAGAGATTTTTTAACTCATGTAGGTAGCAGTATCTGATGCAAATGGTCCTGACTGGCCTTTTGGTGACCTGCCTTGCATGCCAGATTCCATGCTCAGAAAGAGTACTGAGGAGTCTACTGTTTGGGCACCAGCCAGAACTATCCTTCAGAATGTCAGCCAGCATCACAAACTGGTGTTGAGTTCAGAAGTTCAGAAACCATCCTTCTTGTCTTGGTCAATCCTACTTGTCCCTTATCTATTAGAGTGCTTTCATTTTGAAGCATCAGTTTCTTAAAAGGGATACTATTTTCAAATGTTTCTGGAAGAGTTTTCCCTTAAATAGCAACCCCTCCCATCCTCTGTTCTCAGAAAATAATAGAACAGTTACTCTAGGAGAAGGGTTCGTAAAAAACAGATTCTGCGCTCCAGCTTTCATAACTAAGGGTCTATTTAAATGACTAATTGGGAAAATTGCTCTTTCATAGATAGATCTGAAAATAAAAGCGCAGTTCATCACCATTGTTACACAACAATGGAACAAATATTGATCAGTGGGCATAATATTAAGCTTTCTGTACAAGTTGAGGTTCTTGGGCTAGGGTTAGTGGATATATTCATTTTTCTTTTCCCTCTTTGGTATTCAGCCACATGCAGAAAAAAGGAAGAGGGTTTTTCTTAAGGTTGTATGCTCCCTGAGTCTCTTTTGCCAATCTTTCTAAGTGTTCATTTCATAGCCTGATTTCTGAATGACTCAAGTGGTGGGATTTTCTCTGCTCCCGCTGACTCCACAATGAAATATTTCCTAATATTCAACCCGAGTTTTCCTTTCCCAGTATAATTTTTAATTGTCCTTGGATTGCCCTGAAGAGTTTATTCTTTCTTCCTGTTATTTATATCCCTTACATAAATAGTTTATCATTATTAGAGCCTCTTGCTTACTTCAGACTTCAAGGATATGTTATTCCCAGTAGGTGAGTACTCCCTCTATTAATGCAGACCACAACCCTTCAATGCCCTTAGATGAGTTTTTTTTTCATGAGTTGCTCTGGCCTTTTCTTTTTTTTTTTTTTTTTTTTTTATCTATTTTTTTTTTTTTTTTTTTTTTTTTTGTCATAAATGTTGTTTATTAAACATTTAAGTTTACAAACTAATGTGCACCAATTAGCGGTATCGATGTAGTTGGAGAGTATTGCGCCTTGTCCAAGCAGCACGACGAGATCCTCCAAAGATATGGTGGAATTTGTGACCCTTTCCAAGACCCCGGCTCTTCCGGCCAGCTGAGTTTGTTAAGCCCTTGCATCTCTCTGTGTTTGTGCACTGGCTTGGTGATCCATTGAGTGTCGGGGTTTCATCTGATAGCTTTATGGAATGGGTCAATAAGAATAACCTCAAAGAATTTGTAGGTTGAATCTTCACCCACCCAGTAGGAGTTCAAGACTGTTAGGGCCTCACAGTTGTGGCCCGCATGTTCTTCTGCCACCGACTGGAGGCTCCTGGCAAACTTGAGCTGATTGACCCCGTGATGCACAGGTTTGCCGTAGGTGGCACCCTTGGGGACTGGGTGCTTTAGCCCCCCCTGGCAGACACGAATTCTGTAGATGACATATCCTTGCTTGGCCTTGTAGCCCAGCCGCCGGGATTTGTCAGGCCGGGTGGGCCCGGGCGCGGTGCAGCACGGACAGCTGCCAGTACTGCCAGCAGCACAAGTACAGCAGGAACCGCATGACGTCCGACTGCTTCTTCCTTCACAGCTCCTGGATGTACTTGTAGGCCCCCATCCTGGCTCGCGCCTAGCCTGCCTGATGGCTGCAGCTGACCGGAAAAGCTGGCCTTTTCCAGAGAAGCTTCATGAGGGGTCACCTGATGGCTAGGCTTCCGGTGATGAGCCTTTCAGAAGTGAGTGAGGGTGGTCCTGGGATGATGGATATCAGGCTGCCTGGCTGGTATCTGAAATCTTGTTAGCTTCGTAAGTTTATGAGAAGCCAAAGTCCCTTCTGCATCAGTATGAGGAACTGGAGTGGGATGATTGTGGAAGATCAGGGCCTCATAATTGTACTTTAATGAACTGTACTAATAGGTTATTTAATTTACTTGTTAAATAAACTGGTTTCCCTCTTTAACAACTTGTGCAAGAATCCCTTTTGGACTTTGTGAATTTTAAAATGTAACTGATCAATCAATCGACAAGTATTTATTAAATGCCTACTGTGTGCTGGTTATTATTTTAAGCAATGGGGATATAAAAAAAGATGGAAACAGCTCCTTCCCTGAAGGAGCTCACATTTGTATGTGAGGAAACAACCTAGGTATGTTTAAAAGTGGGGGGGAAGGGGCAGCGAAGTGGAACACTGGATAGAGTGTCAGGCCCATAGTTAGTAGGACTCCTCTTCCTGAGTTCGAATCCAGTCTCAGACACTTACTGGTTGTGTGCTCCTGGGCAAGTCACTTAACTTGTTTGCCTCAGTTTCCTCATCTGTAAAATGAGCTAGAGAATGAAATGGCAAATCACTCCAGTACCTTTGCCAAGAAAATCCCAAATGGGGTCACAAAGAGTTGGACATAACAGATACAATGATGACACATAAGGTATAGAGGTAAATGGACTATAACCTCGTTTTAAGGGGTAGACCTTGAAGATAACCCTCTAGTGAATTGGTTCAAATATAGTAAAACCTTAATTATCTAGACTGTTGGAGATGTAAAGGTGGAGGCGAAGGGTTAAGAAACTGGGAGAATTTGGGATAGGCTTTCTGCAGAATTTTAGCCAAGTCTTTGAAAGAAGCCAGGGAAGCCTGATGTTAGAAGTAAAGAGGGAGAGCATGCTAATCATGAGACAACCAATACAAAAGCAAGAAGGGAGATGGAGTATACTGTGAGATGAGCAGCAAATAGACTAGTAACTCTGGATTGTAAAATGCAAAGAGGAGACTATAGTGTAGAAGACCAGAAAGGCAGGAAGGGGTCAGGTTGTGAAGTCTGAAATGTCAGAAGCCCCTGGGGGTTCCAGTGGATAGAGCCCTGGAGTTGGAGTTAGGAAGACTTGAATTCAAATATGGCCTCAGGCACTTATTAGGTATGGGACCCTAGATAAGTCACTTAAACAAACCTCTCTGTGCCTCAGTTTCCTTGTATGTAAAATAATAATAATAATAATAAATCAATCTCCAGTGTAGTTGTGGGGCTAAAAGGACATGATACTTATAAGCACTTAGCATAGCGCCATGCATATAATAGGCACATAATAAAATGATGGCTAAAAAAGAGTGGAACTTAAATTTGATCCTGGCTACTGGAGTTTACTGAGCAAGGATTGAAATGTTTAGACTTATGTTTTAGGAAAAACATTTTTGCAACTGAGGATGAATGGATTGGAGATGGGAGGGAGAAGTTAGGAAGACCAATTAGAAGGCCATTGTAATCATCTAGGTAGAGTTTATGAGGACCTGAACTTGAGTGGTGGCTGTTGAGTGGAGAGAAAAATTTATATATCATTTATATGTATATGTATATATGTATGTATGTATGCATGTGTATATATGTCTCTACTTCTCTTTCTTCTTCTTCTCCTCCTTCTCTTTCTCCTTTTCTTTTCCTCCTCCTTCTATTCCTCTCTCTCTCTCTCCATCTCTCTGTCTCTCTCTTTCCCTCTCTGTCTCTGTCTTTGCGTCTCTTTCTGTCTCTGTTTAAGTTTGCGTATGTGGCAGTAATCTAAAAAATCCAGAAACATCAGACAACTAGCTTTTCCCTTATATTACTTGACAATGATATAATCAGTGATCATCATGATGGCCTTGAGGTATCATAAGATCCTTTGAAAGAATCAAAGAAAAAAAAAAGAATGTTTTCAGTATAGCTCAAGTGTTGCATATTTTGTTGTATGGTTACTATTTGAAAATAACTAATACTTATAGGGCATATATGCTTATTTCGATTTAAAAGAATACTCAGGTAACTAAAGTACTCCCCTAACAGTCTGAATAAATGAGGTTTCACTACATTTCAACTAATTCACTGGATGAGTATTTTTAAGGGCTTCTTGCCTCTCCCTCAAAACAAACAAATAAAGCGGCTTTTTCTTTGCCTGTGGAGATGATTTTTTAAGTATAAATCTAGACACTGTGGGCATGTTAGTGGGAGTAATTTTAACCTTTATGTGTGCCTTTCTATTACCTCTTAAGGATTAATGTTATAAGTAAGAGGGATGTATGTTGTAGGAAAAACAATAAAAGGTTGTCACAGAAACCTCAGTCTCCTGGGCCTTGCTGACAAATACGTATGTGTGTATCATCTGAGTTACTGGGAATTGTCATGAGGAATAATTGTATATTGAGCCTACATCTCAGAGGCTAGCCCTTTATAAGAATATGAACTAAAGAAACTCAGTGTAATAGAATGACTTGTACATGGACTGGTAGGATGCTATTAGATCAAGCTATATAGCATTTATTTCACACTATGTTCCAGACACTATGTTAAGTGCTGTTATTAACTAAATCCTAAATTCAGTTATGGGGCAACTGGGTGATGCAGTGACTGGAGGGCTGGGCCTGGAGTCAGGGAAATTCACCTTTGTGAATTCGCCTCAGACACTAGATATGTTGACTCTGGGCAAGACACTTAATCCTGTTTGCCTCAGTTTCCTCATCTGTAAAGCATGAGCTAAAGAAGGAAACAAATCACTCCAGTATCTTTGCCAAGAAAACCCCAAATGGAGTTATAAAGAATTGGACACGACTGAAAAATGACTTAACAAAAAAATTCAGTTATAAACAAAGTTGAACTAAGAGGGTCAAGTGGTTAGATGTCACTGATTTAGTTGAGCATTTTATTTTCTATGCTGAAAAATTTCATTTTTCTACTGAGGGAGAAGTTGGTGTCTGTTAGAAAGAATTTCTGTTCCATGAACAAAAAATACTCAGTAAGAAAGGATGGGGTAGGAATGATTTTCTCTGCTTTAGTTTTTTTTTCTTTCAAAAATTGAAAGTATCCCAATTGATGCTACCTTTACCAAGCTTTTGTCTCTGGAAAAGGAGAGAAATCTTGGTAGACCTTAATATAAAAGAATGAAGAACTGTATCCTGTTCTAAGAGGAATTTGTAGAGCAGGGGGTGCTAATTGCTGAGGATGAAGGAGGTAAGAATCATCAGCTTTCTTTATTTCTGGGACTTTCTGGTTAGGGAAACAGCCTAGAGATCTCCTCACTTTAAAAAGACTCAGTAATTTCGAGGCCTAGCAGAGGAGGTGGAACAGGAGTCATGGAATTCCCTCTTGAGTGAGCTGGAGGTTTCCATTGCTTTCTTCCCCATACTAGAGAACTGGTCTTGTTCTCTTACGCATTTTTGATTATTCATTTTTTCTGTTCTTGTTGGAGCCCCTTGTTTATTATTAGTCTTGTTATTGTTTTAGAATTATTTTCTTTGTCCTACCCCTTTTGTTATAGTGATAGCAGCATCCCATTCTCCCTATAGAAACCTGTTGAGAAATTTCCTCTATCTGATACTGAGGAAAGCTTAGGAAATGGAAGAGCGGTTGGTAGTTTTAATTGTGGAAATGGAACCATCACTCTCCATGCTTTGTGGCTTTGCACATGGGACTTTTGAAGGTAGGGTAGAAATAGGGATTCGTCAACTATTATGTATTAAAAATAGATTACAGCATTCAGCCTGGAATTAGGAAGACCCGAGTTCAAATGAGATCTCAGACACTTATTAATTGCATGATGCTGGGTAAGTCACTTAACCTTCATTTGTCTCAGTTTCCTCAACTAAAAAATGAGGATAATAACAGTACCTACCTCCCAGGGTTGTTGTGAGGATCAAATAAGATATCCTTAGCCCAGTGCTCGGCACATGGGTACCTGCTTAATAAAGACTTGATCCATCCCTACAACTTTACATCAAAGGTATTTGTGGACACATCATCTTCCCAGTAGACTGTAAGTAATCTCCATGAAGGGAGGATATTCCAAGTTCCTAGCATGGTCCCTTGTACATGATAAGTGCTCAGTCAGTATTCCCAGAATATATGACTCCAAATATTTGACATGATCTTATATGCAGATAGCACAGTGGACAGAGTGTTGGCTTTGGATTCAGGAATCCTGAGTTTAGCTCTGACCTCAGATAGTTACTAGCTGTGTGACCCTGGAGGCAAGTCACTTAATCCTTCATTCTTCACTTTCTTCATCTGTAAATGGGGATAATAATACCCACATATGTAACTGCCAGTAATGGCTACAGACTGATCAAATCTGGAAAATAGTGGTGTAATTTTTTAGCTGTAGGAGTCTGATTGACCCACTAAAATTTCCCACTAACCACAGTAATGTCACATTTCTGATACACCCAATGGCTGTATTAGTAGCCAGAAGTAGGGCAACTTGGCTTTCAAAATGCTACTTTGTGCCTTTCTTATGGCAACGAATGCATACTACTTTACATCAAAGGTATTTATGGACACATTATCTCTCCAGCAGACGATAAAGTCCGTGAAGGCAGATGTTGTAAGTATAAAATGAGATAATATTTGTAGAGTGCTTCGCAAATCTCAAAGTGCTACAAATAATTTAGGAATCAATTTGACACATAACTATGATACTTTTAACTGATGGAATGAGCCATTTTTCTAGACATGTATTGTAAGTATAGAATCTATATTCTCTTTGATGTTTTGAAATAACTTATACTTTAAAGCAAAATGGTATTCTAAAAGAGTTAAATATACAAAAACCAGAAAAGGATTAATGACACTATATTTATTAAATCTATTTTATTTTATATTTGAATAGAGCTTCATATTTTTCTAAGTCCTCTCCTGTACTTCATATTATTTGATGTTCATAATGACTCTTACCAACTGTGTGACAGTGGACAAGTTATTTAACACAATCTCTCAGCCTCAATTTCCTCATCTGTAAAGTGCGTATCATAATAGCGCATATCTCACAAGGCTTTTGTGAGGATCAAAGAAAATAATGTAGGTGAAGTGCTTTATAAAATATAATATTTATGTTATATTTTAATTATATAAAAAATATAAAATATAATACTTAAAGTATTAAGTAAATGTTAGAGCACAAGTTTAGAGTAATGGCTATTTCATATTCAAAGTTGTATGCATGTGTGTATGTGTGTGTGTACACACATGCATGTGCATTTCATATGCCTTATGGCAACACAGGCTGCCAGAAAGGTGAACTGTGTCTTTGTATCCTCAGTACCATGAACAGTGCTTTGTGCAAAAGATAGGCAGAGTTAATGTTTATTGAATGAATAGTTGAATGAATTAAAGGATAAATGAATGAGTGCTCCTCTATAATACTGGATTGAACGCAAAGGTGATTCCTTGTTTCCTGTGTTTAAAGGCAAAGCAAAGCAGCATTAGCTTTTAGGTGCCTAGCTCTACCCCTACCTTATTTGATGACTTTGGATAAATCTTTTCATCTCTTTGGGCTCCAGTTCCCTCCCATGTAAAAGAAGGATACTGAATGAGAGAAGCTTTAAGGTTTCTCCCAACTCTGACATTCTGTGGTTCTCTGCTCTCCTGGAGATTTTTCATCTCCAGAGCACAGACAGTCAGTGTGAGACATAGCACATAGTCCTTGGCAGACAACCAACTTGAGAACTTCCATTCTGGTTTTAATCCTGCCTGGTAAACAACATTCTCTTGCCTATGACCAAAACTTCATTTTCAGCACCCATAGCTCATTCTATTCAGACAAAGGATCTGCTGGTGCATACCCAGTGGGTTATTTTTTAAACTGCTGCACATGAATACATGCTGGTGGATGAAAACTGTGGGCGTGATGGGAAACAATCACCTCCCCCTTGAGGAAAATTTAAGTAACCTGTAACAAAAGCAAATTTTACTTTACTTCTCATGTTAGTGTTTCCCTTGCACTATTCCTTTCTTTGCTGTAGCTGAAAAGTCTCCTCAGAGTGAGCAGAGCACTCTTTCCCATTTTTAAAAATCAAAGAAGAGAATATCAGGTGACAAAATGAGCAATTTGTCATTTGGCACATTCTGCCCAAGCAGTAGTAATGTTGCAAAAAAGCAGCTGAAGTGTAGTAAAATCCCAAGCCCCTTCAAATATGTCAGGAAATACTCATACCTTCTTTTCATTAAATTATAGAAACATTAATGTAATAAAATTGAATAGATTTCAAAACAAAAAGAAAAATTGTATAATCTAAAGATATTCCAAAAAGAAAAATTCCAGTGTTACAGTTTGTGCAAAATGTTGAGCATGATTTTTACTAAACAAAACATGCATTCTGTATAGGTATATATATACCTATATGTATAAGAGTGTGTATATATATGTGTGTGTGTATGTATTTATATATGCGTATATATGAATATATATATGTGAATATATATATATATATATATTTATATATAGGCAGCTAGGTGACACAATGGATAAAGCACCAGCCCTGGAGTCAGGATGACCTGCCAGCCTCAGACACTTATTAGTGGTATGATTCTGGGCAAATCAGTTAACTCCCATTGCCTCAGTTTCCTCATCTATAAAATGATCTGGAGAAGGACATAGCAAAAACCACTCCAGTATCCTTGCTAAGAAAACCTTAAATTGAGTCACAGTAAGTCAGATATAACTGAAAGGAACCAACAATAAATATACATATATGTATATATAGGTATATGTGATATATAGGATATATACAGATACACATATAACAGATATGTCCATACATGTTTTTATATATAGTCACTTGTGATTTAAAAAAATTCTTGTCAAAAAATTCCCTTGCTTTAATACTCCATTTCCCACATGGCATAATACATGCTTTTATGTATTAATATATGATTGATTATATGTGTATAGATATGACTAAAAAGTCTATTTGATACCTCAGTGGAGTGTTGGAAGTGATCTTGGATTCTCAAAGGTCATGGCAGCAGAGCAAAACTCTAATAGGTCCTAATAACACAGAAAGACTTTAGGGATATCCTCAGCAACAGCCTGTCTTCAGGAAGCCTTTCCCAATCCAATTTCATTCTAGTGTTTCCTATTTATCCTCCATATAAATTGCCTGCTTACATAGCTTCTTGCATGATGTCTTACTTATTAGATTGTGAGAGATTCTGAAGGGTAGAGACTGTCTTTGGCTTTTCTTTGTATTCCTAGTGCTTAAAACACAGTGACTGGCACATAGTAGGCACTAAATAAGTGTTTACTGACTGACTGCCTGAGTCACTCCATGTAAGCACAGGGAGGAACTTTACCACGAGATTGGCCAGTAAATGATATAAAGTCTTTGTCCTCATTGACCCATTGAAGAGCTAAAGATATACAAATTGACAATAGGTTTCACATGCACACCCTCCTTTTGCTTCTACTATGATGCTTAAGTAGCTTCAGAGAAAAAGGTCAGAGCATGGTAAGAAAGAGGTTTAGACCATTTGCAAATATGGCTATAATTATTGGTATTCTAGGTATGACATTGTTGATTTATTCCTGAACTAAAATACATTCAAAGGGATATTCTTGCTATAAATAAAAGGAGAGGACAAAAAAGAGCTATAGCTAGATGGTAGAGTTGGTTTCTAGATTCTCCTTGAAATTGTGAATAAAGGAATTGGAGTTAGTTTGAAAATACATCTAAGGGCAGGCAGTGCCATTTCATGGGATGTAGGATCATCTCTCCTTGGAGTGTTCATTATGAGGGGAACACCATAAAGACAACTGTAGCTACTTGGCAAAATCCTCTTCCAAAATAAGTCAATAAATACCTTAATATTCCATTATTTAAATGAATGATTTAGGCAGAAGAGAGCATAGTGAAACATATTTTGGAAAATGTATTTTGAGATTAAGCAATGAAAGATACTGAAGGCCAAAAATTTCATGTCTGCTGGTCAGATATTTTATTCAAGAAGAGAGTTGGAAGGTGTAGAACATGATAAACATCAAACAACATGACAAACAATTACCTCATCTTAATAGATAAGAAAGGACATCTTCCAGAGTCCAAATCTTGCCTCAGACACTTACTAGCTGTGTGACCCTGGGAAAGTCACTTAAACATGTTTGCCTCAGTTTCCTCATCTATAAAATGAGCTGGAGAAGGAAATGGCAAACGACTCTAGCATCTTTGCCAAGAAAACTCCAAATTAAGTCATGAAGAGTTGGACAGGACTGAAATGACTGAACAAGAACAGCAACAACAATCAGATCATGGGTCATAATTAAAAGTGAATTAGTAAAAAAAAAAAAAAAGGAAAACTCTGCATGCATTTACAATGTTTTCAACCTGACCTGCTTAAATAAACTGTTGATTCTGAAAATATGGGAAATCAATAACTCAGATTATCATAATTTCTTGAGACATTTATTTTACATATTAAAAAATTCATTGCCACCACAAAGGCCCCAAAGACCTCAGAAACTACTTCATCTATTAGATTTATGATCTCTTAGTCAAATGGAAAAACGTGTTAGTCAAAGAAAGGAAATGAGTTTAGAATCTGTATTCTCATTTGTAAAATATTATGTAAGAGGATGATGGAAGATCATCTCACAAAACATAAAAAGCAGTAGAGAACAAAACAAAATAGAAGAATTAAACCTCTGATTTCATAGGTATAAGGAGCTCCTGGATGAGAAAACCCTAATTCATGCTGGTAACTTTATTGTATTTTATTGTTTTAGAGAACTACTCAAAACATTAAAAGATTAAATGATTTGTCTAGGCTCATAGAACTGGTATGTGTCAGATGTGGGACTTAAAGTCAGGTCTCCCTGTCTCTGAGGATAGTTCTCTATCCATTACACCATAAAACTTGGTGTTAGACTCAACCAAAATAACTTTTCTCCAGAACATTTATAGATGAAACTTGACAGAGGACAAAGAGGCAAAGGGTCACAGATTTGTCAGTTTTTACTGGAGTATATATTCTTAATATTGATAACATTAGAGCCACCACATTTGTCCTCTTATACCTCAGTACCCAACATGTGATAAAAGAGAAGCTACTAAAGAAAATGAAGTCAGGAAAAGTGGCTGGAGAAAATTTATACTGGAGGTAAAAAAGAAAAAAAAGTAAAGGCACTCAGGGATTTTAAAGATATTTCAAAAATCCCAAATCTCAAAGGAAATCATAAAAATCCCAAAGAAAGAATAAAAAATAATATAAATAAAACAAATGAATACAAATAAATAGAAATAATGAAAGAAAATAAAAAAATTACAGACAATATTCACACAAAAAATAAAACAGAGATGGAATCAGTAAGTAGTGATCCATATTCTTGCTTTTTCGTCTGTAAAATTTTATTTTGAGAAAGGTCTATGCATATATCAGGTGAGTTCTTGATAAGAAAGAAATGATAGGGCAATCCCCTATTGTCTGCTGAGCAGGAAGAAAATCAGACTCAGTGGATCTTTAAAAAGGACTGATCCACTCTTAACCTCATACTTCTCTACTCATTTGCACATTGTGTTAATACTCTTCATTGTCTAACTTTGGAGATGTATTGGGGAGAAGGTGAGTATAGACTAATTGCCAACTACACACACGGTAACTAAAGTTCATGTGTAGACTTGGGCAAGCCTAAACCAGGTTTTGTGACTGTGACTGTCTCTTCTCTTTTATCTCTTGAGAACAGGAGACACAAGGCTGGATATGTCCCTTTTGGGATTACAATTGTGTCATATTGAGTCAATGACAAATTGTAAGGGCAATTTCTGCACTGGAAAGAATGACCACCAACACGAGGAGGAGCCAAACTCTTGGTCTTGACTTGTTAGAAGACACTTAAAAGAGTGAAAAGGATCTTTAAAGACTCATCTCAAACGTGGTATGTCCTATGCATGCTAAAATCATGTAAGATTCCTTGATAGATCCTACTGCACAATTTTCCCCAAATGACCCTTTATCAAATTAAGTAAGGCATGGACCAAAACAGGGACACATAGCTAAAGGCTTTTGCCACTTCCTGGGAAAAGTTCAAGTGGCAAAGAAATCCTCTAGGGATGGTGAGCTTCTCCAAATGCTCTTTTTTTTTTTTTTTTGTAGATGGCATGATATTGATCACATTGAGCCCTTGGTATATTACAAGGTCATCTCTGTGAGATCCATGACCAGTCAAAATGGGTCATCTTAGTCATCTGTGCATGGATAAAACAATATGATGAGAGATCCACACATGTAGAATATGTATATATTACTCAGATTATGATAGGTAGATAGACAGTTGGATAGACAGTTCATTTACATATGTCTTTGATTTGCATAGTAGACAATCAGCTGAGCTCAGATTTAGGAGGAGAGGAGCTAAGATATGTTGTAGTAAGGATTCTTGTATGGGTATAGGGTGGACTGGGTAGCCTCTAATGTCCCTTCCCATTTGAAGAGTCTGTGACTCCATGAAAGTAAGGTTGTTGAAATACAAAAGTCTATTTGTAGGTACTACAAAAGCATTGGATCCTGATAATGTAGGGAAGAGTTCCAAAAGAAGAATTAGGAGAGTATTGAAGATAAAACTTAATCTACATTCCACCATTTTGCCTAAGGAGCAATAATAAAGGGTGAGAAGTCGTAAATTTTTATAGCCTTTTTTTTATGGAATGGAATAGGAACAAGTATTTATAGATACTTACTAAGTGCAAAGCACTGGGCTAAGTGCTGAGATACAAAGAGAAAATCATGACAGTCCCTGTTCTCAAGGAGCTCATGTTTTGGTGGGGGAGATAACACATCAAAAAGGATTCACATTCATATTTATTGCATGGCAGGAGAAGAGACCAGGGAAAGGAGCAGAGCAGGGAAAGTATTAGAGTCCTGGGGGACCTTGTGGGTCCCCTACCGAGAGAGTAATGTGTCCAAGGATTAGAGTGAGAATCTGGGATACCTGTAGCAGAGGTAGAGATATATGAGTTAGCATCCAGCTGAGAGTGGGCTTCCATCCTTGTGCCTGTTGAGAATAGGTCAACATGCAATGAGGACTAGGGAAGGGAAAAGCACGTGACTCTCCTCACTGGCAGCAGGTGATCCTGGTCTGTCTTCTTTCAGGAAGGTGGCTGCCTTTTGGTGGACTAGAGTATGGGAGGGGAAGGGGAAATAAATATACGTATACACTTCAGCATATATGTGGAATCCATTTTCTAATTTTTTTCCTTTTGCCTCTACAGGTAAGACATTACATAAACCACACAGGACAGATATAGCTGTTCTAACTTTGACAATCTCCAGGGAATAAGATTCTATTTTCATTACTTGTTATATTTAGGAAGATTTTCTTTTTTCTTTTTATTTCTTTTTAATTTATTTTTTATTTTTAAAGCAATTGGGGTTAAGTAACTTGCTCAAGGTTACATGGCCAGTTATTTTTGTGTGGGTGCTAAGTATCTGAGGTCAGAACCAATCCCGGGTCTCTTGACTCCGGGGCCAGCATTCTTACTCACTGTGCCACCAGGTAGCCCCTAAAATTCTTTTTTTTTTTTTTGCTTCTTTTTTGGGGGAAGGCAATTGAGGTTAAGTGACTTGCCCAAAGTCACATGGCTAGTAATTGTGTCAAGTGTCTGAGGCTGTATTTTAACTCAGGTCCGCCTGACTCCAGGGCCAGTACTCTATTCACTGTGCCACCTAGCCACCCTTATTTAGGAAGATTTTCATCATTTGATCTAATTTCTTACTGAATTTAGGCTCTTTTCTTTGATGGGGCTTAGTGACATTTTCTGGCTGTTGCTGATGAATAATTGAAATGTCTGGATGAAGAGTTACTATTTCCACCTTGGCTATGTTATAACTCTAACATGGAAACCCAGTTTTATTATTTACTCCAGGGCATGTTGAAAGATACTCCAGAACTTGGGGAAGAGATGGGATTCTCTCCTATCCCCAAAGCATAGCACTGAGGCTACTGAAGCAGTATAGGGAGGTGGAAAACCCTGGCAATACCAACCTCAGGTAATATGGTGGCCTTGGAGTCAAGAGGAGAACAGAGATACTGCAGAATTAGAGATAGAAATGACTGGAGTTAACTGTACTTTGGAAGGTAAAGGTTACTAATACTTAATTTCAGAGGATTCATGATTTTATTCGTGCGTATATTCCTTCCACTGATTCAGATAACAACCTTTCTATACCTTAAAAGACAGTCTTCATGAACTGATGTAGTTGAAAAAATCCCAATGGTCAACCCTGTGATGATGAACATTTTTCAAACTTTTTCTGGTTCTTGGACAAGTTTATACTAATGGCATTTCAAATTCAAAGCCTTTTCAACGTGGTAGGACCTAGGATAGTATATGATTTAGAATATGAAAGGATCTTTAGAGATCAAGGAAATACAAAATCTCCTTTTGGAGGGACCTCGAAGTCTATCTATATCTGTGCTTGAAAAAGAATCCTATCTAATGGACAAGTAGTTCTCCACTTTCAACTTGGAAGGTCTTCAGTGAGGGGATAACCGGTGACCTCCTTAGGCATTCTATCTTTAGGCAGCATGCTGTAGCAGATGGAGCGCAAGACTTGGTATGAGGAAGGAATGAATTTGAATCCTACCTCAAACACTTATTAGCTATGGGATTTTAAACAGATAATATAACTTCTCTCAGTCTCAATTTCCTTATCTGTAAAGTAGATAATAGCACCTACCTTACCAGGTTGTAAGGATCAAATGAGATAATATTCAAAAAATACTTTGCAAACCTCCAAGTACTATATGTTAGCTATTATTATTATTATTACATTTGGATAGCTCTTATTGTTAGGAATATCCTAACAATAAGAGCTATCCAAATGTAATAATGTCTTCCCTTTTTTGAAAATTAAGACAATATTTGCCTGCCTACTATACTGTAGCATTTCTACTGTTCTCCTGATGTTTCAAAGGTCATTGTCAGTGGCTCAACAATTGAACTGGTGACTTAAGTTCATCAAAGGGGGTGAGATGCTCTCTTATTATTTTCCTAAATATCTTGGGTAGATCAATTTTCTATTAGCCATTTCCTCCATCTTTTCCAGTCCAAAGACCATTCTCTTTGTAAAGAATACAGATGCAAAGTAAATGTTGAGTGGCTCTACCTACTCTTCATCATCACTTAACCATAGTCCCATTCACCCTGGGCTGTCATCCCATCCCTTCTTTTATCCTCTTTTCTCCAATATAGCTAAAAACTATCCTTTTAGTTGTCTTTAGCTTTCCCTCTCAGTCTTAGATTGTTCTGAGTTTTCGCCCTCCTGAACTGTTCTTGCAGGATTGGGTCATATTTTTGTACTCATCTCTATTACATGTCCTGCTTTCATCTTCTGTACGTGTCTTTCAAAAATCTCGGAGAGATAAAATGTGTCCCATATCATTTTCTTATCTATTTCATTTAGACAACTCCCGCTTTTCCTCCTCAGTGGCATTATTTCTCTCTATGACTTCAAAATATCATTCCTGAGAGCTTCCCATTCCTCCTGTGCTGATGTCCACTATAGATTTTTTACTTCATTTTTTAGTTACCTATCCTTTCTCTGAACCTTTTAAAATCGACTCTGCTCAAACTAGGGTCTATGTCAAACTGAAAAGCTTTCTTCTGCTCTGTCACATACACTAACATGCCATGAATACTTCTTCCCAAGGTTCCCATTGTTTCCACCCTAGCATCCAAATCTTTTAGTTGAAAACTACTGATTTTATAGATGAGGAAAGTGAAGCCTAGAGAGATCAGGGGAATTTGTCTGAGATCAACAAATGTAGTAAGCAACAGACTTGGAAAGTTGAAATCATATCCCCTGATTCTATATCCAAGGATTTTTTCCCCCTAAACCAAGCTGATCTACACAGACCTGAACTCTGTGGGCACAAGACTTTAGGAACCTTGAAAGTTTCTGGTACAACATGATTAGACATTAGATTCATTGAACAGAAAAATAGCTCTCATTATTATGTGCTTTTCATCTAACCCTCACAGCAGCCTTATGAGGTAGCTGGTATAATCATTATTATTCCTATTTCATAGCTAATGAAATGGGTATAGAAGATAACTACTATCACATAGCTAGGAGTTACAATGCCAGGAGTAGAGCTTCTGATCACAAGTTTTCTGACTTTTTCCATGGGGATCCTAGTCCTTAGCAACTTCAGTGAAAACCACGATGCCATAAAAACCGGAGGTCATAGCCTCACATGCCCTTTCCCTCAAATCATAACCATATGCCATTCAATTACAATCCAAGTATACTGCTGGCAGGCTATAAGCAGGAGCTGGATGTCTGAAAGTGGTCCTGACTTATGGGTGCCTATATCTTAAAATGGACTTTTTAATTGGAAAGATTTAAAAGAGGTAGCTAGGTGGTGCAGTGGTTAGAGCTCTGGACTTGTAATTATGAAGACCCAAGTTCAAATTCAGCTTCAGACACTTATTAGTTGTGTGCAAGCTTGGGCAAATCATTTAACCTCTGTATGCCTCAGTTTCCTTATCTATAAAATGGAGATCATAATAGCACCTACCTCCCAGAATTATTGTGAGGATCAAATGAAATAATATTTGTAAAGTATACATGGTAGAGGGTCTGGCACATAATGGGTGCTTAATAAATGATTGTTAAAAAACCCCAACACTTTGCCTTAGACCTTTTGCTGCTGTTAGATGTAATGACAGCAATCACCCCTCCAGTGGGGCTTCCTCAGTCGTTGGTACCACCTTATCCTGATGTCCCTCCCCCACTGCCAAGGTTATTCGTAAGTGATGAATTGCAATAGTGCCCCTAGGTAATTTGCCTTGCTAGTTGGAAGGATAACTTTACCTTCCTAATTTTACTCTCAGCTAGCAGTGTGTATAGAGATAAGAAAGAGAAGACTTTCTCTTTTAGTTTAAAGCTAGGTTGCCAATCACTATACATGTGTTTTACCTTTTCTAGAGAGTCTGAAACTAGGGTGACAAAATAAGGAAAAACCTTCTATCTTTCTTAAAAACAAACAACAATGAATTCAGTCAAGGCATGTACTATAATAGAGTCACCCGGAGGAAGACAAATCCTATTTTATTTCAAAAACTTGAGTTGTTCCAGCTCAATGACTCACCAGGTAGCTTCAATCAAGAGAGTACTACTTTCCATTTTAATTCTCCAACTCTTCCCAAAGCCCAAATGCTCCATCCCAGGATGATTCTGACTTGCTGCCCTTGAGAATGACCCTTCTGTTGTACTGTGTTTAGGTAGCAATTCACTGAGCTCCTCTTAGGGCAGGGTTTACTTCCCCCCCAACTATTTTATAGAACAGAATGCATAGTTCATCATGGAATCTGTCAATTCTAGTGTTTTTTTTTTTGTTGTTTTTGCCAAAAAGAATAAGTAGTTGGTAAATCTGACAACTATGTCAATTTTACCCTTAAGAGTCATGAAAGCTCTTGGTTACATACAGCCCTTTATATTATTTTGAGGTTTCCACTGGTACATAAAACACAATGCTTTCTTCATCTGCAAACTGTTTGGCCTAAGATTTAAATAGATCAATATCACACCTTCTGAAAACTCCTTTCAAAGACCGAGCTGAATGAGTACCTTCCTAAGAGAGTGAGGACATCTCAGACTATATGTTCTGTAGACATTTAAAATTCGACATAACCAGAACTGAACTCATTTTCTTTCCCCTCAAATGATTGTCTCTTTCTAACTTTCCAATTACTCATCCTTCCAGTCACACAGGCTCACATCCTAAATGCTATCCTTGACTTCTCTCTTTCTCTTTTACCCTCATATCCAGTGCATTGCCAATTTCTGTCAATTTTATCTTTGTAACCTCTGTTTTCTATGTCCTTTTCTCTTTTCTGTGCCCTGGTGTAGGCCTTTATCCAGTCCTCACGACTGGATTGTTGCTATTGCCCTGTTGGATGGTCTCTGTGTCTCAAGTTTCTCCCGACTTAAGTCTGTCTTCCACTTAGCTTCCAAAGTTACTTTTGTAAAACACGGGCCTGACCATTTTATATCCTTTTATCACCTACAGGATCAAATATGAAATCCTCTGTTTGGCATTCAAAGACACATAACCTTCTCCTGCTGTGCCGAAAGGAGCGAGACAAAAGATCCCTGAGAGTAAAATTTGGAAGTGTCCTTTATTTTCCACGGGACTGCCTGGGTCATGCCCAGATCAGACAGTGCTCTGCAGGGACAATATGTCGGTTTTTTAAAGGGATTCCACACAAGCAGAAACTCGCAGAGGCCAAGAACAGTGATTGGTCAGTATACACCTGGAAATTCCCACTGGCGCCAAGTCTCCCTGACCCAGAAGCCCACTCACCTCTGTGGAGGTGTGCTGCCTAGGGAAGGGCCCAAATCCGTTGGGGGAGGGTGGAACTGACCTGGTAGTCTGCTCACTTCCCTGAGGGAGGGCTGAGGTTGGGGGATGGGAAAACCAGGCACTACACTCCTTTCAAACCCTTCACCCCTTCCTTCCAGCCTTACTCCTCATACCTCCCCATGCACTTTGCAATCCAATGACATTGCTCCCCTGATATTCCTAGAACAAGACACTCTATCACCTGACTCTATTTATACTAGTTGTCCCTCATGCAATTTCCCTTCTCATCTTTTTTTTTTTTTTAAAGCAATTGGGGTTAAGTAACTTGCTCAAGGTTACATGGCCAGTTATTTTTTGTGTGGGTGCCAAGTATCTGAAGCCGGAACCGATCCCAGGTCTCCCGATGCTGGGCCGGTGCTCTACTCACTGTGCCACCTGGCCGCCCCTTTCCCTTCTCACCTTGGCCTCCTCTAAGTCACAGATAAAATCTTACCTTCTCTAAGAAGTCTTTTGTGATCAGCCTCATTAGTCGCTCCTTCTTACTGCTGTATGTATCCAGTTTATCCTGTATTTAATTTCTTCATATGTAGCTGTTGCATGTTGTCTCCCCCATTAGACTGTGAGCCCCTGAAAGGCCAGGGCTGTCTTTTGTCTTTCCTTGCATCCTCAGCACTTAGCATAAGACCTTGCACAGAAGTAGATGTTTAATGAATGTTTATTGACTGGCTAAGGATTTTTTTTTTCATGGGCACAGGATGCTCCCTTTGAGAATTTCCAATGAAAACACCTTCTCGTTGACTTACAGACTTAAAAAAAAGTTGACTAGAGAACTAATAGGGCAAGTTACTTCTTTAGGGTTACATATACAGTAGGTGCCCTGAGGCAGAACTTGAACCTAGGTCTTCCTGAATCTTAAAAAAAAAATTTTTTTTGAGGCAATTGAGGTAAAGTGACTTGCCCAGGGTGACACAGTTAAGTAAGTGTCTGAGGTCGGATTTGAACTCAGGTTCTCCTGACTCCAGGGTCATTGTTCTATCCACTGCACCACCTCATTTCCCCACTGTTTTCTTTCTTTTTTGTTTTGCTTTGTTTTGTTCCTTTGGTCTTCCTGCATCTGAGGCCAACTCTCTATATCCTATCTCTTGTTGCTTCTGAAACTGAGGTTACAAGAGTAAATACAGGATTTTGTTGTGAATTTTAGGATGCTGACATTTATGTTTTAGCTAGGGTTCATATGCAATTCCATGTTCTCACATTTCAAATAGATCTGGGATCTCATTTATTTGGTTGCTCCCTCTGATGATATAACTTGCCTCCCCCATCCATGCCTACCAACCTATGCAACTCTTGTCCATTCCTCCCATAAGTTTGTCACAGGAGATCCAAGTGTTGGGGGGAGGAGGTGTATCTTCCTTGATAACATAGAAGATGTCCATTGATTTGCAATCACATTTGCAATTTCACTGCAGCAATTTTTTTTCATTCCTACATTTCTTATGACAAAGGTGAGCAGACTATAGCCCAAAGGCCAAATCTGGCCTAACACCTTTTCTTATGCATAGCCTGTGAGCTAAGAGTGGTTTTTATATTTTAAAGTGCAATTTAAATACAATATGGATTTGCCCTGTGGGTTGTAGTTTCCTGACTTTTTTTTTTTATGACATTCCTTACACTGTTTCCTCTGCATACTTCCATGTTTGTAATGAGCCTCAAGCAGCCTGCCACAATGTGGTTCCTACCTTTTCAGTTTTATTTCTTATTACTTCCCTTTCTGACCCACTTTACTGTTGTTGCACAGGACTCTTCCATTTCTGGAATATTCTCTGTCTCTGTCTCTTTTTCTCATTTTCTGTCTGTCTCTTTCTCTCACCTCTCTCTTTCTCTTCTCTCACCTTTATCTTGTAGGATCTTTATTTTCTTTTAAGACATGATTCAGATTCCACTTCTTATGTGAGGCCTTTTAAAAAAATTCCTCTCCATTAGTTCTCCTGTGTTTTGAAATTACTTTCTTTTGTATAACCTTTATATTTTTATTAATGTGATACAATCCGCATGATACTTTACTAGAGATCTCCTTCCAGGTTGATAACAACTAATTTACTAATTAACTAATTAAACTAATTTGATTAACTAGTCTTTGGTCCAGTCATTCAACCAATTCTGGATTCATTAATGTACTCTGGCTCAAATGTCTTCATCTGGTTATAAAAGATTCCCCTAATAGAATGTAAACTCCTTGATGTCAGGAACTTGCTAAGGACAGAGAGACATCAGAAGTTTGATTATTGTGTGATGAATCATCCCTCCTTGAGGGTAGGACTGCTTCATTTTTATGAACCCACTGCCTAATATGATGCTTTGCATATAGTAGGTGCTTGGCAAATTTTTGTTGAATGGAATTATGTTTTTGGTGCATGTTTTGTATTCTTCCAGTAGAATGAATGCTCCTTGAGGACAGGTTTTGGTTTTTTCTATTCCCAGGGTTTTACCCAGGGCCTCCTATGTAGTAGACATTTAATCAATGTTTGCTGGGTTTAATTAAATTGAATTACACTTCTGAACCTGGAGTTTAGTGGCAACTGCATTAACATGAAAGCCAAACCAAGACTTTGGAGGGCATTGCTCAAAGTAGCTTTCAGGGATTAAGGATGGTATTATTCCAAGTAGTTCTCTCTTTAAAGGTTGAGGCAAAGTCTGTACTGTCTATGGATTGTGTCTTGCTACAAATTCTGTAATGTGATGTTATCATAACCTTGCAGGTATTCACACTCAGAAAAATCACAACATTATCTTTTCCTCAGTGTCTCCTTTTCTAAAGTCAGGATTTTTACCCATCACCTGACATTTAGCATTGTGTTTAGTGATTTTGGGGTGACAGTTCTGCTATGAATTTTATTTGAATCTCCAAAGAGGAGAAAGAAAAGCTAGGGCTCCCTCTGAAGTGTCTTGGATAAATACTTCTTAAAAAGCTGGTCTCCATTCTCTTCTCCTTCACAAAGCAAACAAAAAACAACCTGATATCTTGACAAGGAGAAAAAACAATAAGGGGAAAAATGACTTCTGCAGCACTACTAAAATTACCCTGATACTTATGGAGCCAAATATACCCTTTGCAATTGAAGTCTTGAAGAGTAGAGTTCCGGAAACCAAGATGAACAAATTGACAAAGAGGGCCAAACAGTCAATTAACCTGTGACGCAAAGCCTCTCTTTGGTTCTGAGTAGCTGATGACGTTTAGGCCCTTAATGCCCTAAGCAAGGGCGCTTTAATTCTCTCCAACCCTATGGCTCCTACCAGGAATATTTCCTTTGGATGTCACTTCCTTTCCTAGGGAAGGCAGAAATCTCTCTGAATTGCTCTCAAATGGTTGCCATGGGAACATCTCGACATAGTCATTATTTGCTCACCGTTGCCAACTATATTAAGTCAGGAGACAGAGAATCAAAAATCAAGAAGAACCTTCTATAAGTTCACCTACTTTTCAGACAATTGTATTTATCCTTTCTAAGTTTCCTTAACAAATTCATTGCTTCAGCAATACTACAACAAAGTCTTTTTCCTGCTCTCCTTCCAACACTTTTTTCTCCTTTAAAAATACTTTCTGCTTAGTTCAAAAATCTGTGATTATGTAAGAACTCAGTCTGTCCAAGTAGATCACAACTCCTTTAGAACTTAGAAGAGGTTTTAATTGATTTTCTGTGGCCAAAATTATATAATGACCAAACTTCTGGTGTTATCTCTCTGTCTTTAGCAAGTTCCTGCCCCCAAGGAGTTTACATTCTATTCTATTGGGAGTATTTTTTACAGCCAGAGGAAGTTATTCAAGCCAGAATACAATTAGGATGAATTCAGAACTGGTTGAATGACCAGTCCCAAAGATTAGTGGTAAATTGGTCATCATCAGCCTGGAAGGAGATCTCTAATAGAGTGCCAAGGGATTATATCAGATAAGATGCTAGCACTTTTGTAGAGCCTATACTCAAATAATTTTTTTTCTTGCCTAATCTTGTGCTCTAACCTCATAATCTTCAGGAACCCAAGATTATCTCCCTAAGAGGATGAGGCATTAAAATGAGACTTGAGTTAAGGTGCCCACAAATAAAGGAATCCACCACAAGTCATCATTCTGTCTATAGAGCTTTGTATTTGTATTTGTAAAATGTCTTAGCACATTATAAAATAATCCATTGCAGTTTTGTCTACTATCCCACGTCTTTACATTTTAACATTTATTACATCATGCTTACTTTGGTGGATCAAATTTTTAATCAACTGGTAATTTCATTAATGAAGCTGTATCACTATGCAGCTAAATCTGGAATCAGAAATCCCAAGTTTCAATCCTGTCTCTGTCACTTACTGCTTATTATACCTTGGCAAAGTCACTTAGCTTCTCTGGTCCTCATTTTCCTCATTTGAAAATTAGGATGTTGAATTAGATGATATCTTTCCAGCTCTAAATCTATGGTGCTCTATGGGTATTGCTTCATGGAGTGCATACTACAACTCATCCATGCCTTCTTATCCTGTGTGATTCTTGTTTATATCCAAGTATTCAATGATTAAATGACTCTGCAATCTCATCAGTTTAGATGTTAGCTCTAATGATGCAGCTAGTAACCTGCCTATCTTTTATACACATGCATGACCTCCCATCCTTTATAATTGTTGCTCAAATTCCTCTCATAAGTTTGCTCTAGGGGGGTCTACTCAATATGCTGGAGGCCTTCCTTGTTTTTTCCAGACATGCTGAAGATGCTAATGTAGCATTTGGGCCGTCTGTATCCCTTACCACATGACCACTGGATCTTCTTTTCCTATCATACATTTTTTCTGATGACATCTCTTATTATTCCCATTGCTAAATTTAATTCTGGGCTCAACTCATTATTCACTTGTACTTTCTGTCCTAGATATATGTACTGATGGATAAGCTCTATAGGTTGTCCATTCAACTGAAGGTCCCTGCCCGCCTCAACAATAATTTCTACAAAGAAGGTCTTTGTATCTCTAGCACTTGCCAAATATAGGTGATTAATGTTAGTTGACTGATTTAGCCTTATGCCAAATGTTATCGTTTCTTCCCCCATAACGTATATTGCATCTATCCTATCCCCTTTTCTTTATTCACACAGCCACTTCTCTGGTTCAGGCCTTTGTCACTTTTCACTTGGACAATTGCAACAGCCTCCCAATTGGTCTCCCCCTTCTTCAATACATCTTCCACATATCTGTCAAAATGATATCCCTAAATTATAGACACTTCACTGCTTGCTAGACCCCAATAGCTCCTTATAACCTTTAGGATCAGAAAGAGCCTTTTATTTGTATTTTAAAGCTCTTCACAAGTAGGACCCCAACATACTTTTCCAACCTTATACATTCCTCCCCTTAGTGCATTATAGAGTCTGGTCAAACTGGCCTTTTGGCTGTTCATTGTACATGACTCTTTATTTCCCATCTCTGGGACTTTGTACTAGCTGCCTCCCACTTCTGCAAAGCATTTCCACCTCACAGCCACTGCTTAGAAATCCTTTGTTTCCTTAAAAAAAGAATCTACTTAAGCACCACTTTCTGTGTGAAGCTTTCCCTACTCCCCTAGCTGCTAGTGCCTCTCCCCCATGTGTTTTGCATTTATTTTGTATATGTTTTATTTATGTACATATTGTCTCCCCCAATAGAATGTAAACCCCACGAGGACAGAGATTATTTCATTTTTGCCATTTTTGTATCCTGAGTTCCCTTCACTATATCTGGCGTATAGTAGATGTTTAATAAACACTTGTTGATTGACTGACTGATTTATTCCAAGATCACCAGCCATAGAGCAAGCACCAGTGGAAGAATGTTGGTTTTAAAGAGATGGCTTTTTGTTGGAGATAACATCTTGGGTTCTTTGGAAATGTTTCATGCTTTCTTGATTGCTTGCTTCTTTCCTCTTATTCAGTTCTGGGCCCTGCTTGTCCACATCTGTTCATGAAGAATGCCCATTGTTCAACACTATGCTATGCAGCTGAAAGCAATAGCATACTTGGTTTGTCCATCAGTACACATATTGAGAATTGATGTCATAAAATGCAGCTGAAGCATAGCTGTCTGGGACTAGAAGAGATGCTTTTAGTAGCATACATGTGCCTGCTCATGCACACACACACACAACACACACAAACACACACCTGTCTTGCCAGAATTGTCAAAGGGTGAATGGAAAGCCAAACTGATTCCTTAAATGAATGCTAATCCCTGTAGAACATAATGGAATTCACATTGTAAATAACCTATTGTTTTTTCATGTAATGCACGGTCTATCCTTCTAACTTGCCAATAAGGTAGAAGGTGCCATAAAGGCAGATCAAAGTGAGAAAAAGAGGGGAAAATGCCTTGGAGAAGCTGATCAGGTGATTTAGATACTGTTTTTGCCACCCTCTTCTTCCAAAAAAAAAAAAAACAACCAAACCAAACTCCAAACTTTGGGAAATTACTTTGGAATCACAGAACTATAACATTTTAGATCTGGAAAAGATCTTAAAGACAATCCCATCCAATTCCATTACTTAATAGCTAGGACCTGAAAGCCTTTGAACTCCATTTCATTCAAAATTTTGGGGTACATAATCAGTTAACACCTGTCAACATGAAAAAAAATTTCTTTAAAAATGAACTGCATACTTAGAATTAGTCAACACAACAAACATGATGCCCAAAAAGCTAACAAGGTTTAGGCTGTATTAGTAAAAACTCACATGTGTAGAACAAGGGAAGATATAGTCTTATTGACCTCACTCATCAAGGCATACCTGTATGATTTTGGTCAGTTTGGGATGTCACATTTTGGGAAGGATTTTTAAGAAATTGGAGCATATCCAGCAACTGACATTTGTTAAGCACCTACTCTGTACGAAACATTAGGTTGGGGTTACATAGAATATGAAGTTTTTAAAAGATATAATCTCTCTCTTCAACTTACAGTTTAGGGGAAGAGAGATAAAGATAGCTAAAAAGTAGTATTACATGACAAATGCATTAGAAGGGAATGAAACAAAGTGATATATGAAGGGAAACGCCATTATAACCAGGGAATCAAGGAAAGAAATATGACTGGGTTGGCAAAAGGACTGGAACACATGTATTGCAGGGGAACTGTGGATGGATAGATTGCAGAACAAAAATTAGAATTATTTTTCTTGGCTACTAAGGGAAAAATTAAGGAGCAATAAATGGAAATTGTGAAGAAGCAGATTCTGATTAGATATGAGGAAAAACTTCCTAACTGGAGTGGGCTGTCTCAGGAGTTATTGCATTCCCTATCTTTGGAAGTCTTGAAAGTAGAGGCTGGGTGACCACTGTCAGAGATGTTTCAGAGTGGATTTTCGCTCAGATTGGGTGTCAGCTGGCTGACCTATGGAGTCCTTTCCATCTCTGAGATTCTACGACTCTAAGCATTTACTGATTGGCAGGGTCCAAGATGCTATGAAATAACTGCAACTGTAGGGTAACTGTAATTGTAAGTAAGAGTAACTATAACTGTAGAGAAGGAAGATAGTATTCCTTGCTCTACAGAACCTGACAATCTAGTTGAAATTGCAAAGAATATACTCTTTAAAAGACTTAAGACCTTTCTATTTCCTGAATGAGTTTGAGTTAAGACAGTACCAAATCAACATTTAACTGCAGTGAAAGAGTGATCAAAGTGTGGTAAGGTTAATCAGTGATGGCTTCCTGAAAGAATTTAGTTTTGAACTGGTATTTGTAAGTGATGGAGACAAAAGTTGTTGGAGAGGAAGAGAAAGGGCAACCTAGGTGGAGGAAAAGACCTTTACAAAGAACCAAAGGTTAATGATGCATTGTACTACATGCCTCTGTACTAGGAAGGAAGGAATAAGCATTTATTAAACACCTACTATGTGTGATGCCTTGTGTTAGGCCAACAAATATCATCTCATTTAATCCTCACAACAGCCCTGAGAAGTAGGTGCTATTATTATCCCTATTTTATTGATGAGTGGGCAGACAGAGCTTTTTTGCCCAGGGTCACACAGGTAGTAAGTGTTTGAGTATGGATTTGAACTCAGGTCTTCTTGACTCCAGGACTAGTGCTCTATCTATTGTTGCTATTATCTGTTATGTTAGGTGCTTGGGGATGATACAGCATTGTCTTGCTGTCATTAAGTTTAAAATATCATAGAGAAAAAAAGATCCAAATGTACCTTCACATATACGTCATCCTTAGACAACACAGAGGCATACTTCTTCCATAAAGAGGCAATTATTTGTACTGGGACCCATAGCGAACTGGGTCACGGGGACTTAGATCCTATGGGGCAAGTGAAAGAATCAAGTAATAGGTGGAATAAATACTTTCCATTACTTGTGGCATACTCAATATGTCATTCAAATTTAGCATGGAGAAAGGAACTGAAGAATCAGAAAACAGGTTAAGTATGCACTGGCTAATTAGATCACTGGTGGGCCAACCTGGATGGCTGTCATCATGTGCATTGCCAAAGCCTGCCTTCTAAAAGCTTATAGGAAATATATATATATATATATATATATATGTATATGTATGGATATATGGATATATACCTATATATAATATTAAATATACATTACTACATGAATGTATTTTATATAAGATTATCCATAACCTTTTACCTTTATCACCATATTTAACTAGATGACTTAAATATCAATGACTGATTTTTTAAAAATTTCAAAATGTGAAAATAATTTCAGAGCGCTTTGCAACTACTCATAGTGTACCTATGGGGATTTATATAATTCTTTCATGTATTACATGTTGTATATTCTGCTACATGTGCTATAAGGCTAATTTTGAAAACAAGGAAGAGGACTGCTTGGTTTTACATCAAATGGTTTGCAAAGTGTTTGTCAATTTATTTTCCCTCTCCTCCTCCTTTTTCATCCCTCCAAATGGCTTTGGAATGAGTTAATTTCAGTCATTCCCTAGGCCAGGGGGGTGTAATGGGAATGTAAATTTTTAAGATCTTCCCTGCCCCTAGGCTAAAGTGCACCTGGACCCTGGGGTGGGAGGCTTGTTTTTCAGTAGATACTTCTTGATTGGCCAGTGAGTCAATAAGGTTGTTACATTCTCTGAGCCAGGAGAAGGCTATATAAGCCCTGATGTGTAGCTTTGTTTTGGGGCTCACTTTGAGACATGTTCTGTGATTTGATCTGGACTCTGGGAAGCCGTTGTTAAGAGCCCCCCAGCTTTGAAAACCCAGATGTTGAAACCCAGATGTTGATTTGGTATGGATGTAATGGTTGGACAGTTTGGTAACTGTCTACTTGATCTGTTTCTCTGTCTTGATAGTTCTGTCTGTATATTCTGAAGTTCGGGGTGCTGACCTTTTTCCCCTGAACTAGGTAAACAATACATATGTTTGACTGATTAAAGTAAGCTTGTTAATCCATTTTGAGTTGCTTTCCTTTATCAAAGCAGATCTAAGAACCTGTGTTGGCAGACACCCTGGGGACCCTGGGGTGCTTGCCGCTACAGGGGGCTTAACCTTTTTTGTGTTATGTATCCTATGGCAATCTGGTGAAACCCTACTGACTCCTTCCTAATCAGATACATATACATGTGTATATGCACATATGTACATACACAATGCACACATGCATACACATATATGTAATATATTTAAAATTAATAACTAAAGGAAATGCCAGATTTTAATTAGGGGTTAGTGAACATAAAGATATAATTTCTTTTCCCCACCCAAGTTCATGGACCCTCTGAAATCTATTCATGGATTCCAGGTCCCTTAGACTGTTCCAGTGATGTAAGGCTTCTGAGATAAATTTTTTTTCACTTGAAGATAAACAGGATAGAAATATGTGGACCTGTAACTTATGTTCCAAAAAACCATTTTCTGTCATTGTATACAACACAGTCCATATGAATCATTTGCTCAGAGCTTATTCTCTATTCTCCATCTCGCATTCCTCTGATTATCATCCCTTATTATCTTTTCCTTCATTTCATCTCTGATGGTGAGATGGCCCTTCTTCTTGACTAGGTCAACACTCTACATCCTTGATCCTACACCCTCCTTTCTTTTCCAGCAAACTACTTCACACTTTCCATCTCTCCTACTCTCTAATGTTCATTCTCTCCCTATCGATTAATTAGTTCCTTCTTTACTGCTTGGAAATATACTCAATTTCTTTTATCCTTTAAAACAATCTTTCACTAGATATTACCATATCTCTCAGATTTCATTCTATATCTGCCTTCCCCTTCTCCTTGGGGACTCCCCCCTCCCCCCCCCCCCCATCTATATTAGTTCTTCTCATTTCCTTTATTCTCACTTGCTTTTAAATTTCTATAATCTGGCCTCCAACCTCATCATTCAACCGAAGTTGCCTTCTTCAAAGTTAACAACAATCTCTTAATTGTCAAATCTTAATGGCTTGCTCTTACTGCTCATCTTTCTTCTCATCTTTCATCTCATCTTTATTTAGCATTTGATACTGTCAACCACCTTATCTTCCTGGATATTCTCTATTTTCTTTCTCTCTTGGTTCTCCTTCCAGCCTGATTAACTTTTTTTTTTTATGTGCTCTTATTTTTGGAGGGCATTTGGGGTTAAGTGGCTTGCCCAAAGTCACATGAATAGTTTTTTTTTGTGTTAAGTGTCTGAAACCGGATTTGAACTCAGGTCCTCCTGACTCCATGGCCGGTGGTCTATTCACTGTGCCACTTAGCCGCCCCATTAACTTTTTCATCCACATTGTACCCATTAACTGTGGGTGTTCCTCAAGGTTTTCTCTTGGGCCTTCTCTTTCTCTCTAGACTTTCTTCCTTGGTCCTATGCTTAGTTCTTGTGGGTTCTATGATCTTTCTATGCAAATGATTCCTAGATTTATATATGCAGTCTTGGTTTCTCTACTAAGTTTCATCCATTATCACAAACTGATGGTTAAACATTTAGAACTGGGTGTCCCACAGGCATCTCAAATTCAGTATGTACAAAACAGAATTCATCATTTTTCTGCCAATCCTTTTCCTCTTCCCAACTTCCTTCCTACTGTCAAGGGTGCTATCATCCTTCCAGGTACCCTTGCTCTCTCATCCTCATTTCATCCTGGACTCTACTTACTGGATCTGTTCATCAGTTGACAAATCTTGTAATTTTTTTCTCTACAACATCTCTCACATATATTCCCTTCTCTATACTCATACACCCACCAAAGGCCTTGACATCTCTCTCCTGGACTATCACAACAATCTTCTTTGGTCTCCCTGCCTCAAGTATCTTCCTGATCCAAATCCATTTTCTAATTCAGCTGCCTATTAAAATAATTTTCCCTAAAATGTAGGTCTGACCATGTCATTCCTCTATTTAATAATTTCAGTGACTCTTAACTTCTGGATGAAATATAAAATCCACAATGTGACATTTAAAAATCTTCATAACTGAGCCCAGCTCCTTCCTACCTTTACAGTCTTGCGTTATTGTCCTTTCCACATATAGGAGGCAGCGAGGTGGCACAGAGCATAGAGTGCTTGGCTGGAGTCAAGAAGACCCATGTTCTAATCCAGTCTGACACTTTAGTAACTGTATGACCCTGGGTAAGTCACAATCTGTAACTGTATGACCCTGGGTAAGTCACAATCTCAATTTTCTCAGTTGTAAAGTAGCATCATAAAAGCACCTACCTCATAAGGTTATTGTGAGGATCAAATGAGATAATATTGGTAAAATGCTTAGTATAGTACCTCGGTACTTAATATTGTTAATACATGCTTGTTTCATTTTCCCTATACTTACTATGATCTAGTCCAGGGGTGGGGATCCTACAGCCCCAAGGCCACATGTGGACCTTTAGGTCCTCAAGTGTGGCCCTTTGACTGAATCCACTTGGACTCAAGTCAAAAGGAGGCACCAAAGGACCTAGAAGGCCACATGGGGGCCTCGAGGCCACAGGTTTCCCACCCCTGAGAGTCATAATTGCTGTTTTTTACACACGACACCCTGTCTCCCATTACCATTCCTTTGTAGTAGTTATTTCCCCATTCCTGGAATGCTCCTAGCTACTTATAAGACACAGCTCAAGTACCAATACATGGTACTGAGTGAAAGAAGTAAAAATTTCTCAGATTATACTCTAAAATTTAGTAAGGCTTTTTGTGGGAAATAGGCCCAAGTTCCCTTTCACCAGAAATCACATGATTTGCAAAGACGCAAAACTCAGAGTGGTAGGGAGTCACCCCTCTTCTCAGTGACACCTCAGCATAAGATATGCTGAATAAGGACAGAAGTGCTTTCTCAAATGTACCTTGGGTGTTCTACTGTTTCCTTGTTCTGGTACTTGAGGTAGATTGCCATGCTCAGATTGTGCACCTGACTTCTAGCCAACGGAAGAAAAGGGCCAGAAGGGCGGTGGGGGAGAATTCCATGTTAGGGCTTTATAACTTCACCATTAACTTTTGTAAATTGCTTTTCCTCCCTCACCATTTGTCAGGAGGATGGCCTTTCTCCACATTGTAATAAACCATTCTTTTCTGCTTCCTACCTTGAGAAGCCTCTATTATTTGGGTAAGGATTTCTGTTGCACATAGTTTTTGGGGTGCACACAGTACTTTCCTGTTTCTGCCAGCTGCTAGTGCCTCAAAGGTTACTTTCCATTCGTGTATGTTCTGTTTTTCATATGAATTCTCTCCCATTAGAATTTAAGCTCCTTGAGGGAAGACATTGTTTTTGCTTTTTCTTTATATAAGTTAAATCAAAACTTAAAATGTTTCTACTTCTCCCCTCAAGCTCAAAGTTAAGGTTGTTTGTTTGAGGAAGAAGATATTTAAATGTAGAACTATGATTAGTAACCAGTTCCTAATGGAACCAGCAAATGATGGAATTGTGAAGGAAAAGCTGAAAACCAAATTGCTTAATCAAAAGCAGAGGGGGAGGGAGGATTTCAAAATTCCAAAGGAAGAAGTAGGATGGGGAGCAGAGGGAAGAAGGTTGAACTTCTGGATTGTCAGAGTGAAGGAAGTGAGTGAGTATGGAGTTATATAATAAATCCACGATGGTGGTGGAAAACAAGCATGGGCTTAATGTGAGAATTTAGTTCAGACAGGGAAGTTAAATTAGTGAAATAGTTTCATGGGTTATCAAGGAAACTATGGAATTTCTTCTCTGCAGGATTTTAAAAATAAGAATAGCCTCAAATCTCTTCAGGAGTTCAAGGAAGTTGAAGTAATAATAGCAATCTCTTATATTTAAACAGCATTATAACCTTTCCAAACAATTTGACATTTGATACCTTATTTAATCCACACAACTAAGAATTTGATAGGGTAATGTTATTGTCAGATTAGGAAACAGACACAGTAAAGTTAAAGGCTGGGTTGGGAGGAGGATGTATAGAGAAGGAAGGAAGTTAAGGATGGAAAGCTTCAGAAGATTTTTGAAGTTCAGAGGAAAATTATGATTTTTTTTAACAGAAAATCTCTTTCTTTCCAGGTATGTTTATTACTCACTGTTTAGAAGGCGGAAGTCAATGAATGGGTAGGAGCCACGGCGTTCCGCAGGAACCCCTGTCTGACCTCTTACTCGTACATCTCCTAGAAAACAGAAGATAAATGTTTGAAAATGCTGCCAAGTTTATCCACTTTTACTCCACAGATACTCCAACTCATCAAGTGATTGGTATCAACTCAGAGGCCAAAGAAGTCAGGTTCTAACCAATAGGGTCTAGAGAGTGCTGAGTACAAAGAGACATTTATTAAATACTTTTGATGATGATAACGGACACCAACAAATAATGATGATAGCAGTCCACACAATCCATAAGCTAAATATAACAAATACTATTATCCTCTTTTCGTAAATGAGGAAATGGAGAAGTAGAGAGGTGAAGCTACAATTTGTTTCCAGGTCTTTTAACTCAAAATCCAGTGGTCTTTCTACTTTATCAGACTGTATCCCAGAATAAAGACCATCTCCATATTAGAAGGTGTGCCCTGAACATTCCAGTTCATTACAAAACCTCCATAATATACGTTACTCCTCTGTAGTGTCATAATGGCAATGCATCTGAAGTATTCTGAAAGAGTGCTGTAGATTGTATTTTTCACTTTTTATTAAAGTTCACATTTGCCCACAATATTATTTTTTGTAGATCTGCCTCAATTGAGTTTTAGCTAGGGGTCTTCTATCCACCAAAAGACATCCTTCCCCCTTTCCAGAATTCTGCTCAGATCCCCTTATGCTCTCTTATAACCAAGCCAATGGCAATACCAGTAGAGCACCCAATAATGAAAAAAAATTAGGATCGCCACTGTTCTTTGTTAAAGTATCTTATAAAAATAGATATCTTGATGGAGTAAAAAGCATGAAGTGGAGAGTCAGATTTTTCTCTAGTGTGAATTTACTTTTGCTTGTTTCAAATTTGTATTGTCTTCAGATTTATAATTAAACCTTTGTATTGGCTAATAGACTAATTTACATAATGAATCAAAAGAGGGACAAGAAGTGGCCTTGGGATTTCATTTGTTTAGGGAACTCTTAGCACTGCAGACCAGCAACTTTCGAGATCTTAAAGAGGTAGCTATCTCGTGGTGCTGAAACACAGTGATGTGTGCAGGGTCACACAGCCAGGTCCTCCTGACTGTATGATTCACTAAGCCACCCCATCTCCTAAAGAAGATAAGAGCTTATGGAAAACAGGATAAAGCAAAGGGTAAGGACAAGTAGAAAAGTCCCTGTTACCTTTATTTCTGAAGAGAAAAAGTAGGCTTTTTGGGAAACCTGAGTAAATAGCCCTAATGAATGAGGAGGAAAATCATATTAACCTTTGAAAATTGCTTGTATTTCTGACCTATGATTTCATAATGAAAAGCATTGATTTGTGTGTAACTTAAAGTCTTAAAGGGCTGACATGGAACAGTAAGGTTTTAAAAGTAATCATTCATCCAGCATTTACTGTGTCTACCATGTGTAAGAAAAAGATTACATAGCAAGCATATGTCAGGAGGAGGATCTGAATCTAGGTTCTTATTACTCCAAGGTTTGGCCCCAATCAGCCACTTGAGGTTGTCTCATGTATATATGTGCCTGTGCATATATATGCACACATAAACACAAATATACACATATATACACACATGTATGTACACCTAAGTATGTCTATATGGAAGATGACAGGATATGCACATGTATAGATATATGCATCTATACCAGTATACACTCTCTGTACAGAGTACAGCAGAAGAATTTCTCCCCACATAGAACAAACATAATACCTTTTCTCCAGATGAGCTTAAAGTCCCTTTATGAGTATTATACTTGCTGTTGTTCCAATAGAATGAGGCAGAATCGGCTCAAGGCCTTTCTCCCAACTGTAGATTTAATTTGAGAAACAGGGCAGGCAAGTCGACTTTCTTTGCTTAGCCTTCTCTACTCTGTACCTATATTATATAATAATACATTAGAATATTTCTAGACTCATCCTCTTCAGCAGCCATGTTGCCATCTTGAAAAATCTCTAACATGAGGATCTCTTCTCCTGATTGATGACTCTCTCCCCACAGGACAATCATTGTAAGAAAGACCTGTACATTCTTCATTTCACTTATACCTGACCTTTGTCCAGAATCTATCACTTTCACTTGCCCCTATGTGGTTACCTTTTCTTCTCTTCCCAGACCCCCAGTTCATATTGTATATAAATTGCTTGAGGGTAGGGATTGTCTTCCTTGCTTGTACATGGAACTCCAATGCTTAGTACAGTGCCTGACACATAGTAAGCTCTTAATTCTATCTATCAATCAATCTATCTATCTATCTATCTATCTATCTATCTATCTATCTATCTATCTATCATCTATCTATCTATCTATCTATCTATCTATCTATCTATCTATCTATCTATCTATCTATCTATCTATCTAT
>NW_027187391.1:9286996-9384781 GCF_028583685.1 Petaurus breviceps papuanus
TATCTATCTATCTATCTATCTATCTATCTATCTATCTATCTATCTATTCATCCATCTATCTGCCTGCCTATCTATGTATCTGTCTATCTATCTTCTCTCTATTACTTAAGTATGCTTTCATTGTCAAATTGCTTCTCAAACCTTCTTAATGAATTCAAGTTTGAACATTTGAAGTATTCATTCTATTCCATCAACTTCGAGGTATTCCACTGTTCTGGATTATGCTCTTATGTGCATTCTCCAGCACATCCAGGCACATTCATTTTACCTCTTTTGTCCTGGAAAAATGTCATTTTTTTCCTTCAGCAACTTGTTTCTCCAAGTTGTTACTACCTGACTTTTTTCCCCTTTGTCCAGGAGGTATTTAATCAATAATTCACAAATACCTCTTGACCTGAATTTAACTTTTTATAATTATTTAACTTAAGATCCTTCTTCAGGAAGTTTCCTGATTAAAAATAACTAGAATAAAAAAAAAAAAGTAAAAATTCAAGCAGGTTGTTAACTCCTTTGTCTTTTTTATATGGAAAATTTCATGGGAGGTAGGATGATGTAGTGGAGGCAGCTAGGGGACTCAGTGGATAGAGTGCTGCTCCTGGAGTAAGGAAGACCTGAGTTCAAATCCAGCCTCAGAACACTTACCAGCTGTGTGACCCTGGGCAAGTCACTTAACCTTGTTTGCCTCAGTTTTCTTATCTGAAAAATGAGCTGGTGAAGAACATGGCAAGCCATTCAAGTATCTTTGCCAAGCAAACCCTATGGATAGTATTAATATGATGTGGTCCATGGGGTCACAAAAAGTTGGACACAACTGAATGACTGAACAACAAACTATAATGTAGTAGAATACTGAATGACAAGCCAGGAGATTTGAGTTCTAATTCTAGATTTGCTAGGATTTGCTATGTGAACTTGAACAAGAGAATTCTGTGCCTCAATTCCTGAATCCACAAACTGAGTGGGTTGAAAAAGTTTATTTATGTCTAAAATGGGCAAATTGGTTCTCTGACATTCTAGGATCCCATTACCAAACTTTAAATGAAAAATACCATTCACCAATTATTTGTATCACTCTTCACAGCATTCAGAATGCTTTTATATATAATCTCATTATTTTGTTATTAAGTAATGAAAGTTGACTTATACATAAGAATTTATTCTTTCCCATGTACTTTATGTATATGCACAAGGAGGAAAATGATGTACAAATGCATACAGAAACTATGTAGACAGAGAAAGAAATTGGGTTGTTATTGGCTTCATAGTTCCTGTTGAGTGTGAGTTTTCTGTTTGTTTTTGGTCATCAATTCAGCACCATTTCTGGAATTCTATGAATACTATTGCTACCTATATCCTTGATGATGCTAGAGCTCAAGAAGATGGCTATCACTTATATATATATATATGTTTCATTAATTAATAAACCAATAAATTACTGTACTGATAAGGAAGAATAATTATCAAGAAGGTATCTTCTGATTTTTACTTTTAATAATGGAAAGCAATTATAAAAATTTATATTGAACCTCTTATTAATGGGATTACACATAACAGAACCCTAAATTAAGCTGAACTTTCTTTTGAGATCCTTCTTTAGGATAGACAAATAACAAAGATACCATGATATTTTATTTATTCCATGACTTCATCATTCGAGATGCTACCTCTTTTTATGTCTTTTCATCCCATATAATCCTGTTCAATGCCTTTCTATAAATTTTCTAGAGACAGTTCACACAAAATATTAGAGGCTCTGGTGTTTTTAGCATCTTTGAGCTACCAATGTAGCATTCTTTTTTTTCTTTTTGGAGGGCAGTTGGGATTAAGTGACTTGCCCAAGGTCACATGGCTAGTAAGTGTTAAGTGTCTGAGGACAGATTTGACCTCAGATCCTCCTGACTCCAGGGCCAGTGCTCTATTCACTGCACTACCTAGCTGCAACCCCCCCCCCCCCCCAATGTAGCATTCACAATGAAAGATTGTAGATAAATCAAAAGATCAAAGGAACTTAGCAAGAAGTCCAATGCATAGAGGAAAAACCAGGAAATAGTAAAGTCTCAAAAATGTACAGAGAAGAGAGTATCTAGGAGAAGAGAGTAGTGGATAGTGTCAAAGACTACAGTGAGGTCAAGAAAGATGAGGATTGAGAAAAGGCCATTAGATTTGGCAATTGAGAAATCACTGTTTGTTTAGTTATTTTTGAAGAGAATATTTTCAGTCAAATGAAGTTGGGAGCCAGATTGCAGAGTCAAGTATTGAATGAGGAGAAAGGAAGTGGAGATAGTGATTATAAGATGGTCTTCTCAATAAGTTTAGCAATGAAAGGAGAGACAGACAGACAGACACACAGAGGACAGAAGCTAGAAGGGTCGGATAGATCAAGTAAAAGTTTTCTGAGAATAGGAGAGCCACAGGGATGTTTATAAGCAGAAGGAAAGAAAAGAACCAGTAGAGTGGGAGAGATTAAGTGAGACGGTAGATATGATAGAGGAATCAATCTGGTGAGAAGATGGGAAGGAATGAAACCCATGTAAAGGGTTTTGCCTTGGCAAAGAAAAGGGCCACTTCTTTGTGTGATACTGGGAGATAGTGGCAGAAGGCATTTGAGTGATGTGAGATGAGGAAGAGGGAGCTCTCGCAAGTGGCCTCAATTTTTTTCAGTAAAATATGAGGCAATGGGGGAGGCTAGGTGGCGCAGTGAATAGAACACTGGCCGTGGAGTCAGGAGGACCTGAGTTCAAATCCAGCCTCAGACACTTGACACACTTACTAGCCATGTGACTTTGGGCAAGTCACTTAACCACAATTGCCCTCCAAAAAGCAAAAAAAAAATAAAAAAAATTTAGGGGCGGCTAGGTGCCTCAGTGGGTAAAGTGCCAGCTCCAGAGTCAGGAGGACCCGAGTTTGTTTCCGGCCTCAGACACTTAACAACCACACAAAAACACTAGCTGTATAACCTTAGGCAAGTTACTTAACTCCAATTGCCCTCCAAAAGGCAAACAAAACAAAACATGAGGCAATGTTCTCAGTTGAGAGAGTATGAGGAGGAAGACCATGGAAATTTTGAGGACAGATGAAAAGACTTTGAAAAACTGCCGTAGTGAGTGGGATAGTCACTTGGGAAAGCCTAAACATTGCCTTAACACAGTGGGGACGCATCTGAGATTAAATAGTATGATTTTTGTAGTGAAGCTAGCCAATCAGTAGGGCTTCCTGATTTTTTTCCAGCTTTGCTCAGCAGCATGTGAGTAAGAGCAAAAGCAGTGGATGGGTAAGAGTATTCTAACACTGAGGCTTAGCAAGGTAATACTGGCAACAAGATAAAGGGCAAGGGACTCAAAGGATAAGGATGTGAAGAATAAAATCCTTCTGTAGGGCTTTGCAAATGTATTTGTACTTTAAACCAGCACCACCTTTATCTCCACTGTGTCTCTGTCAAGGAGTTTGCTGGATTTTAGGGATCTTTCAGCATCCTGATTGGAGCATTTGTTTGTATCCATTAAACTTATGAAGAATAATAGTGATAGTCATGGTTCTTACTTTTGACCATTTCACATTTCCAGAAGTTTCTTTCATTTCTTTGTGCCAAGTTGCATTTTTCCAAAATTATTTTTACTATTTCTCCTGTACCTTTTGCATTCAAGCCACCAAGTATCAAAGAATATATTGCTTGTTGGAAAATCTTGTTAAATACTTTAGAGAATCCCTCTACTTCTTCATGTTGTGCTATGGATGTTGGGACATAAACTACTGTTATCTGCATGATGGTCTGTTACATTAATTTGTGTGATACTGGGGTGAGGGACATAATGGCAGAAGGCATTTGAGTGATGTGAGATGAGGAAGAGCGCATTACATTAATTATGGGTATTATAAGGCAAGTGGGCAAAATATCCCATAAAATGGTGCTTCTTATTTCTTATTTCTTCTATTTCTCAATGCAACCAACTTCTCCAGCTCCTTTGTAACTTTTGAGGAGAACTTATGAGGATTTAAATTTAATTTTAAATTTCTGCTTAGCTGCACTTCTTTATATGTTCTACTTTAATTTATAAGAAAAATGTCAATATGGATGTGGTTTTTTTTGGAGGTGTGTTGATTTTTGGGTAACTGAACTACATTTGTATATTAAGTGGACCCTCACACTGAAGGTATGAACACCCATAGACCCCATTAAGAGTATCAATAATGAAATGAATGTTTATAGATGGTCTAAAAATTATGTGATTTTTAAAAACTTACTTTATTCCTTTATATGACACTATCATTTTCCTAAAGCACAGGTCTGACTATGCAAATCCCTGCACCCTCCCCCCTACCTCCCCCCCTACTCAATAAACTTGGCTGTTTATTGACTCCAGGATCAAATGCAAATGTCTCTTATGTTCAAAGTCCTTTATAAGCTAGTCCTCCCCTATCTTTCCAGTCTTCTTACATGTTACTCCCTGCCATGTACTCTGATCCAGTAATACCAGTCTCCTTGCTCTTCCCTTAACAAGATACTCCATCTCTTGGCTCTGGTCCATGCCTGGGATGTTCTACCTCCTCACCTCTGCCTCCTGGATTCCCTTAAGTCCCAGCTAAAACCCCATCTTCTACAGGAAACTTTACCCAAACCTTCTTAATTCTAGTGACTTTCCTTTCTTAATTATTTCCAGTTTATCCTGTATATAGCTTGTTTGTACTTATTTGCTTGTTGTCTCTCCCATCAGGTCCTAAGCTCTTTGAAGTGAAGTACTGTTTTTGCCTCTTTTTGTATTCCCAGAATTTAGCACAGTACTTGACACACAGGCATTTAATAAATGTTTATTGACTGACCGACCATCATTGTGGAAGTAGAATGGTATTTCTCAGGACTGAGGGACACTTTGTATTTGATGAATTTGATAGATTTCCATTACTAAAGTGATGGTCACATGGTGGACAGACTGGTAGAAATAAATCTTAGCAAATCTGATTCTAAGACAACAGATAGTCTGGCACCAAGCCCAAACTCAAAGCCTTTCTAGCTTGGAAAGGCTTGCACTCTTTAGGCATAGCTTAGACTTTGAGAAGCCAAGGTCACCTACCGCAGTAATCTAACATGGTAGAAGTTTTGTGTACTCCTCCTGAAGATAGTTGTATGTATACATAACATATGCAAAAATAATATAGTCATCTCTGCTATAATGTGACATATGTTCCTAAAAATTATTGCAGTATGCAAAATTGCACAATAAAAACCACAGGGCTTAGGGGAAAAAATGGAGTTGGGAGTATACTACTTGCAGCCATCAATGTTTCTTTTATTTTTGTGGCATTATCTCTGATGGTCTTCAATGTGGATTCCTTTACGCCTGTTGCTCAGGAGATATCACATGTTCTCTCATTCTTTTTAAAATGCTTTATTATTTTAAGCTTCTCCTCAGTACAGAAAACTTTCTTTTTGCATGCACTATGTGAGTTTTCTGAACCAGGATACTTAGATATCTTTAGGATGTTGAATGAGTGGGTTGTTGTTGTTTTTTAATTTAGAGAAGTACACAAATGTGAAAGAATAGCAAAATACAACATTGTAGGATAACACAGTAAACTGAGGTAGCTAGTAGATGTTTGAGGTATTTGAGTGTGTGTGTGTGTCTGTCTGCATTTTGTATATTCCTATGTAATTTGGTTCATTGGGTGCAGTAATTTTCTGCATTCATCTAGGGTTTCTTATGGACAACATTGCACATATGCAAACATGAATTTCAGGTTATGCTTAAATTGCTCTCTAACACATCACTTTCACTGGAACAGATTTGCATTTTTGAAATAAGTGTTATAGTAGACTCAACTTTATAAAATGAATATATGTATGTATATAACATATGGGGCTTGACACAGGATTAATATAGACTTTTGTATACTTTCTGCATTGCCACTATTCATTCATTCATTCATTTACCCTTATTTTCTAGTACTAGAAGATGATTATTGTTTTTCGGCATTAATCTTGAGGCACTGAAAGGTCCCAATTTCTTGAAATAATTGTGTTTACTATTCTTTACTAAATGAACTGATAACATTCATTTATTAAACACATTTTTATGAAATGCCTCCTCAAGGCACAGTTTGGGAAAGATTTTTAAGAACAAAAGTTGAAAAAAAAAGTTTCCTGGTAACCTGGTTTTCTGGTAGCTAACAAGAAAAATGAAATTAATTAGAATTCCCAATTACATGAACATTAAAGTTTATCAAGATTTTATTGCATGAAAAGTAACGCAATTGCCTTTCTAAGCAACAGAGTTTTATGTTAAAAATGTTTAAAAGACCTCTATTTTCTTTCGTGAGCCATCTCTGAATATTTAAGTACCTTAAAAAACCCAAGAGAGTGGAGTTGCTCAGTAAAAACTGTTGCCACCTGCCTCAGTTTCCTCATCTGTAAAATGGGGATACTAATAGCACCTACCTCCCAGGATTGTGGTGAGGATCAAATGAAATAATAATTGTAAAGTACTTAGCACATAATAAGCGTTATATAAATGTTACCTCTTATTACCTAAAGAAGCAATGGTTGCTGAATTGATATTGATATTGATATCCAAATAATGAGACCAGTAGTATTGTATTGAAAGGATTTTACTGGCTCACCTTCACAGCTACCCATCTATTTATCCAAGGCACTAGATCCAAGTTAAACAATTGTTCTGAATATTCATTAAACCCTTGTTTTACTTAAGTAACTTTTTCTGGCAAAAGGAAGGCTCTGTGGGAGCAGGATAGGAAGTGTTGACAGCCCAAAGTCATATCCTCAGTCTCTACTTATTGTGTTCCAAAATCAAACCAATAGCAGAGAAATTTTTATTTTGAAAGGGCTGCTTCCCTCCTGCCCCTTCAGGCTGAAGACACAACATATCACCCTGGAATATTTTAATGGTGCAAAGACATACAGAGAGCTGAATTTCCACAAGAGCCAAGAACTGGAGGCAGTCACTCAACTTCCCAGGGGACATATTTCCTGCATGGATCTGTTGCCCACTTGGCATCTCACTTTGTCTCTGTTTAATAAAAGCCTGTACTAGGTAACAGAAGTTTATGTGGCTTCTTATGTAACTGTCAGCAAGGGTGGAGACTGTGGCCGTGATGACAACTTACAGTTGCTGAAACATCAGCCACATGACAAGAACCAGGATCTGGCTATAACGATGGCGTCAAGGTCATTTCAGGGTGGGGAGAAGGGGTGAGAGAGAGAGAGAGAGAGACACACACATACACACACACACACAGACAGACAGACAGACAGAGAGACAGAGAGATGGTGATATGAACCAGTGACTACTGCGGGCCGACTGGGTTTGGGGAGCGAAGGGTAAAGAATTCTGCAAAATAAACTGATTGTAAAGGAGATAAGACTGAAATTCAACATGGGTACCCATTAGAGATCAAGGCAAATAAGATAGTGGTGGTAATGTCAGAGAGATGAAATCACATAATATTGGACAAATGTGACAGAGGTTGAAGGGTTCCCAGGAAATAGATTTATGTGAGCTTTACATGCCAGTCATTGATTTCACAGTTGTATCCTGTAAGTTGGACACTGATGGACAGATAACCCAGGCCTCTGCTTTTAAGGCTTTAATTCTATATGCCACATGGTGCTATTAAGAGGATCAAATAAGATAACACTACAAAAAATGCCCCATAACCACAGAATATTACATAAGAGTAAGCTTCCCTTGTAATACATGGCATTCCCATGACTGACAATTTTGTAAATTCTAGCTGGTCATTTCCCAAGACCTGCAAAATGATCTCCTCTCCCTTTATCTGGTCTACCAAGCTAAGTTAAAGCATAGGGCTGTGTAATTTAATTGTCTGGTGAATTTATAGGTTAGTTCAGATATTTGAGACAAAGACTTGAGGACTATGATTTTTCCTAGTATTAAAATTGGTTGATTAGATTGCCCCAAATTCACCAGATAAACATGAAACCTTCTTCCCTTTGGTAAGCAGGCCTGGCCACTGAGGATTATTTACTGAACAAGCTGGGTCTGAAGCTTCGGGTCTTTCTGTCTGATTTCATCAGTGCTGTGCTCTCAGGTTCTCAATGAGAGCTCTGTGTGCAGTATGAAAAACTACGTGCCTGTAGCACAGAGGCTACTCTATTGGGGATAGGAACAAAATAATTTCCTAGCATGTGAAATGTTTTTTTTAAAAATCACTTAAAACCCCCCATTAATACTGGTTTAAACTCAAACATGGATAAAGGGAACACTTCACAAAGTTAAGAAAGACTGGAGACCATAGAAAATCATCTTGAAACCAGAATCTTGACTTATTAAATCCTGCATTACAAATGGTTTTAAGTGTATTCAGGGTCAGGTATATGGGTTAGGATAGTGAATCAGAGAGAGCTGTGCTCTCAAATGGTATAGACTTTTCTAAGCCAGGTAGGAGGATTCTGACTCAGACTGGAGCTCCTAGGTCCTCCCTGCTTCCCCCAGCTTTTCTTCTGTGGATGGTTTTTTTCCAGAGGGAAAATGAGAGAAAAATAAGCCTCAATCATTGGGAGTGCAGGAGTGTAATAAAAAAAGATATTGAACAAAGAACAGTAGGAATGTTTAAAGAGAGTTCCAAGAACTGTCAAAGCTCAGGAGAACATAGTGGTATGTTCTTTTATGGAGATCAGGACAAGAGGAAAAAGGGAAAAGAAAAATCGCCTCTTGGAATGTGAAATATATCTTAAGGTATTAACAAAAGCATCAGGCTAATCTCAAAACAAATCCCCGACTTTAATTCTGTGAGCATACCTAGTTTCTTCTGCATCTTACGTGAGACACCATTAGGGAGAATATCTCTGCCCTGACTAAATTCCTCTCCTCGGACATCTTCCTAACACCATGATTCTTCAAATTGTCACACCGTGTGGATTACAAATGAATGCTCTGTTGTCTTTTGACTCTGCCTCCTTTTTCTGTTCTTTTTGGTGGGAGGACAGAGATGGGAGAAAAGGGGTTTCATCACTGTAGTGTTCATACATGTTCAATAACCTGGGTTACCGTGAGTCTTGGCTCAGATTGAATACAATGGCCTGGCTCGTGGGCATAGAGTAAAACCACAGTGAGTGTGGGGGTCATCATCTTGGAGGACCACCTACTTAGATGAGACCCCTGAGGTGAAGATAGTTTCACCCTGGGTTTCCCTCCTTTTACAGGCAACTCCTCGTTGTTTCTGATACAGTTGAAAAGCCTAAAACAATTTTAAAGGTCTAGCAACTGCTGGTATTTTATCTTCACCTGGCTAGTTCTAGGGACCCCTAAAGCACTTCCATGGTTTGGAAATATAGATCTATGACTAATAGGCTGACTATGGCTGCCTGGAACTTTGGAATGGTTTCAAGTAGCAGAAGTTATTAACTTTTTGTGTATGTGGGTCATGGATCCCTTTGATAGTTTGGTGAAGCCTATAGATTCCTTCTTCAAATAATGCATTTGAGTGCATAAAATAAAACACATGGCATTACAAAGGAAACCAATTATATTGAAATGAAGATGTATTTTTTGAAATCTAAGTTCATGGACTCCTAAAACCTATCCACAGACACCCTGGGGCTAGAGGGTTTCATTACCTTTTTGCTCCTTTCTTCTGCCAATGGACCCCCTGCCCTATGTAAAGAAACATCAGCCTTAATCATAACCTTAAAAACAAAAATAATAAAATAACTTGAACATTGCCTAAATCAACTTCCTAGGTCATGTAGTCACCTATAAAGTCTTTATAATTTGCCTAATTATTTCCTTCACCTGAAGCCTGGACAAAAACCACTGTTTTAAACATAATCAGCTGGAAAAAATTGTCATATCGGGCATAATTAATTGGGCAAAATGAGAATTAATTACAAACTCTTGTTTTTTGAACTTTGAATAAGTCAAGTGAAACTTTTTTTTTTTAATGTATTGTTTATTTTCATGTGCTTCTGAACTTCCTGATTCTGGCTGGGAACAAGGACAAACCTGCCAAAATACTGCAAGAAAAGATGTTGCTGATCAGCAGCAGGAAATACTCTACATCCCATGAGAGAGCTTGTTCTCAGAAGACTGCCTGGCTAAGTCTGCAGAATGGAGAAGTACTGTCAGGCAGCCATGCTTACAGGAGGAGGCTTTCCTGAATCTAGAGCTAGCTAGAAGTTCTTTCATTGGTGGGTCATCTCTGCTGCGGCAATGAGGGTTCAAGGGTCTAAGTACTTCCTTTTCACAAAAAAGGGAAACAAATACATAACTCAACTAGAAATACATTTAAATTTGAATCTTATGAATTGGGAAAGACCTTAGGGAGCACCTAGTACATTTTCCAACCCATATCCAAACTCTTTTCTACAAGGACTGCTGCCAAGGATCATCCAGGTTTAGCTTGAATATTTCTTTTTTTTAATTCATTAAAAAATAATTTATTTACTTTTAGTTCATAACATTCAGTTCTACAATCCCTTGAGTTTCAAATTTTTTCTCCCTCTCTCTCCCCCCATGGCAGCATGCAGTCAAATATAGGATCTATAAATACCTTCACATTAAACATTAGTCAGGTTGAGCTTGAATATTTCTGAACACATGGAGTTGACTCCTTTTTCGAATAGTCTTTGCATGTCAGGGATACTCTTGGTGTCAGAAAGTTCTTCCTCATTTTTAAGGAATTTAATTTATTTCTCTGTAACTTCTACCCAGTCAGTGGTCCTGATTCTGCCTCCTGGAACAACATAATAAACCCAGGGCTTTTTTTCTCCAGCTCTTTAGATATTTGGAGACAGGTATGGTAATGCCAGGCTAAAATGAAAATTCTCTAGGCTAAAAATTCCTAAAAATTACACAGTTGCCTGTTTTCCCATGATTCTCCTGTTTGTCAGTTTCTTTCTTAAACGATGATGACTAGTTATACGTGACAAACCAGAGCAGAGTATGATAGGGCCATTATTTTCCTTGACCTCAACATTATTATTCGATCAACTCAGCTTTATGTTGACTTAAAAATTTTTTTAACCTTTTTTTGGAGGGGGGAGGGTAGGGCAATTGGGGTTAAGTGACTTGCCCAATGTCACATGGCTAGTTTTTTTTATTAAGTGTCTGTAGTTGGATTTGAACTCAGGTCCTCCTGACTCCTATTCGCTGCACCACCTAGCTGCCTGACTGAAATTTTTTTTAAAGGTAATTTCATCATGCTCTTGGTTCATTTTGAGCTTGTAGTTGACCCAAGCCTCCACATCTTTTTCACATGAATACTTTATCTTCTTGATTTGTATAACTGATTTTAAGAAAGAAATCTGAGTGTCAAGTTTTACATTTACTACTATTACATTTAATATTACTGGTTTTAGTCCTCTATTTTGACTGAGTTATCCAAATTAAACATTTGTTAGATCTCTGTGTGTCATCTATAGATCTGATGAGCATCAAAAATTATTGGACCAAGCATAGAACCTAGCATGAAACTGAAAGACAGTATGTCATAGCAGATAAAGGGCTGGCCTTGAAATGAGGAAGGTCTGGGTTTGAGTTCCTCTTTAGGAACTTACTGGGTATATGATCCTATATATGACTCATCTATAAAATGGGGATAATAATGATGTTCTTATTGTCACAGGGTTGTTGTGAGGATCAAATGAAATAATGCATTAAAGTGTACTACAAAGTGTTATTTGAATGTCAGTTATTATTACTGACATCAAGTGACTAATTAATATTTTCAATAATCCATAATTCCACTTAGCTATACTATGCTCCTCTAGCCTACACTACTTCATTTTTCCACGTAAAACTAATATGAGATGCTTTGTCAAATTACCCACTTAAATCAAGATACACTATGTCTGTGGTATTCCCCTGACACACCAGTTTGATAACTCTATCAAAAAGAGGAAATGAGGCTAGTCTGGCATGACTTACTCTTAGTGAATCTGTGCTGACTCCTAGTGATATAACTTCCCTTTCTAGGTAGACATCAATTTAAAGATCTGTTTTGGAATTCTGCCATCATTGACATCTAGTTTACCAGACTTCAGTTTCCAGAGTTCATTTTTCTCCCCCTTTTGAAAAAAAATGAGACCTTTGCCCTTTTCTAGTTTTCTGGCATTGTCCCATGAGTTCTCAGAGACTATTCAGTTCTGCAGTCCCATTTGCCAATGCCATCAGCACTCTGGTATGTAATTCATCTAAACCTATCACCTTGACCTTAACTTGGGTCCTTTCCTATTCTGGTCTAGTCTCTCTGGGGCTTCAATTTCTTCTGCATAATGTTTGTTTTACCCTTAATATTTTGTAGGCCACTCTTTTTGGGTGATTCACCCAGGATTGTCTGCCATCCATTAATATTACAATATATTTCTTGGGCAGTTTTCCAGTTCTGTACTTACCCATCTTATTCTGAGGATCACTAAAAAGAGAACCTTTTTTTTTTTTTCATTGTTCTTAGTATGTCTTGCAAGCCTCAAGCTCTTTCCAAGTTTAGCTTTCTGGGCACTGCTGTTGTAGGTTTGCACAGTCTTTCTTATTCTTCCTTGTTTGTTCCCTGCCTTCTCTCTTCTCTATATCTTTTTTAACTCAAGCTCATCAAAGAGCTTTCTGTATAGTTACATTGTTTTCTTTAAATACCTTCTCTTTTCTTTTCTCTATCAGGGGTCTTGGACATTTTATTGTCAGAATGTATCTAACCTCTCTGGGGTTCTTTTTCTTCACGGTGTAATAATCATGGCATTGAACCAGATGATTTAAAAGATTTTTTTTTCAGCTCTAAAAAATAATAATGTAGCTCTTGAGCCATATTCTTTCTTTGAGTTTCTGTTCAGGGAATTACAGCTATTTCTTTTAATTTTTAAAAATTGCTTTCTTAAAGTAGAAGGTATCCATCTGATTATATCCAATCTTCCTTCTTTTTTTTTGCTATTATGAACTCTAAGATGGTATGGTCATTTTCTCCCAAGTTTTCAGTGCTTTTCATAGCTTCTTCTTATTACTCAGAATTAAGGTAGCAATTCCTCTCATTGTTCCCTTTGCCCTCTGAGAAATAAATTAATTTTATTCATGTCTCCCAACCTATTTATTTGCAATTATCCTTACGACCGATTAATAGAACTGAAAACCCACCTGACACATTGAAATAATTTTGGGGAGATAATAAAATACTTTTATTTATGTTATGGGTAACTATAAATTTGAGGAAATATAACATCATGACAAAATCTAGATGTTGCCAGCTGATTTGAGGGGAAAAAAGTTCTGTCTTGGAAGCACCCCTTGATAGTTTTTCATATCTAAAGATTTTGCTTCATTTCCTATAGATACAAGTGCACTTGAAGAGAAGAATTTGTGCCCCCAAATTCTTTCCACACTTAGCACAATCTGGACAGTTATGGTGGCCCTTGTAGTGTTTACTATCAGAAGCAGCAAAAAGCCTCTTACTCCCCCTTTGCCCCCCAAAAGAGAGAGAAAAAGAAAAAAGGGGCAGCTAAGCGGTACAGTAGATAGAGCACTGGCCCTGGAGTTAGAAGGACCTGAGTTCACTTCCAGCCTCAGATACTTTACTAGCTGTAAGTCACCTGGGCAAGTCACTTAACCCCTATTGCTTCATTCCCACCCCCAGGAAAAAAAAACAAAAGCATTCTCTCACCTGCTTAATTCTATCAAGGAACAAAAGGAGTAGTCCACAAACAAAAACACTAAGCACTTGTACTTTGCTGTCATTGTTTTTCTTTTTTTCCCTAATCTCTTGTAATATATGAATTTATATTCCTTAAGGAAGGCAAATTTTCCATGCAACATGCAAGGTGACATCAGTCATTGAAAAGTTAAAGAACATTATAATGTGTTCAGTTTGTGTCTTTAATTAAAAGAAATTGCTTATTTTAGGCTTGTTTTGTATTCATAAAAGTGTAGAACCACATAACAACTTTTGACTTGTTCTGTATAGGCAGGCCGTTACACAATCTGTACACACAATTGTCTGTTACTCCCAGCCTAATTCCCACCAAGAAGCTTAGGGTTCAAAGCTTGGTCTCAAATTTAGGATTTGGAAAACAGGACTTTGGATTTAGGGAGGTGAAGGGTTCTAACAATTTGACTTCAGAGTTTTTTGACCTAATGACATCACTCTTCATTGAACTTGGGTTTTGTAGTCCCTCTAAACCTTGATACCTTTCAGATCCCAAACCGAAATTTCCCTTTCTGAATTACAACCCACAGTCCTTTCCCCTTATACTTTGCTTTCAATCTCATTAAAACCTCCATTCTATCAACTTCTCTCTAATTTGCCAGCATATCAGCCCCCTTCTGATTTTACTTCCCTCCCAAGTAACTGTACCCCCCTCCTAGTCAGACATTTCAATGAGACGATCCAGCACTCTGAAGCCCTCACCCTTTTGACCTTCCCCCATATCAACCTTGTCAGCCTGAGTCTTGGATAACTCCTACTTTCTGTTTTCTACACTCCCAGGCCTCCAAGCACTGTTGGAGAAAGTAGCCAAAACAGGCTCATTGGATCAATTACAAATTCATGCTAGTTAACCTTAGCAGAGACCTCACTGCTTCTTGGCAGTCCTCTCATTCATCTCATTAACTCCCTATCACATTACATGCAGTGGCTATTCCAACCTTTTTCCACTCTCTTAAGCCCCTAGCCCATCAGGGTCACTGTTAGCAGATTTCCTTCAAAACCTTAAAATGTGTATAGCTCCCTCGCTTTCCCTTGTCTACACCTCAAAATATCTCCACCTTCCCACACTTTCTTTTCTACTTATTTTTTGTCCTTTTTACCCATCAGTCAACAAACATTTATTAAACACTTACTATAGTCATTGTACTAAGTACTGGGGAATAAGGACAAAAAAGAAACAAGTCTTTCCCTCAAGGATCTTACATTCTAATTTGAAGGGACAAATGTATACATATATCAGTCACTCAACAAGCATTTATTATGTATTTACTTAGTGACAGGCACTGTTCTCCACACTGGGGAAACAAATATAAAGATCAAAATGATTCTTACCTTCTTAATTCTAAAAAGGCAACAAAGTACAAGCTGTCCTAAAAGTCTTAGTGCAGTTTTAAACTTTAATGGTTTCAGAAGTATAAATCTGACAAACTTACAAAGATATAATCTAAAAGCTTAATTATGTATATTTCATTTACATTTATTTAGTTTTGTGAATTTCAATAATTAAGACATTTCATTTTAACAAGATAAGGCATCCTGTCTTATGCAATTGTTTCTGGATTTCACTTTCTCAGATTGGTAAAAGTTCTCTCCCATGGCTATGTTGGTAACCTGATCTACCTCCCTTAGATATTTTCACATGGAGTGATATCAACACTGTTGTCCATGTATCAACATTTCATTCTTTACATGGTCTTATGGCTCAGATTACAAATGCAATCCTTTTTTGTCACTGAACAGCAGCTAATGAAAGGTCTTACAAAGTTAGAAAATCAGCTACAATGATATATAGCAAAAGCTTATGTTAAATTTTAATAAGAAACTGATATTTAAATATTTAAATAATTAATCTTTCAGATTTTTAAAATGAGTTTCTAGAATTTTTTATTTCCAAAGATATCAAAGTTTAAAACTACGCTAAGACTTTTGGGATACCCTGCATATATACAGAATAAATACAAATTCATATAAAAGAGTGAATACTGGGAATGCATTAGTAGTCAGGGGATCAGGAAAGGCTTTATGTACCGAGGGGAGTTTGCCCTAGATGGATCGATAGCCCAGATTTTATTCTCTTATCTCTTCTCTGGGACTTTTTCTCCTATTGACTATCCTTACTTTCAAGTCTTCAGTCTTTCTTTACTGTCTCTTTCTTCTGTGGGTATAAAATACTTAAGTCTTCCCAATTTTAAAACAAAACCCCAAAGGAAATGGAAGAAAAAAATGAAATAAAATAAAACAACCCACCCTTCAATCTATCATGGCTTCTTTGTTCTTCTTTTTACCATAAAACTTTTAAAAGCAAAATATATTTATTAGCTTAACTTTAAACATGAGTAGAATCCATTAAACATACTTTATAGTGATTCACATTTTATATGAATTTCATTATATGAAATATTTGTAGCACCTTATCAATTATATATATTATATCCCTTTAAGTTTGGGGTAGCTAGGTGGTGAAGTAGATAGAGCACTGGGACTGGAGTCATGAAGACCTGAGTTCAAATCAGGCCTCAGACACTTAATGAGTTGTGTGACCCTGAGCAAGTCGTTCAACCCTGTTTGCCTTAGTTTCCTCATCTGTAAAATAAACTGGAGAAGTAAATGGAGAACCATTCCAGTATCTCTGCCAGGAAGACCCCAAGAGAGGTCATGAAGAGTTGGACACGACTAAACAACAACTTTTAAATTTTCTTTTTACCCATTCAGTTTTATGTGTTTATATGTATATTTTCTTATGCCTATACATATATACCATATATACACATATAGTATATATATATATATATATATATATATATATATATATATATATATATATATATAGAGAGAGAGAGAGAGAGAGAGAGAGAGAGAGAGAGAGAGAGAGATAGAGAGATGAAGACTTAGTAGGTATTTATTCTTGTCTGTTTTCTTTGTCTGGATTAATTCTTATAGATCTTTCCAGATTCCTTTATGTTTTTTTCTTTATAACACATCTATCTTGATAATATATAGTAATTGTTTCATTGATGTATATCAATTTATTCAACCATTCCCCTGGTTGTTTTGGTTAATAGCAGTGCGTTTTCCTAGTCTATAGGCTTGAAATGTTTGATTCATATTTAGCTCCTCACTCTTCTTTCATCTCCTGTACATCCAATCAATTGCCAAGTCCAGTTGATTTTATCTCCAAAAAGTTTCTTTTAGCCCTCCTCTCCTGTATCACTGCCACTATCCTACTTCATGATCATAATATATTACCTCCCGCTTAGAATATTAGCACATCAACTTAACCACCAATCAATCAACAAGCATTTAAGAGATTACTACATGAAAGGACTAGGCAAAGACAAAAATGACACGGTACGTGGTCTCAAGAAACTTACATTCTGTACAATATATTATACAAAGTAAGTACAGGGTAATTTTTAGTAGGAGTAGCCAGAGGAAATCAGCAAAGGTCTGTTTGGAGGTGGTATTTGCATCTAGCTGGGCAGCTAAGTGGTGCAAAAGATTCAGTGTCTGGCCTAAAGTCAGGAAAGACTCATCTTCCTGAGTTCAAATCGGCCTTAAACACTAGCTTTGTGACTTTGGGCAAGTCACTTATCTGTTTGCCTCAGTTTCCTCATCTATAAAATGAGCTGGAGAAGGAAATGGCAAACCATTCTAGTATCTTTGCCAAGAAAACCCCATAAGAGGTCATAGAGAGTCAGACATGCCTGAACAACAACAAAAACAACCAAAGGAATTCTAAGAGTCAGAGATAAGGAGAGATTACATTCTAGGCATGGAATTCCAGTACGTAGTTCTTTTCTCTCACTCCAATCCATTCTATACACTATTGTCGTATTAATCCTCTAATGCCATTCTCTTACTCAAAACAAAAACGAAAACATGTAATGGTTGTTTCACTAAACATTCTAGCATACAGGATGATCATTCTGACTTACGCTCCTCTGCTTTGTTTACCTTTGTTTACCCTATACTCTAGTCAGAGCCAATACAAAGTATTTACTCCTCCCCGGTAGTGTTTGAACATTGTAACCCTCAGTGTTTGAAAATTAGGCTTCCTGGGTTCTTACTATCTACTGGCGTTTTCATAAGGCATCATTATAAACACATATGACTCAACTTCTTACAAAACAAATACCTCCAGGCCAGAGGAGACTTTTTTGGCACTGATGCTTTGTGCATTTATTAAAAATGATATTAAAATGTGTTCTTTATTGAACAGCTCCTTTTTGTTTTGCATCCTAAGAAGCTGCCTACCTTACTTACCCTGAGTCCTGGCTCTGATTCCAGTCAACCTGAATTACTGCATTCATTCAACAAATATTTATTAAGTTCATTTGCTATGTGCAGTGCACTGTGCTAGGCACCAGGGAAGATAGTATAGATAAGACACAGGCCCTTCTGCTCATGAATGTTGCATTGGAATCAGACTTTCTTGTCTCCATGCCTTTCTTCATTGTCTGCGTCTAACTTCATGTTCTCTCATCTTCATTTTGCTGAAAGCCTACTCATCCTTCAAAGCTGGGCTCAAAGCTGCCTTGATTTTCCAAGTGAGAAATAATCTCTCACTTCTCAACTACCCATGCACTTACTATCACTTGCATAGTCTTTCTTGTATTATGATTATATGTGTATTTATGCTTTATTCAGGTACACAGTTGAACTGGCAAGATGGGTGGAAAAGATGGTGATTGTTTTTAGATGAAACAGAAGGGAATCAGAGATAAAAGCAATGGTGTATATGGTAACCAGCTTACAAGTAGCAATAAAACATGCCTATGCTTGGGATGACAGGGCCAAAGGACTAGGGAAAGAGGACTTTAACAACAGCATTCCTGAGTTAGATTTACAGGGAAATAATAAAAAAAAACACAAATGCCAAAACTCCAAATAAACCCACCCACCTCCAAAAGTACTCTTAGTTTATGAATGAGTCAAATTAAGATTCACTATAAAAAGAAATTGGGTATCTACTACATTTTTCTGCTTTTGCATGACAGCAGCCTCGTTCTGTAATCCTAAACAAGACTAACTTTTCCTTCATCCCTCCTGTTGCTGTTTCCTAACATTGTGGGACACCTGACCCCAACTCCCATGAACTCACATGGAATGAAAGATTAGATCCAGGAACCAACTCAATGCAAACTGAGAAATATGAAATGAACACTTGCTTCAGAACAAAGTCAATTTCACTTCGATAGAGAAATATTAGGGTCATTCCAAAGATTTTCAATAGTAACTGACATTTATGTGGCACTTTTAAGTTTTACAAAGTGCTTTATATACAACATCTCATTTAATCTTCGTAGCAACTCTGTAAGGTAGGTAACCACAGGTATTATTTTATAGGTGAGGGCACCATAGACAAGAGTAGAGACAGCGAATCATTTGTCCATGGTCACAGGGGAGTGGGAGAGGTAGATATCATGCCAAGGTCTCTCTAAAATTTTGCATCCAGTGCCTTAGTGTCCTTTCATCATGGGGGATTTCTCAACTGATTAAATCCTAATGGTTTTCTTACAACATCTGATGAGACTGGGCATATTGGTGCCTTTATTACTATCATTCGGGTAGTAATCCAGTTTTCAGGTAGAAAAATTAAATGAATTAGAAGTTTTGTTAGGTTCCTATTGGACAGAATATTTATAATCCAACTGGGTGAGCTAAAAATATTTTATATAATCACTGAAAGTATTAAATGTGAGAAGGGACCCAAAGGAACAAAAGTATTTATTTAGTATATAAGCTGGAAAGCAGGGATTATAAATAAAATACCAAGTCTATGCCCTGCATGTGAAGTGCTCAATAAATATTATTTACTTATGATGATATTTCCTTCAAATATAATTTTTTCCACAGTTTTTTGCCAGATAGAGAGATCCACAGGCCTATTTTACATTGGTTTTATGCAAAAAATTGTTCACTTTGGCCAGTTTGCTTCCTTTTACCCATCCCTTGTTTTCCCTGTGTTTGGAAAATCTACAACAGCATAAATGTAACACATTGATTATATTTTTTAACTTCCCTATTCATTAGTTTGGCTTTGTGCAGAAAGCATATTCAAAATATGGACCCAAGGAAAATATTGTGGACACTGGGGACTAAGTGCACAATTACATCTTTCTCTAAGGAGGCAGCAGGGGAGAATGGAGGTAGAAGTTACTGTTTGCATTCATCCTTTTTTTTTTCCTCCATATTTTTAATAGGATGAAACCATTTATTTATTGACTGGTTAGAGGAGAGTCAAATAGAAAAAGTTTGTAAATGTTGTAAGACCTACCTCATGCCAATCTTTTTGTTGTTGTTGTTGTTACAAGAAGACCTCAGAAGGCTTGGATGTCTGCTTTTTCATCCAAATATCTGAATGGTGAGCTAAAGCTCCTTTGTTTAGAAAGTAGGCTGGACAATTATTCATGAGCTCACAATACCCTTTGGGCTGGATTGGAAACCTTTGAAGCCTTACAGTTAGGCAAGATTTGAGAGGGTGGACCACAGGGACATGTCATTGTAATTCTTTCCTGGAGGCCCATAATTTCATTTCACAGCTTCTAGTGGGTGAACACTATTCAAGAGCTCCCTTTATAGGGACGTAGGGGATAGAAGTAATTGAATGGGTTGCATTAAGGGAAAAGAATTAGGACACATTACAGAAGGGAATAGACAAGTGTTTTTTACAGGCAGAAAAAGTATGCCTGGATTGTAATCTATATTATTGGTAGGATTATCCACAATGAAATCCTAGATCCCTCAAAGTATGGTTTAGTCTGACCATTGTCTCTTCCATTTATCTCCATTATCTCTTTGCAATTGTGTCTAGTGTGATTTTGTATTTTCTTGCTTTTAACTTTTCATATTTTCCCCCTACTAGATTGTAAATTCTTTGAGATCAGAAATAGGGTATTAGGAGTTTTGCTCCCATTCCTCACAGTGCCTAGGACATTGCTATGCACATAGCAGGTATTCAGTTTGTGTAAGTCATCCACAGTACATCTAAAAAAAGCAGCTGTTTTTGGAAGTAGAGAGAAAATTATTTGGTAGACGACAAGGAGGCAGTTAAGTGGTGCTGGGCCTGGAGTTCAGGAGGGTCTGAGTTCAAATTTGGTCGTAGACCACCGGTGGGGAAACTGTAGCCTCTTGGCCACACATGGCTGTATAGAGTGTGGCCCTCTGACTGAGTCCAGACCTTACAGAACAGATCCTTTTATTAAGGGGGGCTTTGTTCTGTGAAGTTTGGATTCTGTCAAAGGGCTGTACTTGAGGATCATTCTAGAGGGCCACAGGTGGCCCTGAGGCTGCAGGTTCCCCATCCCTGACTTAGACACTTACTAGCTGTGTGACTATGGGCAAGTCACTTAACCTGCCTCAGTTTCCTTATATGTAAAATGGGAAGAATAATAGCACTTACTTCCCAGGGAGATTGTGAGGGTCAAATGAGATAATATAGAACTTAGTGTAGCACCTGAATTCCTATCAGACATTTAATAAATGCTTAGAAAAAAATTTTGGTGTCTAGCTAAAAGACTTGGGAAAACTAGATGTTCTAGATGGGATATTAGTGAATTAAACACCCTGCAGAACTTGCTTTAATTTGTTTATATGTATCATTAATCAGTAAAAGATGCTTAGTTGTACTGTAATCACAATTTCAAGACCATGAAAATATTTGCTGTTACAAATGAAATTAAATAGGAAGGTGTTTTTCATCTTCTTCCATCTCTCATTCTTTCCAATGATCGAAGAATGAGCTATTATAAATGGAACTAATTATATACATAATCATAAAATTACATTGGCAGTTACACAAAATGACCTACTTCTCAATTGATATGTATTATTACATGGACCCTCCCCTCAGTATTTGGTGGCATCAATTGTTTCAGTTTGGATATAGTAATCATATGCCAATAGGAATAAACATCTGGTTCCTTGAGCAGCTGTGTTGGCCACACTGGTACCATTTGTCTACGACTTTAGCTACTGAAATTGGGTGCTGCTGAATTCTCTTAAATCCTAATAGTCAGCATGTATATAACACTTTGAGGTTTGCAAAGAGCTGTATAAGTATTTTATCTTCATGACCCTGGAGGTAGATGCTTTTATTGTCCCTACTTTGAGATGAGAAACTGCAAAATATTTATATCTTTCATCTTTTGCTAAAGAAAGTACAAATGAAAGTCAGCCTAGAATGGAATCTAGGCATTTCTTTGCATTTTTAGTCATATCAGTGTGAGAACATATGAAAAGTGCCATCCAGGGTTCTGCTTTTTGGAGAATGACAAACTACTGTATATTCCCTCCTATGTTAGTCAGGTGATATGTACTTATAGGCAGAGATAGAGTGAGTCAATATAAACAGAAGATGGAAGGGATATGAAAGGGGAGTTATGGAAAGAAGCAGACTATGGTAGGATCACAGAATTTTAGAACTGGAAGGGGCCTTAGATATCAGATAGTCCAACCCTCTTATATTATAAATGAGGAAACTGAGACCCAGATAAGTTAAGTAACTTACTGAAAGTCATAGTTAATTACTGCAGAGCTGAAATCAGAACCCAGATTCTCTGACTCCTAGTTCAATTCTTTTTCTACTACTTGGGAATTTAAGAACCATTTTATAGATGGGACAATAGAGGTTCCCTGGTCCAACATCTTCATTTTATAGATGGGGAAATAGAGCTCAGAGGTAGTGACTTCCCTATGATTATCTGGTCAATAAATGTGGAAGCTAGGATTTGAACAATGTTCCTCTGAGTTCAATAGGATTTGTTATGCATTGATTGTACTGCTCAAGTATGAGCAAAATATAAAAAAAGTCATAGTTCTTGATGGTAATTTAGCTGAACATTTCAGTTCTATGGATGCAATTCAAACATGAACTGTTCCAGATAAGAATCTATAAATCCATATCTGTAAAATGGGTAATATTAGCACCTACCTCCCAGATTTGCTGTGAGGATAAAATGAGAATAATATAAGGTATTTTGTAAACCTTAAAATGCCATATAAACGTTAATAATGATGATGCTAATGATGAGAAGGAGGAGGTGGAAGATAAGGTTGGACAAAGGTAAAAAACACTTTGGGTAGAAAAAAATTATTCACAATCCTGAAAATGATTAGGGAGGGTTACACCCTATAAAGTAGGATTAAAGTAAAAGGGGCATAGAACAAAACAAATAACACTTATAGAAAGTTCCAGAATGGAGCACATTAGGGAAATGGAAAGCATATGATTGTATTCTGAAATAGAATTTTAGCCAAACACCAAGGAATAGTGCCAGATTCCTTCCATGGCAACTGCTTCAGTGGACAGTGCAGCTGCCATAGTAAGTGTTACACTTCATTATTTTTACCCCAGTAGCTCTATGATGTCAACAATGAGGATGCTAACACCTTCCCATCCTATGAGACTCTGGTCCATGTCTTCCTATATATCCTCCACAGAGAGCCTTCCCCCATAGGTTAGAGGTCTTTCTCCACATCTTTTTAACATTATGTGAATACCAGTGCATGCTTAGACTGTGCATCTGGTTTTCCCTTGCTCTCCTTACACAAATTACCTAGACCCTTTTTTGATCATATGTTTCTTGGCTGTTATCTTTTAGGCCACTTCTTGAGTGTGAGCCATGGTTGATGATATGTCATGCCCACCATTTATCTCTCCATTGGCCTCTGGGTTACTTGTCACTTTGATTCTTTGGAGATTATGGCATGTTCCAGTCACATACCATCACTAGAAGGATTAGTTACTACCATAGCCAGTAAATATCCTATGGTAAATGAATGAATTACAGTTATCCCTTCTATATCATGGGGGTTTGGGGCTCAGATCTAAAAAATTCATGTAAATTTTTTGACCCTCCCTTCATCCCAGAGAAGAAATATGAATTATTATGGTATTAAATGATATATTATGCTGATATTATACAATATTATACATATATTTTATGCATTTCTGAGGTTCTAAACTTTTTCTATGTCATCTGCTGGCCTTCACATGTCATCTGTAGCTTCCATAAAACTCTCCCCAAATGCTCAATTAATATCTTATGCCTACCTGCAATACATTAAAACTGTGATGGGGAAAGTTGCAGTGTGGAAGGGATAATTGTAAAGTAAAGCTAAAAATTAAAATGGGTTTAAAACCACTGAGAAGAAAATTAATATGACACCTAACTTGATTCCCAACACAAACAGAGAAGATGGGAGCTCATACCTCAAAAAGGATGAGAGCTTTATAAATTTCCTCTGATGTGTAAGGTCTACAGTACCTCTTTTTCTGCACTTTCAGCCTTGACCCAACCATCCCCAAGAAACTGAGTTAAGACTCCTTCTGTTGAACGTAATGGCTTTCCTCCCTGTCTACTAGGTTTGTTGATCAATTCCACCAGTTATGAAGTTAGTAATACAGAGAATTAGCCCTTGAACACTCAGTCCACCAAAGCATTACAAAGCAAGACAAACAAGCCTAAATTACTCTGAAATTTAACTCTCCACTTTTCAGAACTCCCTGTAAATTCCAGAACAGTACCAGGATAGGACTTTTTGGCACACATATGAGAAGACAGGCCATAAAACAATTTCCTGAGTCATACCCCTGTGCAATTCCTACTAAAAGGAGATCTCCTCCCTTCCTTTTTACTGAGAATTGTAACTACATAGCAGGGGAAAGCTATGGAACTATTTTCTCTTCCTATTTCAGAACTGGGATGCTCAACCAAACTATGTGAATAGAAATGTTAATGACAAAAAGTTAATATTCTTTTTGAGATGTTAGTAATTGCTCCCAGGCTGTCCTAACACAGTTCTGACTCTAATCAATTAATGAGCATTTATTTAGCACCTATTACATATCAGGCTTGGTGCTAAGCACTGGGTGTATGAAGAAAGATAAAGGACAGTCTCTGATCCCAAGAAGTTCACAGTCTACTGGGGGTTAATTGCTAGTGAGTCTAACTCTGATCAGACTTTTTTTATATGGAGCTACTTCTAAGCCTTGGTTTGTGAGAAAAATTAAAATTATAGGTAAGTAGTGTAAGGACATAGCTAGTTGGCTCAGTGGATTGAGTTCTGGGTCTGGAGTCAGGAAGACCTAAATTCAAATCCAGACTCAGATATTTACTTAGCTGTGTGACTCTGGGCAAGTCACTTAACCTTTGTTTGCCTTAATCCACTGGAGAAGGAAATGGCAAAGCACTCCAGTATCTTTGCCAAGAAAAACCCATGGACAGTATTGACCTTCTAGGGTTCAGGGGTCCTGAAGAGGAATGACCGAACAACAATAATGTAAGGATACCAGAATCATAGATGATCATTGAGCTGGAAGGAATTTCAGAGGCTACTTGGTTCAAACCCTTTGCTTTAGAGATTGAGAGAAATTACTATTCCTGCTTTATAGATGAGGAAACAGCAGATCAAAGAAGTTAAATGATTTCCATGTGAATCTTTTCCTACTCTCCCCTTACACTTTAAGCATTTTTTCTTCCTTAAACGTTTAACTATTTTGTATTTATTTATGTTGTATATATTCTGTTTTGTTGTTACTGTTGTTCAATCATTTCAGTCGTGTTCAAACTCTTCCTGACCCTATTTGTGGTTTTCTTGGTTAAGATGCTGGGATGATTTGCCATTTTCTTCTCCAGCTCATTTTACAGATGAGGAAACTGAGGCAAACAGGTATAAGTGACTTGCCAGGGTCACACAGCTAGTAAGTTTCTGAGGTCAGATTTGAACTCACAAAGAGGAGGTCTCCCTAAATCTGTCTGGTATTCTATCAGTGGTGCCGCTTAACTGTATTTATTCTGTGTACATTTCTAAATGTGCACATTGAACTGATGAACACGGCTTGTTTCAGTACAGGTTGTCATTCAAATAAGATTTATAGGTTAAAAAAACACCCGTTCAAATGTAAACTCTCCAGATGTTGTGGTCAACACCTGCAATTCTAGCTATGGGGAAGGTGAGGCTGACAGCCCCTGTGCTCAGGAGTTCTGAGCTTCAGTGAGCAATCCATACTGGCATTAATGTGGAGGAGGGAGCACCAAAGCTGTCTACACAAAGGCAAAAAATCGAACAGGTCAAAGTTCCTGTGGGATAGAGCCTGTGAGTAACCCTTGTACCCCCATGCTTGGTGAGAAAGGATGACCTGGTCTGGAAAAGAAATGATTGAGAATGAAAGCTCCTTGAGGGCAGGGACTGTATCCACCAAGATTTAGCAAAGTGCCTGCCACTTAGTAGGTGATTAATTAATGTTTGCTGGTAGATTGGCTCCCTGCCGAAGGTCCCACTCAAGTAATAAGAGGTAGAGGACTCTACAGTCAATGCCCTATTCACTATTCCACCCTTCCTTTATTATTCATACTGTACTTTCTTTTCTTTTCTACAAATCACAGTAAGTATGAGTCCTAAGGCAAAGTAAAGAACTAGGTATTACTACTGGCTTTGACCCATCCACCACAAAACTGACTTACCCAAGTGAACATTCACCAGGAAACTCACAGTATTGCTTTTGGAATTACTGATTTATTTATTTCATTGAGTATTTCCCATTTTCATTTTTAATAATTATTTTTTGTTTATTTCATTACATATTTGGAAAATTTGATATGAAAGAACTACTGCTTTATATTTTATCGACTTGTAACATGCTGTATAGTTACTTTTTTAGTTTTCACTTGGTTCCACTGAAAGAGGTTAGTATTATTATTTCTTTTTAAGAGATTAGAAAATAAGAGGCATTTTGGTGTAGTATAGTGGATACTCAGGAAGACCTGGGTTCAAATTCTACTCTGATACATATCAGGTTACTTGACCTCAGTGCTTCACACTCTAAATTGCTGAGCAAGGGTTGATGGGCATTAACAGAAGGAACACCCTTTCTGGACTATGCTAATGAAATAGAAAGAGAAAAACCACTCCAAAACTTGAAGTCAAGCTAAATGACACCAGTTTATATGAATGAATTACTGACATAGAAGGAGAATCTTCAGTCTCTAGAATACTGAACTGATATCACATTTTTACTTAGGAGTATGAAAACTCTACTTCCATATAAGGGGAAAAAAGCATTTATTAAGCTCTTACTATATAGCAGACACTGTGCTAAGCATAGCATCATCTCCCTGGCAGGTGGATGCTATTATGATCCCCATTTTACAGCTGAGGAAACTGAGGCAAACAGGGCTTAACTGAATTATCTAAGGTCACACAGATAGTAAATGTCAGAGGTTGGATTTGAACTCATGTGTTCCTGACTCCAGGCTCAGCACTCTATACTGCATGTTATTTAGTTGCCTAGCAGTGAATGCTAAAAATTGAGATTTGGCTGTTGGTTATTAATAAAATTATATTGGGAAGGGTACCAATTGCTGAAATCATATCCTTTACTTTGTCCTCTGTTTTCCCAAGTTCATCAATATTCCTCATTGTACATGTAAAGCAGTAGACTAAATGTAGGGGGCCATTTAAAATAGCTATTTTTTTTCCTAAGAAGTAATGGCCTCCATTTAACCTTGGGCAAGTTACTTAACCCCAATTGCCCTCCAAAAGGCAAAAAAAAAAAAAAAAAAGAAGTAATGGCTTGATTTTTGCAGCAATACAGAATTTCAGAACTATAGTTTGGGTATATTGGCCATAGATGACTCAGGATTTTCATGTACATCAAGGATCTATGATTTTGCAGGGGTAAAAGTCCTTCAACTATTGCGGACTATGATCACTTTATAATTTAAGTCTTAAGAGAGATTGTAGGGGCGGCCAGGTAGCACAGCGAGTAAGAGCACCGGCTCCAGTGTTGAGAATACCTGGAGATCGAATCCCAGGCTCAGACACTTAGCACCCACCCAGAAACACCTGGCCGTGTAACCTTGAGCAAGTTACTTAACCCCAATTGCTTTAAAAAAAAAAGAGAGATTGTAAGTGGCTCAGAGACCTACTAGCTGTGGTCACATTTAGTGTCAGTGGCAAGATCTGAACCCAAATCTTTCTGACTTCAAGTTCAGCATTCGATCTACTACACCACACTGAGATGCCTCTTGATATTTCCATATTTTAAAGTTATTTGTGGGTGAGGGATCTTCATCTAGTAGTAGGCATAGCAGGCACATAAACCCACAACCAAACACAATGACTTTATATGAATGGTGTTCCTGAATTGTTGAATCAGTTTTCCAAATTTGGGCCTTTAGATCTTGCTTAATTTTAATTTTTCTTAAAAGAAAAAATCAGTTACAAACTTGTAATACCATCCCTAGATTCAAGTTGGGGATGTGCAAATTTATAACATTATTGGTCAAATTGTTGAATATCTGGGCCTCAGTCATCTTGCCGATAAGACACAGGTAGTAATGTCTACCCTACTTGAAGCTGAATTATCTCATCTATTTATGAGGATTGTTATTAGTTTAGACCCCTCAGAACTCAAGACTCCAGAGTAAACAGAAACAAAGAGACTGGTTATGTCTTCTTTCATAGAGCTTTCTCCCTTCCCTTTTAAAAAATGGTTCTGGAGGTTATCAAGGCCTGATAATGAGAGCTAGAGGAGACATTTCCTCTTCTGCCCCACCCTGGAACCTGGTTCCACTTATTAGGAGTTTGGAGAAGGGATGCCTAAACTATATGACTTTCTTGGGGATGGGTTTTAGTTAACATGGAACCTCCATAACACTACAATGAGCCAGAAGTAGGAAGAAAAATGGCCAGGTGCAGACAGGAATATCCAATGCTCTTTCCCCACCATGAGTAACTTCTAGGAACTTCCCAGAGAGGACTCCTGCTCACCAGTCTTTCCAGCTAGTTCAAGATGGAAAAGGTTAGGGAAATTATAGGGTTAGTGGTGCCTAGGAAAGGGGTCAGGAGAATCTTAATCTCTTAATGCCTGTCTACCTTTCAAGGATATTATTAGAGCCAAATGAGATTTGTAAGTTGTAAATCACTTTATAAATATAGTATTAGTAGCATTATTATTATTATTTTTTGCTTTTTTTTGGAGGGGGGAAGGCAGGGCAATTGGGGTTGAGTGACTTGCCCAAGTAAGTGTTAAGTGTCTGAGGCCCGATTTGAACTCAGGTCCTCCTGACTCCAGGGCCGGTGCTCTGTTCACTGTGCCACCTAGCCACCCTAGTAGTGTTATTTAAAAGAATGACACAGTGTTGGTTTATTTTGGTGCTAGAATCAGCCCTCTTTTGTATCTTCTTTTCTGCATGACGATAGAGTATTATGAACTCAACAGACATAATGAAATATTTTTCTTGTCCCTGGAATACTCATTAAAAAAATGCTCTGAGTATATGGGTGACGTTCTCATTGCTGAGGTCTGTTGGTTGGAGAGGCCACTAGATTTTGAAAGAGGCCATAGAGAAATGAGGGAGGTGTTTTTCATCTCACTACACCAGTCTCACTATGCAATTTTGAAAAAAAAATCATAACTTTCGGTCAACAAATTAGTAATGTGACAATAATTTACATATTTTAATGTATAGTACATTAGCTTGGTGTTCTCTATTAAGACTGTACGTTTGTCAAGGCCAGAGATAGCTTATTCTTCCCCAGTGATTACCAGAACACCTACCATCTTGATATTACATAGAAGATGCTTCCTAAACATGTGCAATGTGATTGATATTGAAAAGTACGTCTCAGACCTATTCAGTGGCATAAGATTTCAAACTGAGGAAAAAATGTTCTGAGCTCAGCCAGGCAGCAAAAGTTAGTAAGTGTCCATTGGATGAAGGATAACCAGCTGATGTAAGGAATGACAAAGGATATGAATTACAGTCCCTGCCCTTAAGCTGTGATGTACCTGGAGGATAAGTAGTGTGGGGAGTGCACCAGAATCTTGGGGTTGTTTTTATTGGCCACATTTTTCCTAACCAAGAGAATTGCGATAGAATTGAGGCAATCACCCAATAACTCTAGGGAGAAAAGAAATCTATGGCTCCATTATTTGGATACTTCAGGTGAAAGTGGTTTTGGGGAATGAATTACACAAACAATTGCCAAAGTTATTCACTTCCCTTTGTTAATGTAGGCCAGGTCACTGACTCATATTTTAACTTGTGGGAAACCACTCAGTCTCACTGTGAGGCAGACTTCCTTTTCTAATGTTTGAACCCATCTCTCATGAGTGTTGTGAAGATTGATGGGTTAATGTGCATAAGGAACTTTCAGATCTTTGGATATAAAGATATTTTCAATGTCCATAAGTGTTTTCTCATTAAAGTAGAATTGGCAAAAATGGTAACATTTAACGTTCTATGGTTGAAGCAAAAAAAAAAAAAAAAATCATTCACAGAAGGTACTTCACATTTTAGAACCACACTGAAGGTATGATTAAATGTCTCTTACATGGGATCTCTAGCAATCTGTTTGCCATGGGCTAGAAATACAGGCATGCCAATTTTAATTAAAAACCTTATTTTTTACAGACCACTTAAGAGTTTACACTAGGGTGAGCTGTGTTCCTCACAGCCTGAGCTTGCAGCTTTCTGAAAAACTGATGCATCTTTCTTTAAAGGAAGGTGAAGGAGGGGGGAAAAAACCCAAAGCAAATGGTTAGCCCAGAAGGAAGGCCAATCAAAATCCAAGACTGTTCCAAGCCAACCAAGGCGTCTGGTTTCTCTAATTTGGTACACTTCATACTAAAAAGCCCAGTTTGTTTACACTGCATATTTTGAGTTATGTGCAATGCCTTGTCCAAACCTCTGGGTATGCAGTTTCAGGGGAGGCTGTTTGAATATGACATCGATAGCCTATAGTAAGATTGATATGAAAAAAAAGGAGATGCATTTTATTCCTATCAAAGAGAGCTTAAAAATCGACCCCTCTCCCCAATACAGAGGGCAACTAATTCTCCTTACAGGTATATAGACCCACTCCCATAAGCACATAGAGATGGCTCCCTGCTTCTCACATATACATCTGGCACCATTATGTATTAATTCAGAAATAGTATGTTCATTTAAGCACTCAAAGTGTAGAAGGAAGGACAAATATGGAAGTGTATAATGACTCATTAGAAATCTTTCTGTTTGTGATGGTAAAGGCAAGACCTTGTACCTTGGATTTCTAGACACTCAGGGATTAAACTCAATAGTGATAACTACCAAAAGTATATCTTTATCCTTCAGGGATGTGTTCCTGAGGAGTGGGAGCTGGTTATTATTTTTTTAATCTATTCAGATAATACCCAGTACAGTATCTTACATATAGTAGGTACTTAATAAATTATTGAAATGAATAGCTTTCAAACTGGTATTTCAGTGTGTGTTCATTTTAAGCATTTCTATCCCTGTCTTTATATTATATTTGATGAGGGAGGATTTCTACTGGATGTAGGGAGGTGGTAGGTTAGTGGGTATGACAGATACACAAGGAGGATATGAACATTTTTTTTTAATGTACAGGAAAGAAAACAAAAAAGTACAGAAACAATCAGAAATAGAATCATTATGATATAATCTTATTTAATTATATATGTACAGTATGTAAATGTACTTCTCAAAAATCAAACAAGGTAACAGAAATTAATAATTTCTTATTTAATCCTCTTTCTTATTCTTTGAATTTTGAATATTGAAATTCTTGTGATTGTTGAAAACTGCTAAGTTCACTAAAAATCAGAAAAAGTTGAAATATCAGAAGCAGAATTTACTTTGGTTTCTTTTAGTGAGAGTCAACACTTGTGTGGTCCAGGAACATGCCCACCCACAAGGATATATTAAAAAGATTAATAGAAGTCTATTAACACTAGTTTTATAGGATCTGGATCTGCAAGAGCCTTTAGAAGGCATCTAATCTAATCTCCCTCATTTTACAGTTAAGGAAAATGAGGCTGAGAGAGAAGTACTGTACCTTACTTAAAGTCACCCAGTAAAATAAAGAGTAGATTAAGGATTTGAAACAGATCCTTTGATTCCTGATCCAATGATTTTCCTGTTACACTGCAATTTTGAGCAAATGGCCTCTTCTATCTGCTTAGAACTGACTAATCCTCTTAAACTCTTGATGAGTGTCTAATGGCCCAAATCTGAGGTATCTACATATTCTTTCTGGTCTTAACCAATATCTGGGACTTTGGGACTTCCCTTTCTACAGCTACCATCCGTATTTTTCCCCCTCCTGCTTTAGCAGAATTCTTGGACTCTTTGCCAACTTGGGCTTATAATAACTTTCTGTTTCTTCCTGCCTTTGCTACCCTCCATACCCATTTGGTATGGACCCCTTGTGTACTTCCAGACTCATCTTATCTTGGGTGGACCCCTAATTTTGCCACCATCCAAACAGCCCTATTTCATGACTGTCTATGCATGGGCATGACCAACCTGCTTATAGTCTCTCCTTCTTCCAATACCCTTAAACAATGTATCCAGATTGGTTTTCCTAAACACCTTTTAAAATAATATGATTACCCATTATTCTATGGCCAAAGGGCTATAAACTGTGCCTACCTTTTGATCCAGCAATATCACTGCTAGGTCTGTATCACAAAGAGATGAGAGAGACAGACAGACAGATAGACAGAGACACACAGAGAGAGATAGAAAGACAGAGAGAGAAAGAGAGGAGAGAAAGATCTATTTGAACAAAAATATTAAATATTTATGGCAGCTTTTCTTCTAGTCACTGAAAATTGGAAATTGAGGGGATGCCCAACAATTAGAGATTGACTGAACAAGTTGTGGTATGTGTGATAGTAATGGCAATTAAAGATTCCCCTGTATTGGCTTGGTTTTCAAATTGATTGTGTTAAAACCCAGAGTTTGTTAATCCCACCTGTGGGATAGGCTTGTTGATGTGAAAAGAAAGTCCTGAACTGGGAGGAGCTGGTGAGGTAGATTTGGAGAGACACTAGAGAGAGGCGGAAGATCTTTTTGGAAGCAGCACCTGGTGGAGAGAGAGAGACTAAGAGAATTGCTGGTGGCCGCTTTGAATTGCCCTGGACTTTTGAGACCTGCCCCCTGAGCTGCCAAGGACTGAGGAGACATGGCTGTTTTGCTGGTACTTTGTCTGTCTGTTTTGATGTTATTTTGCCAGATTTGTCCACTGGTGAAAGACAGTCCTTTTGTTGAAGAAGTCCTGGAACCTGGCTGTTCGCTAAGAAGCCCTGAGACTGTCCTGCAGACAGAGAGTGAATACTGTCCACTGGTGAGGGACAGTACTGTTGTTGCAGGGGTCTGGAGACTGTCCTGCAGACAGAGTGAATACTGTCCACTGGTGAAGGACAGTGCTGTTGTTGCAGGGGTCTGGGAGCCTTTCTGTTGGTTCAGAAGCCCTGAAGAAGGATTTTCTTGTTGTATGTTTACAGAAATCCTGGGAGAGGGCTTTGCTAATGTGTTCAGGGGTTCTAGGACTGTTCTACAGACAGAGGATAAATTCATGAAGGGACTGGCAATGTATCTTATGGCCTTGCTAAGCCTTGTCTCCCCAGGAACTAAGATTGCTGAGAACTTGCCTCGTGTCAAGATGAAGAAAAGACCTCCATTTGGGTATTAAGTGCTGTGTTTAAACTTGATGTAACTCTGGGGTAGATTCAATTGTGATCCAGGGGTGGGGAACTTTTGACCTTATGTTTGGAAACTAATCTCCATTTGAGAAGAGGGGCTTTGTGGTGGACTTAATTAAGGTATAGCCTAGGGGTGGAGAAGTATTTAGAACAGAGACTTTGTAATTGATTGAATGATTGGAAGGTCCTGGGGTGGGGTAGTACTTGGAGATTATTTAATCACACTTAGTAAATGCTGTATTTGGAATGATGTCGTGTTTTAATCTTCTCTGTTCTTGGTTGGTCACTGAATAAAATAGAGAGCACCTATGCTGGTATTTTGAACCTGGGAAGTTGCCTTTCTTTTGGCATTACATTACAGTATGTGATTGTAATGGAATATTATTGTTCTATAAGAAATGACAAGCAGGAAGAGTTCAGAAAAACCTGGAAAGACTTACATGAACTGATGCAAAGTGAAGTGTGCAGAACCAGAAGAATGATGTACACAATAATGGCAACATTGTATGATAAAGAACCGTGAATGATTTAGCTATTCTCAGCAACCCAATAATTTAAGAAAACTCCAAAGGACTCATGATGAAAAATGCTATCCATCTTTAGACAAAGAACTGATGTTGCCTGAATACATGCTGAAGCATTCTCTCTCTTTTCCTTCCTTCCTTCCTTCCTTCCTTCCTCCCTCCATCTCTCTCTCCTTCTCTTTTTCCATTTCTTGCACAAAATGACTAATATGGAAGTGTTTTACATGTTTGTATATATATATATATATATATATATACATATATATATATATATATATAACCCACATCAGATTACTTACCATCACAGGAAGTGGGGAGGGGAGGGAGGGAAGGGCAAAATTTGGAACTCAGAACTTTAAAAAAAATTTCACAATGGGGAAAAATATTATTAAAGTAACTTTTAAAAAAAGAATGAAATCAAATGGTTGCCCATATCTACTCTAGTAAGGTTGGTTTTCTCATTGTCCCCTAAATATTCCTCTTTCATTCATTAGAATGTAAACTCTTTATTTCTTTGTATTTGTTTCCTCAGAATCTAGCACAGTGCCTGGCACATGGCATAAACCTAATAAATGTTTGTTGATAAATTGTTTGAATATGTCGTATGCTTCTATCTCAGACTTTGCTGAGAATGTCCCCCAATCACATCCATGTCTACTCAAAGTTTAACTGACTTTAAGATCTATTTCAAGTATCACTCCCTTCATAAAACCATTTTCTCCACAAAATCTTCCCCAGCCCTTCCAGTCAACATTGGTCTCTCCTTTTCTTGACATACACATTTGACACTTGTTTGCATTCATTTTATCACTTAATCTATCATCATGTATATCATCTGTGTATATATAATAGCTTGATATTTGTAAGTATTTCATCCCATTTACACTACCAGTTATTGAAGGGCAGAGGAGGTGCAGTAGATTGAGCACTGGACCTGGAGTCCAGAAGATCTGAGTTCAAATTCAGCCTCAGACACTTACTAGCTGTGACTCTGGGGAAGTCACTTGACATCTATTTGCCTAAGTTTCCTCATCTGTAAAGAAAATAATGGTGATCATAAAAGCACCTATCACCTAGGGTTGTTGTGAGGATAATATATATGTATACATATATGTGTGTATATGTACATGCATATATATGTATACATATATGTGTGTATGTGTATGCATATATATGTATACATGAGAGAGTGTGCTATAAAGCAATTAGACATTAAAAAATTACTGCATCTTTTTAGTTCCTTGTAGCTCTAGCTTTCATTGTCCCTTATAAGTGTTGTAGCTTTCAAAGTAGTCACCCCGGGAGACCATATGCTTATTCCATCAATAGTCATTGCTTAAAACTTTTGGAATTGCTTTAAAACTTAGTTTATGATTTACTTAAGAAAATCATTCATTTATAGTCTTGACTTTCTTTTTTTCCCCAAGAACAGTTGTACCAAGCTTAATTATCAAACCCCTTTACCAGTCTTTCTGGTGGCAAATGATTTCTGGCAGCTTTCAGAAATCAAATCCACCCTCAGAGGATTAATATTTGCCACCACTGAGGATATTCAAAGGAATGTGTCAGAAGCTTTGACAGCAATTCTTGATTCCATATTGATGCAGAGGAAAAAAGAAAAAGTTTGGGGATGTTTTTTAAAACAATCAGCCATATCTTAGACTTGTTTTTTAATCTCCACAGTTTCTAACAGTGCTAAACACACACTAGAGACACAACAATAAATAGCTATTGAATTGAACAGTGATATTACATGCATGGCATTAATGCTTCCAGAGATGGGGAAATAATTCTAATAAGATTCAGCTGTTCTTATCTAGAACATGTAACAGCTGTAGCTTGTAGAATGATAGGGCTGAGGAATGGACCTGTGATTTCCTTGGTATAGCAGAGGTAGGGAATCTGCGGCCTCAAGGTCACATATGGCCCTCTAGGTCCTCAAGAGTGGCTCTTTGACTGAATCCAAACTTGACAGAACAAATCCTTTCATTAATTAATGACAAATCCTGTTATTATTCAGTATTTGTTCTGTTAAGTTTGGATTCAGTCAAAGGGCTGCCCTTGAGGACCTAGAGGACCACATGTGGCCTCAAAGCCACAGGTTCCCCAACCCTGGTATAAGGAATTCCTGGGTGTTGTATCTCCCTCTACCAATGCAGGTTGGCACCTTCTTTGAAACTTATAACCTTAAGAAACCTTCCTAGAGCACCAAGAAATTAAGTGATTTGCCCAGGGTCACACAGCTGGCATATGTCAGATGAAGGTCTTTCTGAATTCAAGGTTAGCTCTCTGGACACTATGCTTTAAACTTTTGGTTAAGGCTATTTTCATACCAAGAATTTTTCTAGGGAAGCCTGATGATAAAAGTCAAGTCTTAATGTACATCCTACAGAAAACTCTGCTTTGCTTTCAGCCTTGCCTTACCAGCAAAGGGACCTTCCCTGTTGAAGCTGAATAAACTTTGACCACAGAAGTTGATACTGAAGAATGTCAATATGGCATAGGAGGACAGGGAAAGAAAGGCCAGAATGGAAGAGAGAGGGACTGAAAATGCAGATGTGGAAGTGAAGGCCTACAAAACGCAGAGATTCTTATTATAAGCAAATAGGAGTTTTGCAAATGATCATTTTTGGTTGACTCAGAAAAGCTGTATCATTGGAAAGTGCCTCAAAGAAGAGCAAATTTATAGGTAAGGCAAATGGTAAATTGCCAAGTTCACAAAGCTGTCATAAAGCAGGGGATTTTTACTCCCTTCTTTCCTCCCACCATTTATTCATCTTTATTTAGCACCAGGCTAACCCCATCACTGGCCCAATGTTTGAAACTTTTCTAGCATCTAACGCCATTTGTTTGCTCTCCCCTTCCCTCCCATAAAGATGATTCAGTGCAAGCTTATTAATCTCTGATTTGCAAGACTTGATAGACTAGTAGAAGAGGCAGAGAAAAAAAAATGCTTGCTCCCAGATCCCAAGTCTCTCCAGCTGGGACTGTTTGATATCATCAAGAGCGGTAACTGCAGCAACCCAAGGAGTAACAGCAACAGCAGTGTCCAATGGGAAATGGAACTAAAAAACATCAGAGTAAGCCTAAGCAGTGAGGTGCTGGTCATAAATACTTAAGGGCTCAACGTGACATCCTTGATGCGTGTGTAATTCCCATTGACGTCAATTGGGTGTTATGGATAAATAATACTATAGCAAAGAGCCTTAAGGGGCTCCCTAAGTCAAAATTTTCATTTTAGATCACCCTCGTAAAGTAAAATAATAACAATAGGGACTTGTATTTGTTTAGTCCCTACTGTCTACTGAATAAAGTTCAAACTCTTTAGCTCATAGTTCAAGAGTGTTGCACAATCTGTCACAGTCCTACCTTTCTAGCCTTATCTCAAAGAAGTCTTCTCCATACACTCTAAGCTCCATCTAGTTTAACAGCTAGATGGAGAATATTTCATTCCCCAAATATGCTTTCTACTTACTGTTCCTTGTATCTGGAAGGCCCTCCTTTTCTTCTTTGCCTGTTGAATTCCTACGCATCTTTTAATACCCAACTCAAATTCCACCAAGGTTCCACCAGGGAACCTTTCCTAATTTCCTGATTAGTAATGACCTTCCTTCTCTGAACTCATGTTATTTGCAGCTCTAGGGTTTTTGCCATGGAATATTGTGATCTACAGTTATTAGCATGTACTTGCAACTAAACTATTAGTTCCACCAGGGTTATGACCCTGTTTATCTGCCCTTTTATTGCCTCCAGAATTTGAACTGAATTGCATTAAAAATATACAACCAAGTTTACACTGCCTTAGAGCTGTACTTTTCAGAGATGTGTCAAATTCAAGTCATAGAGAATTAACCTGAGTCTTCGTTAAAAGCCATGGGTAAGCTAAGCATTGACTTGTTTTTAAAAGGTCAAATGAAATCTTTTCAGTTATCACTAACAAAGGCTCAGAATAGTCCCTGGTACACAGTACCAGCATTTCAAATGGAAACTTTAACAATATATTTTAATAATAATAATAAAATTCTACCCTATTAGACTATAAGCTCCTTGAGGACAGGGGCCATTGAAACACAGTATCTCTCTCAGCAACTAGCACAATGCTTTACATATAATAGTTACTTAATAAGTATTTGTTGAATCCAATTGAAAGCTTCTTTAAAAAACAAACACCATGAAAGACTAGAGCATTCTTGTTTGAGATTCCAGTTCTATCAAAGGTAGTACTTTAGAAAATTATGGAGAGCTTTGTACCAGACCAGTATCCCCTCAACAAAAAGGAGGCTGACAAGGACTAATAAGTCAGTTCCCTCCAAATGAGGAACAATTCCAAGTCTTCCTAAAAACCTTTGTTGAACTTCGCTGAACCTTTGTGGGAGTCCAAAGACACTTGAAATGTTTTTCTCCCACACCTTTATTTCTACGTTATCATTAGGACTACAAGAACGCTGAAATGTGTTTTTTCCCCAAGCCACTCTTGAGGCATTCTTCCAGGTTAATTGGAAGAAGGAAGTATCAGAAATCTTGTGAGAAAGTCTATTCTCAATGCCATTTTTATTCAGGCCCAAGAAATTCAAGAGGATTTTGGATAAGGCTAGAGCTGGCACATGAGTTTTAGTCACTCATTAAAATGGAACCCAAGATCTGATTTTTTTTAAGTTGACCTTCTGCAAATGACTTTTGAGAGAATGGGAGGCAAACTAGCATAAAGTTCTGTAGCTGAGCAGATGACCCCTTCTCTGGATTCCCACCCTATGCTTTATTACATAGGCTAAAATCTTCAACAAATTGCATGTGGGTGATTCATATCTAGTTCACATTCCCTGATCCTCTCTAATTGTCCTTGTTTCATTTATATTCTGATTTCAAATTGGCTTTCCCAATGCTTTTCCCAAGTTGGCTTTCCCATGCTGTATGGGACTCATCCTGTTGCTGAGGCACTGATGAGTCCTCTCTTCCAGCTCCATTTTCAGTTCCCACACTATTCCCACGTCAAGAGGTAAGTGAAATAATAGAGGGCAGCGTCAAGAAAGGACTGCTCTGGTCAGATGAATAGCTGAACTCCATAACTGGCTCTTTAGGAAATCATCTGAATTGGTGAGAACAGTTTCTCCCTCCCACCTCCTTCACCCCAGTGACAGGACACTGAATCATGACTGTTGCCACAGGAGCTGGGATTTAAATCTCCAAAAACGAGGCTGACCCTTTCCCAAAGAAGTTTGAAAATACAGAAGGATGCTTGAAATCCCAGGCCCTTTCAATGACCTCTGCCTGAAAACATCTGTCCTATGAGACAACTCTAAGGATATAAAACACACAGAAAGTTTGAAGGAACAAAATATAGTCAATACATGACAGTGTCCTCAGAATGAATGGTAAAAGCTCACCTATTCAATGAATGGTACATAGCTTCTTCCCTTTGCAATTCTTTAATTTAAAAAAGTATGTGGGTTGAGGATGAGTTCAATTATATACCAGACAGTACATACTTTGCTTTTTTATAAAAAATGTGCAGATAGAAAGGGATGGGTTTAAAAAGTATATATAGATGGCACTTTTGTCTACAAAGATGAATCAAAGTATAATTCTTCCCCCCCCCCCTAATTTTTGAGGTACTCTGAAGTAATCTGAGCTTGATTTAAATTTGGATAACTGATTAATTAGTTTTTTTTTAAAGAAATCGGGGTTAAGTAACTTGCTCAAGGTTACACGGCCAGTTATTTCTGGGTGTGGTGCTAAGTATCTGAGCCCGGGATTCGGCTCCTCCTGACACTGGAGCTGGTGCTCTTACTCGCTGTGCTACCTGGCTGCCCCTTAATTAGCTTTTTAATCTTGGTTAACCTTCTTTTAATCTTGGCTTAAACTTCTTTTCACACACATATTTATTTCTATGGTCTTCTGATATACCATACTGTCCTATAGATATTTCCATCCTATTTGAAATTGGGATGTACAGGTAACTAAAATACTTGGGAAAACAACTATTTCTTTTCTCTTTTTGCATTGGGAAGGCCATGGGACTTAGGAGTCAGAGAACTAGGGTTTCACTTCCAGCTCCCTACCACTTAGTGCTTTTCCCAGCAAGTATTATGACTTCTCTGGGCCTCAATTTCTTTATTTGCAAAATGAGGGGATTGGACTCAGATCTTTCCAGTTCTAGATCGATGAGCCTATGTCTAGGTCCTCAAGTGCAGTCCTTTGAATGAATCCAAACTTCACAGAACAAATCCTTTTTAGTAAGGATTTATTTGAGCCACACTTGAGGACCTAGAGGGCCACATATGACCTTGCAGTTGAAGATTCCCCACCCCTGGAAGCACTTAATCAATGTATTGATTGATTGACATCCAAAACTTTTATCCAATTACAAAAAGCAAACATTTTTGTTTACTTACTGAGAATATTAAATATAAAAGGAGAGCAACATCATTTCATAGTGGATAGAGATAAAACCTTGGATCCAGGAAACTCTCTGTCCTGCCTCTAATATCTTCTAGCTGTGTCTATGATAAGTGAATCACTTCACCTCTGAGTGCCCCGGGCAACTATCTCAGTTTATAAGTAACAAAAGAGTAGCTAACCTGGATCAGAGGAAGGAGTTTTCACACTTGGAGCTCCCAGAAGTGCTAGACCAATGCTGTTGCTGCTGCTGCTGGTACTACTACTACTACTACAAATTGTAGCTAATAGCTAACATTTATAGTGCTTTAAGTTTTGCAAAGCACTTTACATATATTACCTCATTTGATGTTCGCAAAATAAGTCTGTGAGATAGGTACAATTTTTGGCTTCATTTCACTGATGATGAAAATACGTCTGAGGCTAAAGTGAAAATATGTTTAATATGAATGTATATGTAGAGACTATATCAGATTGCATGCCATCTTGGGGAGGGGGGAAAGGAGGGAGGGGAAGAAAATTTAAAACTCAGAAACTTTTGGAGCTGAATGTTGTAAACTAAAAATAAATAAATGAATATATAAATAATAAATAAAGAATATATAAATTATAATAAATACATAATATAATAATAATTATAATAAATATATAATAAATAAATAAAAGAAAATAAGTCTGAGGAAGGTTGGGTGACATCACAGGGGTATGCTGGAAGCATTGCAATCATTTATACCTTAGAAATTGACATAGTGCTTTATATTCATTATCTTATTTGAGCCTCACAACACCCTTGCTTTACTAAGGTTATACAACTAGTCAATATCTGGGTCAAGATTCAAATTCAGCTCTTCCCGATTTCTAGCACTAAGATAGAAACAAAGCTATTATGCTTCCCTCTCTCTAGCCACTCACCTTGTGCTGTAGTGGGCACATAAGCAACTCAGCTTTGAATTTTGAATACAAAGACTCTTGGATACCTCACCTCCATTCAGTTCTTTTTTTTTTTTCTTTTTAAAGCAATCGGGGCTAAGTAACTTGCTCAAGGTTACACGGCCAGTTATTATTTCTGGGTGTGGTGCTGAGTGTCTGAGCCCGGGATTCCATCTCTAGGTTATCCCAACACTGGAGCCGGTGCTCTTACTCGCTGTGCTACCTGGCCACCCCCTCCATTCAGTTCTAACCTCTATTCATCTCTGGATGACATCAAAGGATATGGGTAGTCAGAGAAGCATGTAACCCCGTGAGTACTGTGTGACCCACAACGGACTTCCCATCCCCTTACAGAGTAGTCATTAATTAACTCAGCTTTTCAGCTGGCAGTAGAAGAACTGAAGTTCTCTGTGGGATTCTTGAAGAGGATTACTAAACTGGAGGAAACCAGGATTGACAAAACTTAATTAAAAATAATAGTAATAATAATCCCACTGCAGCGATGATAAAAGTTTCAAAGGATACAATTCTCTGTTAAACTCATAGATAATTGATATTTACAAATATGTTTGAAAACTTTTGTCCCATTGTTTAAAAACGTCAAGACTAATGTCCTATGTGTTGGACAAATGCTTTTTTAAAATTATATTTCCTATATTCACATAGAAATGGAGTCACAGAGACTGCCTGGACCAAGATCCAACCTGTTAGTTAATGAACACATCTCACAATTGGTGTATCTCTGAGAGCTGCCTTTTCTGCTTTTATCTACCCATGCCTCCTTTTGAAGTATTATCACTTAGCCTTGTCAATTCTGCTTTGAAGTGGCTACCACTCAAAGGGGTGGTGTCCTAAGAGTAAAGGTAGATTAAAGAGATGGGAAAAATAACAATAGTAAAAGAGTCACATTTAGGTTCTCTGAGGAAAAAGAAAAAAGAGATGTGAAGCCATGCTTACAGTTAGAACTCTCAATGGTTGCTCACCATGACAATACACCCAGAATTAGGTTTTTAGATTATATAGCAGTCCAATTGAAAATCACAACACACACACACACACACACACACACACACAATTTGTAGAGCTAGGTTAGAAATACTGTGGTGCTGATCATTGTTATAATGGGGAAAATACTGGGAACATGATGTTCTTGAGAGTGTCATGGCTATTGTGACATCTTTAAACTATTGAATTTATTATGTACAAAGGAGGAGATTTAATAAGATAGATGCTCTACAGAGATAGAGTAGGTCCAACATCCCTCCTCTTTTGTGTGAAAATGTGTAATGGGGGGGTGGTCGTCTAACATTTTGTAATCGTTCTCCATTAGTAATAATTTACATGATATTACAGCTGTCACAGAATGTCAAGATAATTTCCCTGTTTCTTTTTTCTTTCTTTAATCCTTTGAACAATCCAACTTTAAAGGAGTCTAAAAATATATTCTTGCTAAAGATGTGGTTGAAGACTCAAGGAGAACAGAAGGGGAAAAAAAGATTACTTGAAATAATTTTCTCCATAGGGGGAAAGTCCCAATCAATTCCATGATTTCTAAGGACTTCTTTGAAAGTTCTTTTTTTTTTTTCCACTAGGCAAATAAAGAAATTAAATGAGGTCCACTTAGTTTGCCATTTGAATGAACCCTTACATTAAAGTGTGTGTTCTGCTCAATAGAATAAAAACCCTGAATGCTTTCATTAATTTATATCAGGAACCTCTACCAATAAGGAACTAAGTCTTATTGTGCTGTTTTGGTTAAACAGCATTTGGAGTAATATTTTCAGATGCCACGGTTTCAGGAAGGTGATGGATAAACCAGAAAGTAATCAGGATGATAAAGAGTGGAATCCACATCATAAAAAGGCAGGCTGAAGGAGCTGGGAATGCTTATTCTTATAGAAAAGACTACTTGGGTTGAGCTTTGGGGGTGGGTGGGTGGTGGCCATGATTTGAAGGGCTGTCATATGGAAGAAGGATTTGTGCTGTGTTGTTGTTCAGTCATGTCTAACTCTTCATGACCTCATTTGGGATTTTTTTTTTTGAAAAAGATACTGGAAGGCGGCTAGGTGGTGCAGTAAATAAAGCACCGGTCCTAGAGTCAGGAGGACCTGAGTTCAAATCCAGCCTCAGACACTTAACACAAAAACTAGCCATGTGACCTTGGGCAAGTCACTTAAGTCCAATTGCCCTCCAAAAAGTAAAAAAAAAAAGACAAAGTGAAAAAGATACTGGAGCACTTTGCCATTTCCTTCTCCTGTTTATTTTATAGATGAGGAAACTGAGGCAAACAGGATTAAGTGACTTACCCAAGGTCACACAGCTGGTGTCTGAGGCCATATTTGAATTCAGGAAGATAAATTTCTGACTCCTGGCCTGATGCTCTATATGCCGCACCACCAAGCTACCCAGTTTAAATCAGAGAGTAAGTCAAACATCTAAGTGCCACACTGTAAAGTTTTCAGAAAAGTCCAGCAAACAAGTAACATTACCCTCTGGGACCCTTCCAAACCAGAACAGAAAATCTGAGTGGAACTTCACTGTCCCTGCCAGAGTTCACAGGTGAATCAATAAAACGAAGAGGATCAACCTTATCAAAGGCTGCTGACAAGTCTCAGAGACCCAAAGTGGACACCTGACTCATGTTGTCTGTTGTCAGGAGATCCTCCTCCATGGCAACCAGGACACTTTCCATCTCCTAGCCTGGCCTAAAGTTAGACTTAAACAGATCAGGAAAGTCTGGGATTCAAAGTAAATACAACCCTACCCTGTCACAGACTCTGCTGTGACCTTTTCCTGAAAAGGAAACAGAATGATGAGATGAAAGCTAGCCAGGTTGAACGTGTCAAAAAGTGGCTTCTTCAGGACAGCTCTAACAGCTGTTGATTTGAAAGAGGTAAACTTCATATCCCCTCTCCACCCCACCAAGTGTGCTGGAAATATTTTCCAATGGAAATCACAGTATGGTTCTAAGTTAAAACATGTCAAGGTAAAACAATTGTTCCTAGACCACTATTTTTTTTTCTTGCTTAAGATAAAGAGACAATGAATATAGCACAAAATTAAAGTACCAACAAGTGCTAAGACATGGGATCCTGCTAAGTGATTTTCCAATGTTTAACTATTACTGCTGCCATTGAAAAGTTGGTATATGGTCTTACATTAAAAACATTGGAATCAACCTTTTAAAATATGTATACCTTTATTTTTCCTCTTTGAATCATAAAAAAGCCCAATTTTTATGGTCCATGAGTAGCAAGCAATGTTGGGATGGAGGATGTGGTTAGCTGAAGAGACTAAGGGAATAGAGCTACAAGGCAGTTGCTGTAATATTGTTTTCATTAGTTATTTACGATATATTTATTAGGCTGTTAAACTGAACTTTCTTCATTGCTCCCAGACCAAGTTTCTTTGGGAGAAAAAAGGGCTACATTAAACCTTACAGACCATAGTGAAAGACTCTAGTGCTTGTAGGTGAAATCCTTAAACTAAATTACTGATGGGCAATCATTTGGAGGTCAGAGGTTCAACACAATCTTTTCCAAACCTCTCTGGTTTGGAAATCTAACTAGAAACCTCCTGGGATCAAGAGTTCTGATGAGATTCCTGGAGCTTCTTGGTTCAAACGTGGGTTTGGAATACTTGGAGAACATATACCCACAAGAGATTTCAAAGTTCCTCATCCCAGCTTATTGGGAAGTGCTGAGACACAGAAAAGTGGAAGACTTCTGGGGGTTGTGGAGACTTTTGTAAACCTCAACAAAACTTTCAAATTCAACTATTCAGTTCAAGCCAAATTCTGGGTTTGGTTCCTGTGTTATCCCAAATAGTTGAATTCATAATTTACTGAGCTTAGAGTTTATTGTTGTGGGTCTATTATGGTGGGGTAGGACAATCAAAATATTAGTGATCATTTTGTTGATTTATTGATAATGAGAATCGTCTATTGAAAATTAATAGAGATGTCAAAGCAGTGTTTTGTGAAGTGTCCACTCTTAAATGATTGAAATGGCAATCCTGTCTGAATCAATTATGTGTTGTTTTGTTTAACAACAAAATGTTAGTTTTCTTTAAAAGAAATTTCTCTTTGAATTTGTCAAAATTACACTATTTGCATCCATGATTCACTATCCTATGCTAATATTCTTCCTCTGAGAATAACATGGGAATACAATTATGTAAAAATGTGAAAAGATTAATTTTGAAGACATATTGGGGTGGATATTCATAGGAATTAATAAGAACAGACTCGACTAGGATCCCATTGTGGAAATTATAATGAATTTCCACTAATACCTCAAGGCAGAATGGTAATAATTCTAGCCACAAGGTAAGAGAATATTGTGCTTCATTGAAACTTAAAGCCTCAGTCCACTTCTAATTGGATTCTCTCAGAGGTTACCCACAAAAATCTGTGTATCAATCGATCAGCTTCAGGTCCAACTAGTGAGTTCTTCAAGTTGATTTTGACTTTCTCTTTTATGCTTTGATTTTTCCTCAAAGTGAAACTCAGGAAAGTTCAGACTCTTAATTGCTGAAAAAGTGGCCCCTATTTAGGAAATATCCTGAATGCCTGCAACCAAATATGAAGCTGAGAAAGGCAGCTGATTCAAACGGGCCTTCCTGGTTTGTGATAACTATCAGGTTAATCGCCCTCATCTCTTGGTCTGGATGAAGTCCAAGTTGACTAAGTGAATGATGGAGTTCTTCTAAAAAGTGACTCACAGATGATTAAAATCTCTTTCAGAACCCAAAGGCTTTCTTGGTCAGGATTAAGATTCTGGGCTATGCACATTCATAGTTCTGGATTTCCTTTACATTTCCAAACTTTCATTTTAGGCATTTCTCTCTTCCCCAGCCCTACCTCCTTTTCTCCCCTACTCCCCTCTCTCCTCACCCACCCCCAGGTATTGTTCTCATTCCAAGACTGATACACTGTTATACACTGATGATTTCTTGGCTTTGACTTATCTACTCAAAAGGAAAAAAAGGAACTGCTTTATTATTTTGTCATTGTTTCAGAGAACTAATTTGATTTAGTGATGGAAACTTTTACTCAGAGGACTCAGGTTAGACTAGATAACTTCTAAATTCCCTTCCAGCTCAAAGATTCTCTGAATCTTTTCTCAGAGTTTTTGATAAGATGTAGGTAGTCACTTGTTGAAAAATTTGGATAGATCTCCAGAGAAAGAGCTGGTGGAGCCTTAATGGAGATTGAAGATACTTTTTTCTTTACTTTCTTTTTCTTTCTTTTTTTTGTCGGTGTTTTCTTTCATAGCATGACTTACATGGAAATGTCTTTTACATTGACTACACATGTATAGCCTATGTCAAATTGCTTGCCTTCCCAATGAGGGAGCTGAGAGGAAGGAGGGAGTGAATTTGGAACTCAAAATCTGGAAGGAATGTTAAAATCATTTTTATATGTAGTTGGATAAAACAAAATATTAAATTAAAAAATCTGAGTAGGCTACATATCAATATTTCATCCTTCAGATTTCTAAATTTCTCAGCAATTACATTCTTAATCTAAGTAATTTTCATTGTTAGGAATCTTCCCCAGGGAGTCTCTAGAATTCTAGTCTTATGAAAGCAATATTATGAAATAATACAGGGTAGGTAGGTGATGCAGAGAATAGAGCACTGGGTTTGGAATCAAGAAGAACTTAGTTGAAACCAGCCTCAGAGACTTACTAGCTATGTGACCCTGGTCAAGTCACTTAACTCTGCCTCAGGTCCTTGTCTGTAAAATGAACTAGAGAAGGCGGTGGCAAACTGCTCCAGTATCCTTGCCAAGAAAATCCCAGATGGGGCCATGAAGTGTTGAATATAACTGAAAACAACACAACAACAACAGCCACAAATGTTGGAAATCTCATGAATCATGTTCCTCTACTGATACACGTTTTCTTAGACATGATTTAAAAATGATACATCTATTTCTATATGTGGGTTCTGCCAATTTTTATCACTGATAGATGAAGTAATCCTTGAATTCCACTTGTTATGTGTCTTTGTTCTTGGTGGCAAAATATATAATTTAAAATCATCACAGAAAGCATTTCAAAGTTATATCAAAAATTCTCTTTTGCTGCCTACATTAGTGCTATGAATGTGACTTCCATTTCTCAGATTAAAAGTTTTAATTTATAAACTTTTCTTCCAAATTACTTTTTTCCCCTTTCCTCTCCTGTAAATCAGGAATGAGAAATTATTTGAAATATCTATTACCAGTTATTTTTCCTTTTTAAAAATCTTCTGTCTTCCCATCTTCTGTCATTGTGTTTCTGTTCATTTCAAAGGAATGCTTGCAATTTTGCGGTATTATGCAAACTTCAGTTAGTGAGCCACAAGGTTTGTTGAAAAAACACAACTCGATATGTGGGAAACACTTGGCTGACTTCCATTAACTTAAAAAACACCTTTCTTGCAAAGAAATCCCCCCAAATGAGGCCACCTCAGTATCACTACAAAACACTGGTCAAAAAAAAAAAAATAACATTTCCAATAGGCAGAGAGGGAAAAAAAATCCATTTGACATTAGGATGACTTTACACAAAGGCACAGGAAAGCTTCATAGTCGGGTCTGTCTGCTGTGTTGAGATTTGAGTCTCAGAATTTAAATGACATGCGGATAATTGAAGAAAAGCAACGGAAATAGAGATATGGGAAACAGATACAATGAGGAAAGGAAACATTTGGAAACAGGTTTTATTTAACCTAGAGATAAGAAAGCTAAGCCTATAATATGAAAGCATTTTGAGCCATTTGCCACTTTTTGTGGCCCAGGAATATACTGCTGTGTGATAAAAGTTATAATTAAATAATAATAGCTATCATGTATATAGTGTTTTAAGGCTGGCAAACTGCTGTACTTGTTAACCTTTTGATCCTCACAACAACTCTGGGTGGTAGGTGCTATTATTATATCCATTTTACAGATGAGGACACTGAGGCTGAGAAATGTTGTGACATGCCCAGGGATACAAAGCTAGTTAGCATTTGAGATAGGATTTCAACTCAAGTCTTTCTAACTCCAATTGCAGGGCCTTGACCCACTGCATCTCCTTATCTCCAGTTCATGAGAGAATTACTATGCAGATAATTTTCTCCTTTGTCAAATGAGGGGCTTGGGTTTGATGATCTAAGTCCCTCCTAGCCTTAAAATTCTATAATCTATGAAGTGAGTATTCTAAGCACACTCCAGCCTCAGTGGCAGAATAGAAATAAGAACCTACATTTCCCAAGGTCCAAATGAATGTTCCATAACCCATTCTAAGTTTCTCCTGTTGCCAGGTGATGCCACGAAACTGTAATCTGGGGACCATTTGTCATGCTGTTTTATGTGTACGTAGGTCATAACAATGAAAAAAATATTTTTTCCCCCTAAGTAACTGTGCATCAAATAGGTCTGCATCCTTAAAATGAGGATATAGGCCATCACATTTATTAGTTATACAAATTGACCATATTTTTTTAAATCAGGCTCTTAACCCTTTTTTTTTTTTTGTACACCATGGACCCCTTGGGTAGTCTGGTGAAGCTTATCCAGAACTCTTCTCAGAATAATGTTTTTAAATGCATGAAATAAAACATATAGGAGTTACACAGGGAATCAACTATATTGAAACACAGCAATCAAAATATTAAAATAACAAATTCATTGTTCTCAGGCTAAGAATGCTAGCTCTAATGTAGTCAGCTTCTCCAAAAGGTAGAATTCCCTCAGGTTTTTTTTTTTTTTAAGCAATCGGGGTTAAGTAACTTGCTCAAGGTCACATGGCCAGTTATTTCTGGGTGTGGTGCTGAGTGTCTGAGCCCGGGATTCGATCTCCAGGTCGTCCCAACACTGGAGCTGGTGCTCTTACTCGCTGAGCCACCTGGCCGCCCCTCCCTCAGGCTTTACATTTCTCAAAAGTTATGACAATCTTTATCTTTTTTTTTTTTGAGGGGGGGAAGGCAGGGCAATTGGGGTTAAATGACTTGCCTAAGATCACATGGCTAGTTTTGTGTTAAGTGTCTGAGGTTAGATTTGAACTCAGGTCCTCCTGACTCCAGGGCCAGTGCTCTATTCACCGCGCCACCTAGCTGCCCCAATGAGAATCTTTTTCTATGTCCATGTTCAAAATGTTATCAATTATGATCTTTTTTCATCACTTATGAGAAAATGGTAGCTTTTTAATATGCAAATACAACTTAACACATCATCTTACTTCATTTCAAGGCCACTCCACCCCCTCACCTCTACTCTTAATCTATACAGATGGCTTTTAAAAGAAACAAGCCAAAAGGAGGAAAAACAAGAAATTCCAGTTTGTACATATGTTTGGAGAGATTGTTGAGAGCCAGATTCCCCAGGCTTCAGTGTATAATCAGCAGCAGCATCAGAACCCCAATGCTATAAAAACTATGTCGCATCATTGACCACCATTTGCTGGGGCTCTGGTGCCCCAGAGAAATTTTTTTCAGCAACAAAGTTCAGAAGGCCTTTCTTCTGAATGACCAAAAGTCAGGAAGGAGAGACAGACCTTCATTTCTGGATAAGGCTTTTCTTCAGACCTGTACAAAGCTACTGAAATGTGAGAACCTTCTAAAGAGGCATTAGAATAGTCAAGTGTGAAATGACTATAAAATAGCAGTTAAAATCCTGACAATTTCTGAGAATGGGAAGGACTAATTTCATATTATTATGATGAAATAAGAAAATGTGAAATAGTATAAAGTAGTACCTGAATTCTGAAACATTAGCTGGATGATGATAAATGATATTCTGAAGGACTATTTCCTGCCCCCAATTCCACAAATTAATATTATGATCACAATCCCTTTTCCTTTCATTATTCAGAGCAAAAAAAAAAAAAAACCCTTTTAGATTATAACCGTACCTTTTTCTTTTAATCTATAAAATTACTTGAAGAATGATCTCAAAATCTTTTTCCTAGCTCTAAGAGTCTATGATACTATAACTGAGTTTCCTGAATTTACTATACTGCGGACTGCTGACTGTTCCCATCAGTTATAGTTGAGGAGTAACAATAAATAATAAAGGCTCCTATTTAATGTAGTGATCTCTACATATTGTCTAATCTGATCAGCAAAACTACCCTAAGAATCAGATGCTATTACTATCCCCATTTTATAAAGGAGGAAAGTAAAGTTCAGAGAAATTGAGTAACAGAGGGAGGATTGAAAGCAGAATTTGAATATAGGCTTTTCTGACTTTAAGGCTAGTACTCTATACCTTATGCCATACTTGTCTTGGCTAGAAAAAAAGAAAGAAAGAAAAGGTAGTCTTATGAACTGTTGGGCCTGTTCTCCCTGTTTTCTATGCACTATTTTTTAGGAGGAAATTGAGCATTTTTAGAAGTTATTCCAACTCTTTCAGATTCCCTAGGACAATATTGACTGTGCTGGAATAATTAATTTATGCAATCCAATCTGGACCAGTGAGTTTAATTAGGGTATTATTTATTCATGATTACATCTGAAAAGAAGTTGGGATTTTACTTTACCATATTATCTTGCCTTAGTATTTTATGTAACTTGCCTTAAAATGTAGTTTGGGGAAATAGATTCATAAGTCTTACTTTCTCCCTATTAAAATCTAAGATACTCAAGCATAGGGATTACTTCTTTGTATATCTAGTGGCTAAAACAGTGCCTCACATATAGTAGACATATAATAAATGCTTAGAACAGCTACATGGTGCAGTGGATACAGCACTGGCCTCATCTTCCTGAGTTCAAGTCTAGCCTCAGACATCTACTAGCTGTGTGACTCTGGGCAAGTCACTTAACCCTGTTTGCCTCAGTTTCCTCATCTGTAAAATGAGTTTGAGACAGAAATGGCAAACTACCCGTGTCTTTGCCAAGAAAACCCCAAATGTAGTCATGGATAGTCAAATGTGCTTGAAATGACTAAACAACAAGAAATGCTTTTTCATTGATTGCTTTTTGAGGATTGTATTGAAGAAATAATTAATAATATGCTTAGCATTTTCTCCTCAAACTGAGGGAAGACTCAGAGTGCCAACAGCACATCAGCTTCTGGGTTTGGGCTGGCTCTTGATGTTTCTTTTTATCGGTGGAGAAGGGCAAACAATGTGGGTAATGTTACATGCCATCTTATTTGGCCAACAAGGTCGTAATCTGGTCTCATAGATGCTGACATAAAATTCTATACACTTTCAAAAGTATACTGTATTGATCTATCTCTCTAACGATCCATCTGCAAACAATTCAGATTCATTTACTCACTTTGAAAAGATCCAGAAATGGTGCAAGAAGCATGAGTAGACAAAAGGGAATTTTGCCCTCACTGCAGAGCAGAGGGCTTTCCTTTGGGAGTCAATAAGAAGAGAAGTTGAAAAGGAGAATTGACTAATGATCTTTTAATTAAAATTGACACGGGTCACTCTAGGAATCCAGAAGCTTTGAGAGCTAAGAAAGATTTCTACAAAACCCCACTGACCTCACCCCTCCAAAACTGTAGTAATTCTAAGCAACAGAAGAGAAAGTCTCCATGTAGAGTGACCATAACTGTGAGGTCCCAGGAAACTGACTTGAGTTGACTAGAGTATTGTATTTGGAGTCAGAGACCATAGATGTGAATCCAAGTCAGGCTATTTGCCATTTGTTTGACATAAGGTAAATTCCTTTACCTTTATAGGCCTCTATTTCCTCGTCTGTAAAATGAGGGTTTGGATTAGATGACCTCAGTTACTTCTTAACACTAAATCTGTTATCTAGGAAGGTTACTTTCAGTAGTGTAGTATAAAGGATACCAAACAAAGTCAAAAGAGACTGGTGTGGGACCCATCTGTATTGAATTCTTTAGTAGTGTGAATGGGTCCAGAGTTGCTGAACTTCTCTGTGGCAGAAGAATAAAAATATCTTCTATATTCATAGCACCAGCTTAACAAGATTGCTGTGAGAAAAGTGCTTTAGGTGGTGCAATGTATATAACACCAAACTTGGAGTCTAGAAGACCTGAGTTCAATCTGGCCTCAGACACTTACTAGTATGTGACCCTGGACAAGTCATTTAACCTTTTTTTTTTACCTCAGCTTCCTCATCTGTAAAATGATCTGGAGAAGAAAATGGCAAACACTCCAATATCTTTGCCAAGAAAACCCAAATTGTGATCATTAAGAGTTGAACATGACTGAAATGACTAAATGACAAAAAGCTGTCAAGAACTATGGAATGGCAGCCATTTGGCAAGGGACATGTTGCAAGAACCTTCCATATATCATGGAGGAAGGAAGTTGCTTCCTAACTAAAGCAAAGTTGTGGGGGTACATCATGCCACATTCATAAGATGATGGAAAACTAAAGCTTTCTTTTTTTGGTTCTCCAACTGGATAATCCTCTGCCCCCAAATGTATCCAAGTTGCATAGAAAAAAATTATTTACAAGTAAATGCTAATTTTCTTTCTTTTTAAACTATTTATTTAGATCTGCTTGCATTTAATCTTTACAGTTACAGTTGTAGTTTTGAAATAAAATCTTATTATATTGTGGTCAACATAATTGTAGTATTTGAAGCAATTTCAGCTAGGATATTGGTCAGTTTTTGTAACCTTAGAAATAATGCAAAGAGCTAATAGTTCCTAGTTTACACTGGAGAAATGTTTTATCTTATCACCATGTTGACAGATTCATAAAAGTAGCAGGTCAAATGGAATTTTAATTATAATGGTGAGAATGGTTATATGAGCAGTAATACATACATAAATTCAGTACAAAGAGATAGTCATTGTTTATACAAATTTATACATATAGTAACATTGGGATAATAATATTTAATAATCTGTTGAGGGGAATGGAGAAGATGTCATTCATGAATCATTTGAAGTAACCAAAGGTACACAGTAGTCATGGTAGCTGTTTCAAAGTATTTGAAGGATTGCCAACGGATTGCACTCATTCTGCCCAATGGACCCCAGAAAGCTGGAACTAAGCGCAATGGGTACTTGTTTCAAAGATGTTAATTTAGGCAAATGTTAGGGTTAACGTCCTATCAATTAGAGCTACTCCCAAAAGGGAATAATGGCCTCCCCTTTACTGATAGTCTTTAAAGAAAAGTGCCGTAATCATTCTCCAGTGTACCAGGATTACTATGAGATACAACTTATGAGATAATGTGTGAAGGTACTTCACAAACTATAAAGTGTATATAAATGTTAATTATTATTATTAATAATAATTAGGGATTCTTAGGTGAGTGTTAGATCACTAAGTGTTAGACTACTGAGGACCTTTCTAGTGATGAAATTCTATGATTCAATAAAATTTTTTCTTGTTTTGTTTTTTGGAGGGGGGAAGAGGAAAGTTGCGGGGGGGGGGAAGATGAAAAAAAAACTTGCAAAGCAGTCATCAGTTTGACTCTAGAATCATATTAGTCTTCTTTGGGGTTAATGGAATTTTCTGAGTAAAGAAGTTCTGAAAATGAAGCATCCTTTCTTTGTTGGGGATGGGAGGGGGTAGGTAAATTTATAGCATTTGCTGCTGTAAATTTCTAACACCAAGTACAGTACTTGGTACATAGTAGGTGCTTAATAAATGCTTATTATTAAATTAGGCACTACCAGAAGTTCTTTCCTCTAGGGCCAAGGGGAATAAATTTAATCCCTTTTCTACATTACAGCTATTCAAATGCTACAAAACAATTACACCGATCACATCACTTAGTCTTCCCTCCTCCAGGCTAAATATCCTCAGGTCCTTTAAATGATCCCATGTTTTCAAAATTCCTCATTATTGTGGTTAGCCTCATTTGGATACTTTCTAGCTTGTCAATGTTCTTTTCCAAAATGTGGCCCCCAGAATTAAAAACAGCACTTTAGACGTGGTCTGACTAGGGCAGCATACAGTGGAACATTTTATACTCTGGACATTATACCTCACTTACTAAAACTATTAGGGAATTAGCTTTTTTTGGCTCCCATGTTGCACCAAATAATCATAATTGCGCATGCAGTTCACTAACCTCCTCAGATCATTTTTTTTTGCTTGACTTGTTTAGTTACACTTTCTCCATTCTATATTGGTAAAGTTGCTTTTTTTGAACCTAAGTGGATTACTTTACACTATCTTTATTTAAATAACATCAAATTATATTTAGTCCATCATTTTAACCTACTGAAAACTCTTTGGGTACCTACTTTGTCATCTATTGTTGGCTATCTTTCCTAGTTTTGAAATATCTACAAAATTATTTATATATATATATATATATATATATGCACACACAAATATATACATATATATGTACACACACACACCATTTATTCCCTTATTCAAGCCATTGATAAAATGTTATTGATGTTGCTACAGAGCCAAGGACAAATCCCTGGGATATTTTTAATGTTGTTAATATATTGAGATCCTAAAAATATTCACCTCTTTTGCAAAGTCAAAGAAGCTTTTAAAAAATGTAAATTAACTAGTTTTTTAAACATTTTTATTTATTTTATTTTTTAATTTATGGAATAAAATGATCATTTCTATAACATAAAAAAGATGATTGCACAGGAAACTACAAATCTTATTATATACAACTTGCTATTCCCTTAAAATATACAATAAAATTATCATGAAACTTTCTTTTCCCCCCTTTTTTCTTCCCTCTTTTCCCCTGCCCTAGAGATGGCTACCATTAGACATAAATATGTATATGTATAAAATCTAAATACTTCTATTCACCAATTTACAATATAAAACTAGTTTATATTTTTATTACATCCAAAGAAATAAAAACTATTTTGTGGATGAAGATATAGAAAGGTTAATAGAAAAGAAAAAAGTTACTGGGGGGTTGTGGTTCCAGGTAGTTCTTCATTATTGTTTCTTTTTGGAATAAATCTGATTTTTCATAATGTAAAATTTATATGCTGCTACTATTATTACTATTATACCTGCAGATATAAACCTGTAATTTGAGTACTGAAACTTTGATGTTTAATGAAATCTTCTATACTAACTGACTCAATAAGGATCCCCAAGGAATAGTAAAATTTTCTTTATTTCCTCTAAATGGTCCAGAGGAAAGCCTTGGGAACTCCATAAGGTGTACATTTTATATATATATACATAGTCATGACCTGCTATGACCATTTCTATAATTTTCTTTTAAAAACAAATATTGCCTTAGATATAAAATTAGAAGTTATATTCCATGATGTATTTTTTCATAATAGCTTTAAATTGCTTTATATAGTTGTTTTTTTTAAAAAGAAAATCAATTCCAATCCATTAAAAAAAAAAACCAAACAACCCTTCTTAGCAAAGAGTATATCAACAGTTAATGAGTGTGGTTAAAAAGAGAGTTAGGAGAGCAGAATGACACCAACAATGAAGGAAGGAAAGTTTCTAGAAGGAGGGGCTGGTAGGTAGCTTCAAAAACAACAGAAATCAGTGACAAGTGAAAACTTACTAAAATTACTTGTGTCATGTAGCTCTTCTGCTCAAAAACCTTCAGTGGCTCCCCACTGCTTATAGGATAAACACATTAACCTTGGCTAAACAAACCCTTTCCAAATTTTGCTCCCTTTTCTAATCTTAAGTCATCTTGACCTACTTCTTGCCCCTGACTACAATGACTCTGGAGGAGAGAGTGAGGCTTGATGACTTTGTACGACCCTGACTCACTTCAATCCAATTCACTTGCAAGTCAAGACATCACCCTCTTGATGTCATACTTCATTCCTTACTGGTCCCTCTACATATTCTTATTTCCATATTTGTACCTTTGTTTTCACTCATCCTGCATCCTGGAATTACTTTCTAGTCTCTCCTTTTCCCCTGTCCAAATTCTATCTATCCTCCAAGGTCAACTTTCTCCAGAAAGTCTTCCCCAGTCATTCTTGCATACGATGAGTTTTAATTTAAAAAAAAAAAATCTCTTATAGAACTTGCCTGAGTCATTTATTTTGACCCTTATTTATACACTTCCTGATATTGTTTCTTTTATTTTTCATGTGTATGTCTTAAGTATTTGACTAGATTTTTCAGCTCTCTGAAGAGGAGTATGGTGTCTTATAGTTCCTTCAGGGTCCTGAGCACCTTGTAGCTGCCTAATGAATGTCTGCAAACTGGAGAATAGGTGAAGAGATAACTAGATTTATTTAACCTTGAAGAAATCAGGACTCAACTTATCATTCAGTAGTTCTCAAACTTTTTGGTCTTGGAACCCCTTTACTCAAAGTTATTGAGTGCCCTCCAAATAGATCTCTTTATGTGTTTTACATATATTTACTATATTAGAAATTAAAACACTATATGATTCATGAAAATAGTTTTGACCTCACAGACGCCATGAAAGGATGTTGGGGAACTGCGGGAGTCCCCCGATCATACTTAGGGAACCACTGTTATTGAGCATAAGGGCATAAGTTCTGTTGGTGCTTGGCACTGCAGATTTTCTTGTGATCATTTTCTTGCTTGAGTTAATAAAGTCCTCCAATTATTAGTCTCGTAATTGTGCAAGCACTTGCTCTATTTACACTGCTAGGAATTATGACCAGGATTCTGGAAACGTGAAACAGTTGTGACAGTTCCATGGCGTGGGCTCTGGGAGAAGCCATTTGGTGATTTTTCAAATATCATTCAATCCATCAGGATATTCTTGGAGTCTACAAAATTTCACCTTAAGGATTTATGGACACAATTTAAGACCCTTTCCTGTTCAAAAGCAACAGAGCCTGAGAGAAGTTGCCACTCTAAACTTAAATCAAGTGTATTTAAGCATGGCTCCATTTCAAGTTACTGCTCATTCCTGGAATTGTTCCATCCTAGCTCAAATCTCCGTGGCCTCAATTTTGGCTGGTTTCTGCTACACAGAGAGAAGGTTTACATCTGCATCGCAAATAAGAAGGCGCCTTTTGATTCCATGTTCGCGGATCTGATTAATTCTGTATAATTACATTATAGAGCTGTTGAGGAGACTGAGCCAGGAGCGAAGTCTGCTTTCAATCTCTATGTCTTCTCCCAGCCCCAGAAACCAAACACTGCACCTACCACACAGCATGAAGGCATGGGCAGACCACCTCTGATCCAAGACACAGGTCACCTGTGACACGTCAACACTGCTCACTCTGAACAACTTCTCAGAGTGGCTGATGCATAATTCATGTTTCCTTAAAGTGGCTTAGGTAGGTTTCAATTGCTGACTTTTGGAAACTGTTTCTGATATGTTGCATGGAAGGGTCTAAGTACCTGAAGCCCTCAAAAAGGAGCCTGCATCCTTGTATAAATCACCATTTGGTCCAGTCGGCTCTCCCTTACCCTATGAAATCCTTTCAGGCTAAACCTCATTTAAAAGAATATGCACATCGGCTAGTGTGTTTTCCTCAGAATTCTTGTGGAAACCACTAAAGAAAATATGCAGCAATCATTCCCAACTCCTTGCTGTCTCTTCATTTCTTTCCTCTTTTCCTGGTTATATTTTCCACCAAAGGAAGTTACCCACCAACAGTTAGTTAGCACTGACTTTTGGTGAGAGACTAGTTGCTCAAATATTTTGAATCTATCATTAATAAAGATCTTGGACCCTTATAAACTGCTCCTCAATTAAAGTTACTAACAATGCTATATTCCCATAATACTTGTCCTCAGAGTATAGATAGCTAGACTCTGGCACATCTGGCCATCTTTTCCCCATTCACGTGATCTATGTTTTAACTAAATTCAACTGTTATTCTCCATCCTCAGCTCTCATTCTGCTCTCTCCTATCTTTGTGCTTTTGTTTGCAATGTCCCACATGACTAGAATGGGTTTCTTCCCCCACTCCCACCTATTCCCCTTCCCTCTTTAGTTTCCTTCTGCTGACAGAGTTGGGTTTTCATGTACCAGCTTAGAAGCTGAGTCTCCCATGAAATCTTCTTTAACTGAAGATAATCTTCCCCTCCTCAAATGCTTGAACTTCTCCTTTGCATCCTTCTTAGTCTCCCTTACAACACAATTATTTGTGCATGTATCTTTCCCTTGTAAGCTCTAGAGGAATAGGGATGGTGTTCCTTATTTGTCAGACTCCACTGAATATAATAGGTACTTGGAAAATATTTGCTAAATGAAGGAGTAAAAGGTACTTTCCCCAAATAAATATTGTTTCCCCAGAAGCCATAGATGGTTTAGGTGCTTAATAAATACTTATTAAATTGACCTGAATGAAAGCACTGTTGCTTAGATCATGGTTGGGTTTTCTGGAGGCCAAGTCAGTGGAGTTTCAGTTCTGGAGTATTTAGAGCCAGAGGGTTTGAATCAGAGCTCTCCCATTGAATACCTATGTAGCTGTAGGCAAGTCACCTAATATTTTGACCCTCAGTTTCCTCATCAAATGGGATAGTGTACTAGATCATTTTTAAAGTCCCTTCTAGTTCTAAATTTTATGGTCCTATGGTCCCATTCTACCAATCCAGAAAGTTCTCATATCCAACCTCAGGGTAGATTAAAAGTCATCTGAGGATCAATCTCATTAAATTCAGAGAGGCTGATCAGAGAAGTTAATTATCAGGGGATGAATTTTTCTGGCCCCAGCATTTTATGAAATAATCTATTAAGGTGTGGTCTTCATGGTAGAAGGAATATCTATATCAATGAATCACTAATCTTCCAAAGCATCTCCCAAACTTGTGTGACAAGGGAACATAGAGGTTTGTTAATGTTGTTATAAGAAAAAGAGAAAAGGCACCCTGGTAAATGGAAAGAGAGCCCATCTAGCCCTAATGTAGACATATATTGGCTGTGTGACTTTGGGCAAATGTTACTTAGTTTCTGAGTTTCCAGGCAACTCTTCAAGATTATGTAAATTCTATTGTTGAAGGGATTTTCCTTACCTGGATCTCATTTTACCAACGAAACCAAAAGTTTGGCCAAAAAAATAAAAGGAAAAAAATCTATTCAAAATAAAATAAAATTATAGAGATATAGTATATTTGTAGTCAAAGTGACTTCAATGGAATCCCCAAACCAAACTACCACAAGCAAAGTATAGAGGGCCTATGTAACCTCTTCCTTTTTCTATTTCATTTTGCAATAAACAGGAAGGCCTAAAGACATAGAGGAAACCCTAAAGGAGACCATCAAAAAATGAAAGGAACGGTAGTCTAGTTCTTAATGTTGAAGTATTATATACAGTATATTTATGTCACCATGCTTTGTGATGTGCTCTCAATTCAAGGTTGATTTTCAATGAAAGGGCAAGGTTGTTCAATTTAGGGCAGGAAAAACTGTGATAATATGAGGGTACAGTGATTGTTGTTAGTCTGTGCCTCACCCTGACCTTGGCAAGCCAGAGAGGATAAGACCAATGCAATTCTCAGAAATAGCATGGAGTTAGTCTTTTCAAAGTCACCCAAACTCCTCTTCAGTATTATTTTCTGCCTCAAAGCCTGTGTTACCTTGGGCGATTATCTGACTCTAACCTCCCTTTTTCTCAGCATTGCTTCCTCAACTTCTCATGTTCTCTTCTCACCATCTTTCTCAAGCCCAAGGGTTTCTTCTTAAGTCTGTCTTTATTTTCTGCTTTCCAAGTTTCTTTTCCCTAACTTGCAAGATCTTTACTTGGTTTAGATGGAGTTAGACTGAACTCCAAAGGCTTCTTCCCTTTCTAACACTAATCTGGACCTTTAGAAAATCCCCAGCTGGTACCATTTTGGTGACTTCCCTCACACTTTGGCACAAGTTCCTTTGGAAGTATTTTCTGTCTGCCTGCAAGAAAGGCACACTAACAGCTGCTGTATGGTGACTTGGCTCCAAGGCTCTGTATCATGGTTGCTCTGAAATGGGCTAAGCCCTCACAGAACCTTCACACTTACAATGTTTTCCTGCCTGTAGCATTTAGTTTTTTAAATCCAAGCACATGCATTCTTTCCAATTTGTTCTAAGTCATCTGGAAAACTTTAAAGGGAGATGGGGAGGGGGTGGTTCAATTAGGGGAACGTCCGGAGACAATTTGGAAAACTGCTTCAATTTAAATTAAAATCTTATTTGAGATTATTAACTCAGGCATTTTGATTCAACAAGTAATTGAGTCATAGAGTCTTAAAGTTGGAAGGCACAAGTGAGAGTGCACCTTAAAGGGTCATCTCAGCCAACTCCTTTACTAATACAGGAATACCCTCTATAAATCCTCAACAAAGGATTATCCAGATTCTGCTTGAAATACCTCCAGGAGCAAAGAATTCATAACTTCACAAATCAACTCATCTCTTTGGCAGCCTACTTTGTCCTGGGCACTATGATGACTTAGGAGGGGAGAAAGGAGAGAAAGGTATGAAAGATGTATATGGTATGATCCTTATCCTTGATTAGTCAAGAATGAAGCAAGAGATGATATGAACACAGTCACAGAATTTTAGAGCTGCAAAGAACCCTTACAAATAATCTGTGTTAGAGTTAGAGGACTTGTTTGGGTTCACATAGTGATTTATTCATAGATTCAGCCCAATTTTTTTTTTTCCACCTAAGACACTAGAGTATATAATGTTATATACACCACTCTTATAAAGGAATATAATTATGTACCAAAATGTATTATTCTGGGCAAGGTACTTAATCTCTGAGCCTCATTTTCCTTATCTGTAAAATGGGAATAATAACAGTTGTACTGCATATTTAATGGGGTCATTGAGAATATGAAACAAGATTATACACACATGTGTATATATGAGTAATATATATGTACCTATATGTATTTAAATAAATATATGTATGTATAAAGTACTTTGCCAACTCTAAATATTATACAAATCTGAGTGATAATGATTGATTTCAATTCAACAAACATTTATTGTTTATTATATGTCAAGTACTATGCTAGGTACTACAGATACAAAGACAAGAGCTAACTGGTCTTTGACCATTAGGAGTTTCTATTCTATTAGACCACAGTGTGCACACAAATAATTATAGTATGAGGAAAACTGGGGAAGGTGAATACCTTAACAGTAGATTGGGGCTGGGGGGAGAAACTATTAGATGATCTCTAAGGTCCTTTCCAGTGTGTGATCCTTTCTCTTAACTCTCAAAGCATTCCACTTGTACTTTTTATGCACTTATCATCCTTTATTTTGTATATCAGTTCTTATGTATAAGTAATATTTCATCTACTAGACTATAAGTTTCTTGAGAGGAGGAAGCCCTTCCATTTCCATCAACACCTAGTCATGGTGTCTGGATTTAATAAAACATTTAATTTTATTTAATAAACATTTGCTAAATTGAATTGAGTTGATTTAGACTCTTAGGTCTCGGTTTTCTGTATCTTGAAATGAATGATGTATATAAAGAATGGGATATGGTAGAATATACTGTTTGTTTATTTTTCTTGATTTTAAGGAGGACCTTACAGAATGTAGCCCTGAATTATACAGGATTCTATCACCAACATGAATATAGAGATAATCTTGTTCGATAGTCTGCTCAGTCTCTCTCTCTCTATATAAACATGGTTTCCTGTGGATGAAAAAGTTTTCCAAATGTTCCTATTTGCAGATAGCAAATATTAATTAAACCAAGTCCTGAAACATTATTAAAACATTACCTAGTCATCCTTATTTTTTCATTCAATAGAGCAGATGAAAAAATACACATTGCCCAAATTGTGACATGACAATAAAAATGTTTATGTTTGGTAAGTGCCAAACTGGACCCAGAATAAAGAGGAGGAGGAGGGAGAGTGTAGGCTTTATCAAACTTTGGAAATTACAAAGAGCTTTTAATTATAAACTGTCAAGTGTTGCAGAAACATATTTCTTTAAAATGGATATCTTCCTTGTGATAATATATGTCTATAAAACATGGAGCTCAGAAAAATTACTATGCAAAACATAACCAGAGGTTAATAGAATGCTAGATGATGGACATAAATAGGCCTTAGTTTGTTACCATTGATAGCTTACTACAAGAAATGGAATAAAAACATTATCAAGGCTTCATATGACCAGGAAGGGCAGGGGAAGGGTGTGTATTGAGAATGAGATATAACAGACGGCTGACTGGAGTGGTACATCAATACTCCTGAAATATGGAAAGAGTGAGAGGAAGGTCTCCAATGTGTTAGTTAGCTAGATCTTCAATAGAAGATTTAAGAAAAAATGTATAAAAATCATATAGGACAAGAAGATGTGAAAGAATTGTGATTTCCTCAAGTGGAGGGAGTACTCATAATAATAATATAGCATTTTAAATATCACAGGAAGAAATGATCTATCCACTTTTTTTGTGATGTACTGAATAAATGGAATTAGGTTACACAACATTTCTTGTTTACAGAATACCTGTATATAATATTTTTACATTTCCCAATGTGGAAATAGTATTCATAATTTAGAACTTTAAGATACTATTTTGGAGGGTTGGTGGACGCTGTGGGAGACAGAGGTTAAATAACAACATATGAGTTCACGAGATTTTGGATATTTGGATAGGTACTCCGGAGTTCATAGGATGCTTATCTGAACTCTTCAAATCTCTGACGTCAAGAGAATAGTCTAGAAATCTCATGATTACAAGTCTCTCTTGTGATCTTTTCTGGTATTTCCTGTTTCCCGTCAGGCCAAATATGCTACAGGAGGAGGTTATTTCGTGGTATTTTACCATTGCTGTTTCTGCTGTTGCTTGGAACTCACAGATGCAGGGGAGCATGAAAACAAAAATAATTAGAAACAACACTACCAACACTGAAGATATCCATGCTATAAATGGTCACTGACATACATTTCTTTTTAAAAACCTCAGAAGTTTCTGTAATGGCTCAACATGGTATTTTATTTTTAATGGAACTAACTATTCATTGAGAAAGAGAGAGAGAGAGAGAGAGAGAGAGAGAACGAGATCCTATTGAAATTTAGTTCCTAATCAACTTATTTGGGTGACATTAAGCAAATGAGCAGTGGTGCTCATTGGGAGAAAGGGTTATCATCTGGCAAAGAGGTTTGGCCATGGGGGGGCTGGGGGTGGGGGAGGATAGGAAGAGGAAGGAGGGGAGAAAACAGTAAAAGATGTAATTTCCACATGATGCTGGAATTACTTTATACCAGCACAAACTAAAAACAAAACAAAACAAACAAAAAAATGTGTCTGCAGCTTCCTCGTGGAGATATCATGTGAGTTTGTGTCTTTTGTGAGTCTGGTTTGTAAAATCTAGCCTAAAGAGTTGCCAGTTCTACCATTTACTTCCTAAGTCAGGTTATGACAAATATTTAACACTCCATTTGCAAAGAAATCCAAAGAACTCAAAGGTTTCAGTGACATGTTGGCAAGTGAAACCACTTTAGCTCTCATTCCACTAATTCTTTCTTGATACATACATTCTTGTTCCCCAAACTTCCACTGTACCCACAAATTATCATGATGAAACAAACAAGAATGTTGACCAGGACTGTAGTTGACTGAGACTCCTGTTAGCGCCCACCATTTGTTTTATTTGCCTGGCCTAGAGTTTCCCTGAATCACAAAATCCATCAAAGTCCCTACTATGTGCCAGTCATTGTGCTAAGCACACAGTCATCAAAGAATGCTAAAACTGGAAGGGACATTAAAGATCACCTAGTCATAGGTATCACAGTATTTAAGATGAGAGACCTTTGATATAATCTAGTCTAGGCCATTTTGTCAATGAGGGAGCTCAGATCTGTCCACATAGAGCTGACATTAGAACCCAAGTTCCTTGACTTTAAAGCTACTGCTATTTTTCCTACAAGGCATATATTTTTCTTATCTTACAGAGAAGGAACCTATAGTTCAGCTGAAATAATTTGTACAAAGCTATCCAACCTTTTAAAGGCAGAGTACGTAATAATGATCATGGTTAAAGTTTAACCTCTCTCACATACATGATCAAAACCTTGTTAAATACATAAGGAAATATGATGTCAGACCTAAGAGAGAAGACAAGACTATTCACAGGCACCTATATAAACAAAACTTAAAATGTTTCATATAGGGTTGGCTAGGTGGCACAGTGAATAGAGCACTGGCCCTGGAGTCAGGAGGACCTGAGTTCAAATCCAGCCTCAGATGCTCAACACTTACTAGCTGTATGACCTTGGGCAAGTCACTTAATCCCATTGCCCTGCCCTCCCCTGACCAAAAAGAAAAAAAAATGTTTCTTATATCACAGTATTCATATGTAAATAAGTATTAATATAGGTAAAATAATATAAATATAATTTAGCATATATTATAATATATAATAAATAAATATGATAATATAAATATAGGTAAATATAAATAAATATAGATAAATAAATAAATACATCTACCTATCATCTATCTCTATACCATTTATCTACTTAGCTATCTGCATCTCTATGAGCCTAACTCCAATCATGCCATTCCTTTCTCAAAAAACATCCATGATTCCTCATTTTCTTCAGAAAACAGTTAAATGAAATCTTTAGAATACACAGCAGTCAAGGTTTTTCCTAATATGACCTTTTCAAGTCTTTTCTCACTCTTCTCCTACAAATATAGACCAGTCAAATTGGATCACATATCATTCCTTGAACATACCCCTTGCTTTCTTGCCCTTCGCTTTAACTTAAATTGTTCCTCTTCCCTAGAATAAAACAAACAAAAGCTATAGCTGATACTTATATAAAGTCTGTGAATCACTTTACCTACATTATCTCATTTGGTTCTCACAACAACCCTGTTGAAAAACTACAGGCATTATTTGCATTTCACAAATGAAGAAACTGATATTGAGAGGAAGTATGATTTGCCTATGGTCACATAACTAACCATCAGAGGTAGGATTTGAATGTTAAGTCTTCCCTGACTCCAAAGCCAATACTCTTTTCTATTATACCATGTTGCCTTTCAGCAAAGGCCATTTTTGCTTCATCTTTAACTGCTGAAATTCTAATTATAATCTAGGACTCACTTCACTCATTCTACTCTTCATGCAGCCTTTCCAATTTCCTACCAAAGGGTTGTGATTTCTCTCTTCTGAACCCAGTGCTTTGTGTATATCTCTCTCTCTCCCTCCCTCTCTCTCTGTCTCTCTTTCTCTCAGTATTTATCACATTACATTAAGTACTATAGTTCTTTACCTTCCTCTCTTTTCCATTCTACTCAGTGATAAATTTCACAAGAGCAGGGACTGCCTACTAATCTTTCCATCACCTTAATAACCTAGTACAATACCTTGTATGCAGTAGGAATTGGACAAATACTTGCTAAACTGAATTGAGTTACAATCTTTTCTTGTAAGTTAAAAAAAAAAGCATGATACTTGTGAAGGGAGGTTTATAAAATGACTGCTTCTATTAAAATCTTCAAAATCAACCAAGAATAGAAGAAGTGTGATTCAGTAGAAAAGGCATAGATTCTGGAGTCAGAAGAACTGGGTTCGAATCCTGTGTGATCTTGGACAATTCAATCAGTTTCTTAAAGTCTAAAATGAGGTGATTGAATTAGATGGCCTCCAGGAGTAGATTTATGATCCTCTGACCATAATATGAAAAATGTTTATTTGCAATGAAACCAAATAAATGGTAAATTAGACAAAATTCCATAGAATAAAAATATTGCTCACAATGTGGTTTATTTAGTGTAGCAGGTCAGTTTTATTTCTAATCTACAACCTAATGCTCTACTGATTATAAAATCCCCCTCAAAACAAAATTAATTTTGTATGGCAATCTTTGAACATATTATCCAACACTTTAAAATAAGGAGCAAAGGTCTATTACACAACTGAACAAAGAAGAGGGTGTGACAGGCCAAGTAGGTGGGGAATTATTTTTGGAAAACCCTGGTGAATTCATCATCTTCAAATTCATGTAACTAATTAAAATGACAAGGAAATACTTTTAGTCTCCTGTTATGTCCTGCCAGATAAGGATGGAAAACGTGTGGCGAAAAGACCTTTGAATTTGGATCCAGAAATTCTGGGTTGTGATAATAGCAGATAGGGGTTAGGCTTTTTTCTAAATATATATCACCTTGTTCAAGTCATTTACCTCCTTTGATAATGACAATTCTGTAAAATGAAGAAATTGGCCTAGATGATGTCCAAGATCCCTTCCAGCTCTAAATGTACAATGTAAGGCTGGATTGGAAAGTATGGAGACTATACCTGAATTCACATTGGGTCTGATACCAGTTGGTAGGGAAATCATAGTTTCAAGAGGGAGGTTAGTTTTTAAAAAGGGTTTGGGGCAGGAAGGTAGACAGTGATGGAGAAGGGGGAGACAAGATTTCAATCACCATGGAAGACTGCAACACAGATTTTTGGGGAGGCTGGGAACAGTTGCAACATTTAGATTCTATAATTTTCTCATCCCCCATTCTCTCGAGGGGTCTGGGTGTGGAAGAGGAAAAGGAAAACCTTTTAGAAACTTCCAATGAGAACATTCACACATTGCCAACAAGGAAAGTGCATCAGACCCCCAATACTCCTTAAGAGTATAATGTATTGTACTCTTGTGTGATTAGGACTATAGTTCAAGATTAGCAGGTTCCTAGAACATAAAAATTTCAGCATTCATAGTGAAACATGCCAGACTGCAAGTGCCTCACCCCTTGCTGAATATCCTGTTTCATTTACTATAATCACTGCTGCACTTTTTAGGAAAACACTTCAGGGATGGCTACTGAAAATTGGTGAGAGTTTTAAGGGAAAATAGAACAGACGTAGAATAGTTTGGGTGGGGAATATAGTGTGTGTATGTGTATGTGTGTGTGTGTGTGTGTGTGCCCAAAGTAATTGTTTCAATTTCCATGTTGCTTATGTTTCTGATTATATTTCCTTTTCATTTGATTTCTTCACTGTGATCTCATCTCACTTCTTTTCCCCTTCTGATGTGTTTATAGACCCCTCTCTTCTCCTCTCTTTCCATACCATTCCATGGAGCGGTTTTGCTTTGTCCCTTGAATCAGTTGCAGCTAAAACCTCCTAAGTTGATATGGTTCCATCTGTCAGATTCTTCAGAAGTGGAATTTAGACTCTTATCAAAGTATGGCATTTGAGTGAGAACTGAACAAAAGAGAGAATGAGAAAAAGGAGATACCTGTATCTACAGACTCTGGAATGTGGACAACCCATTTAGAAGAGGTATGTGATGATGTGTGTTGTGCATTCTTCCTGAATATCCACTATCAAGTGCATTATGTCTCCATGCAATTTTCATCTTAGTCCTCTTTCCCCTTTAAAGCAGGAATGCTATTCTACAGGGCTCTTCCTTTGCAAAATGGTGCACATTTTTCTTTTCTTTTTCTAATTCTTTGGCTGAATATTTTAAATTCAACCCATTTTCTACTCTTACCTTGATGATTTCATACTCCTTCCTGGCTACCCAATTTTTCATTTATCTGCTATCAAGTTTATTAAAATGTCACATCAAAGACAGCTGCTTTGCCTCTTGGTCTTTTCTTAATTTCTCTCCCTCAGCCCCCTTCCCCTTTTGAGTTCTGTCTCTTAGCCTGTCTGCACAAGCTGACATCTTTGGTTCTCATTTTCAAGGCATTACCTGACTTTGCTTCATCTTTGTCTACTGCCCTTTTCATCTGCAGACTGGTCAGACTTTTTCAATTCATTTCTTTACCAGTGACATCACTGTGACTCACTTGCTGTTCCTAGTAATCAGTGAGTATCTGAAATCTAACCTTAATTATAAATTGCTTGGGGGCAAGGGTCTTATCTGTGATCTATAAAGCGCAGAGAATACTGCGCAGGGGAGATAATTTTGAAAGAAGAGTGTATGTCAGTGATGTGGGTTGAAATATAAGGAGGAGTTTGAAGAAAAACGGGAAGTTTCAAGGTACAAAATGTAACTGATAGCCTCTTAGGGATCTTGAAGAAATAAGTGGTCAACAGTGAAGGGAAATTGATAAGAAGCAACAAAGGGCTAAATAGTTATTTTAAAATAACAGCAAAAAGGAGAACAAGATCTGCATTGCAAAATATGTGGGTTTTAGTTTTTAAAAACATTTAGAAAACATTTTAAAATTATGCTTATTATTTTTGATATTATCATATGTATTCCTCTGGTTGTATTTTAAATGTTTTTCGCCATCTAAAATTGTGAGAAAAAATTCAGAGTGGGAGGAAAGCAGTGAATATTTTCAGCAGCATGGATGAAATATAAGATTAAATCTAAACTTTCCATCGTCCACATAATGAAGTATCTGATGTTTTACTTTAAGGAGGTCAGTTAGAAGCAAAAGTCAATGTATTGCTATCCCTTTCAAGCAACTTTGCAGAAAACTGTCTCCAGACAAATAGCAGAAGGAAGAAGTGGGAACAACATCCTCCATTCACTTCAACCCCCAAAAAGCTCATTTGTAGAACCAAGTAAACATACACATTTCTGCACTATATTTTGAAATCACATTAAGGCATTTCCAGACTGGCATCTGGAATAGGAGCTGCTTTTGAATATTTAGCCTTTGCAAAACATCAGAAGATGAAAAAATGGTTGAATGCTTATCCAGGAATTTGCTGTCGCCCTCCCCCCCCCCCATGCAATACATAAAGATATGAGTATGCATTAATTATAAAATTACATAATTATGAAATTATGAATTGTAACTTCTGGTACTTTTCAAGCATTATTCAGTTTTGACAGAATTTGTTTTATTCACCAATCTGTTTTCACAAAGTTGTGTTGTTTGCTGTAAAGACTAACTCATTGATTGTCTGTAACATTTAACAATTTTTCAATGGAAAGAAAGAATTAAAATTTGTTTCTTGAATAACAATTGACCAGAAAATCTTCTCATTAAGATATTTAATGCCAAACCAGTCATTGTTTTATTTATTTTTGATTGATTTGGTCCATTTTATCTTCAGTTACATTTGCTGCAAGGAAGCTTTTGTATGTTAGCAATTACTGCTAAAGAATGAAAAGAAGAAACTGTCAATGAAGAATTAAGATTCTATTTACACATCTACTGTTAAGCCAATTTATTCTTCGCTTTAAATCAGAAGAGTTGCCTTTAGTAAAATCATTAGTGCTCATAAGAAAATGAAAATGCATTTGAGTTTCAGCAAGTATCTTGGAACATTACAGTTTTCATGTCTTAGCAATTCATTCAGAATCCACTAACATTGTCTGACACCTAGAATAAAGGGGTAAGCATTATTTTAAATGAATGAATTTTTATTCTTCATAGTAGGGCCTTAAACTGATTTTATTGATTTTTTAATTGTTCTTCCATGATATCATATATTTGGTCTCTCCCTGTAATGTGTAACCTCTTGGCAATTGAAGTTATCTGGCATGGTTCTAACAGTCCTATTTGAGACATAAAATCATAGGATTGTGGAGTTAAAGCCATAAGGGACCTTAAAGGTCATGATAAACCTGAATCAGAGTATGCTACTTAAAGAACTCTTTTCTCTCATACTGCTTTTATTTCCCATCCTTGTCTTTCTTGGGGTCTGATTTTCAGGACTGTGTAAAAAAACACATTGCTCATAGTTGCTTCCTCCTTGAAAGGAATAAAGAGTTGTAATGGCCAAGGGGGAACATTAGTAGGGTCTTTTCTTTTGTGTTTTATGTCTTATGCTCCCAAGAGCTACTGAAATGAGAATATTATATACAAGCTTGATAAAAAAGTGAAATATATTAGAAAATTTAGATCACAGTTACCCAAAATGAAAGATGATCAGCATGATTGCAGCATTTGAAGTTATTGATCTGAATTATGAAAAACAAATTTCTCATATAACCAGGAATGAACTGTGATCAGTACTGGCTAGTCTTAGATTTGATGCTGATTGTAATCAGAGTCAAAATAGTATTTTTGAAATGCCTGGGCACTCAAGGGATGATGCTTGATAGTCAACATTATTTAAACTAACCAAGAGGTAGCCCCTGCTCATTAGAAGTTAAAGCTATGTACTACCCAGATTGAAAAAAAAATAGATGAACCTAGAACATAAGGTTCAACATAAGGGAGAATGAATGTATATATAGTATATACAACAAACCAAAGATTCTATGAGATTTTCATTTTGTTTTGTTGGGTGTAGGTGGACGGGAAAAGAAAAGATGGTGGTGGCAATGGTGAATTTTGGTTCAGATTCATATGAAACACATTCAACAAACATTTATGAAACACTTACAAAGTACAAAGCACCATGAGTAGTAATGGGGATATAAAGATATAAATGAAAAAATTCTTGACTTCCAGAGAAAAGTAAATACAAGGTAACTTCAGGAGTGAAAGAACACTTTGGTGGTAGTGGTGGGGGGAATGGAAGAGAAAGGCGTGATCAAGGCTGAAGTAGATGTTAACAAGGGAAGGTAAGTTTCAAATGGATATAGGGTCCCAAAAGCACAAAATCAATATAGGAAAGAAGGGGGAAGTAACAAGATTGAAAGAAAAGGTATAGGGGGATGATTAACTATAGAGATCAAATCATCAGTCATATTTCTCTTGCTGCCGTATAACAAAGTGCCTTCCTCACTTTGCCTCTGCTTAACAGGTCACCCTCCATTTACTTTATAAGTAATAAAACAATCTGTGGTGTAGAGACTAGGCCTGTGAGTTCATGGGCTAAGGAACTCCTGGGTGAGGGTGCTCCCTCTCCCAAAGCAGGTTGGTACCTTCTCTTCAATCTAGTCTTAGAGAGTTTCTAGGACATTGAACAGTGAAGGAATTTGATCTGGGTCACACAGTTATAGCCAGTATGTACCCGAGGTGGGACCTGAACCTAGTACTTGTTGAGAACAACTCTTATCTCACCAGACTGCCTCAAAAACCAAGCAAGTTATGGTCGACTTAATTAATGAAGGAAAATAAAATTAAAAAACAAACATTTCACCAGGAGCTAGTGCTGTTAAGTAATGCTTATTTAGAGACCCTTGTTGAGTTAAGAACATTTGACTTGTGAATGTTCCATACATAAAAAGAGTCATTTCCCGTTCCAACCCACTGAAGACACATTCAAAATCCTCCTCTCCCACAATCCCCACCATGAAGTTGTTTTAAACTCATGGCTCCATCTGGTGGCCATGATGTGGGGAACGGTCTGACAATGTCTTCTCTATTATCTTTTTTTCCCCTACTAGGGAAAGAGCAAACATGCCATGGCACCACCTTTTCTTGGTCTTTCCCAGTTTACATATCTATTCTTCCTTGTGAAATTCTCTCTCTCTCTCTCTCTCTCTCTCTCTCTCTCTCTCCCCCTCCCTCCCTCCCTACTGCCTCTTTCTTCCAATTCTTTGCCTATCTATGAGTTGGATAATTTCTTTTTTCTTTCAATCCCTTTTTATTTTTCTCTTCTCTACCCTTCATTTCACTTATGAGATCCAACTGACCCTAATCATTGTTGGTAAGCCTAACTTTGGGACTAGTGACATATGTAGCAAGGAAAATGAAATTTGGCAAACATTTATTAAGCAACAATTATATGCAAGGTGATCTATTAGGGCCTGAGAACACAAGAACCCACAAATGAAGTGGATTCCTGCCTTCAGGGAACTTGCAGTCTACTTAGGGGTGACAACACATATACCAAAGAGCATGGTACAAGGAAAAGAGAGGAAGGAGAGAGCTCCTGAGGGACGTTGAGGATTTTTGAGGGATTTTGAGAGCTATCTCCCTTCAGGAGCATCTCAGCTGGGTCTTGAAGAAAGACAGTCCATAGAAAGTGCCCTGAATTTATAGTCCAAGGAGCTGAAGTTTGAATTCTTTCTTCTTCCATTACATTCTAGCTATGTGATCTTGAGTAAATCACTGCCATTATTTCTATCTCAGATTTTTCTCCTGTAAAATGAGGAAGTTGGACTAAATGACTTCTCAAATCCCTTCTAACCCTAAATTCTACCATGAACTTTTGAAGTGAAATTAGACATATTAAGAACTTTCAATTTCTATAACACTTGAAAATACCCTTTAGATCCTTTCTGAAAGTCATAGTGTGACACAGTGAAGCTAGCTCAGTATCATAGGGTCATAGATTTATGGCTGGAAAGGGCCATAGAGGTCATCTACTTTAACCCTTCATTTTTACATTTAATAGAGGAAGGAACTGAGGTTACAAGCATTAATTAAATGCATTCTTTGTACCAGTTACTGTACTGGAGATACAAGTCCAAACAAAAAGAAACATAATCCCTGCTCTCAAAGAGTTTACATTCAAATTGGGGAACATAATACATAAAATGGAGATGGAAGAGGGGAAGGATGACAGGAAGTCCTGAGAGCCAGAAACATAGAAGAATGAAGGAAGATCCTCATAATGAAGTCTCTAGAAGGAATTCACTAATGGGAGAAGTGAACTGAAACAGAGGGACATTCCAGGATGTGAAGGCCCCATGCACTGAGGGAAATTCCAGTGTGAGAAAGCAGTTGAGGCATTATGGCAAAGCCCAGAAAGGTCCAGAGAGAGAAATTAGCTTATTTTCATAAGGTAACACAGGTAATAAGTAGCAGAGATTGGATCTGAATCCAGGTCCTTTAATTCCAGATCCAGTAATCTTTTTTATTTGTTTCCCTATCCACTCGCTCTAATTAAAACTTATCCTTAAGTACCAGCATCTACTCTACATAAGAAAGCAATTTCTTAGTCAATTTGCTTCTGTTTCCTGCTATTTTTCCATTGCGAACATACAGTATTAATGGATACTTCTTCCACGAATACAGACTGCAACTCCAATATGGCTTGGTAGATGGTCTTTGAAAGTTGCTATGGCTGAGAAATTTATTACTCTGGGAATAATCTGGGAATGAGACTTTCTGAACTGTGCTAAAGTGATCTGCAGAAAATAGACATATAGTCCACCACAAGGCCCAAGTTTTCCTAGCTTGGAAGGATATGCCAGACCTGTTATGTCCTTTTAAGTCACCACTACCATATGGTAAAGAACCTATGTAGGACATTTAGTTAGTCAGTCAATAAACTTTTAAGTGCCTGCTACATACCAGGTACTATGCAGTTAGTAGGCAATTTCTGTTACCTTATTGCTGAAATAGGTGTTGGTGGACCAAAAACATAAACACCATTGATTACACTATTTATATGGAACTATGTTCTCAAATCCAAAACCATTTGTATGTTGGAGACTTCCTATGTCCTAGTTATAAATGTCAACTGCAGTGGCTTTTTCTCAATCACCAACCTAATGTATTCTTTAAGCAATTAATTCAATTAAAGGCTCAATTTAGTTAAGTTCAATTCACTTCAATTCTGTTTAACTGATTGAGACCAAGGTCAAATTGCTTAACCTATATGGAGCTAAAGTACTAGACCTGGAATCAGGAAGACCTAAGTTAAAATCCAGACTCAGACACTTAGCTGTATGACCCTGGGCAAGTCAAATATACTCTTCCTGCCTCAGTTTCCTTATCTGTAAAATAGGTAAAATAATAAGATCACACCTCCCAGAGTTGTTTTGAGAATCAGAAGACAAAATATTTGTAAAATACTTTGCCAACTTTAAAGCACTATATAAATGCTAGCTATGGTTATTAATAACTAAACCCACTCTAAAAACTACTATTCTAGTGTTTATTTAAGACTATGCTCCTATGTCTAATACCACAAAGGACAACAAGATATACAACAAGCATAAAGATAAAGATAAAGAAAGACAACAAGCATAATCCTTACCCTTGAGTTGTTTATCAACATTGCTGGATAAATGAGACTTACACACAAGAAACAATCTGCAAACAATGAATACTAGGCAGTATATCATTAAGTGCTAGGATTTGAGGAACAGATTATGAGTGATAAGAGATATTCAAGGGAAAAAAAGAGTAAATGTGTACTAGGGCATTCAAAGAGGGTTCTACATAGGCTTGGGGGCCTCAATTTGGGTCCTAAAGGATATAGAGGATTCAGAATTGGTAGGAAAAGATATTCTAGGCAGGAGAGACTGAAGTAATGATCAAACAGAATCAGTGCAACTTTGAAAAGTTTGTGGTCAGAAATCTTTTAGGAACTAGCAAGATGAAATTATGTATTTTGGTAGTCAGAAGCTGAACTAACTTTAAAAAGCTTCTTTGCATAACATTAATATTATAAGATGCTGTCACTCTGGTAGAAATTAAGTCTTAGAGTTTATGTATATTTTTGTATTGTAGGATCAAACAGCTATTCTAGAGAGTTTCATTTACCTCATCCCCTCAACTATGTGAAAATGCATGTCTATCAGGGGCAGCTAGGTGTTGCAGTGAATAGAGCACCGGCCCTGGAGTCAGGAGGACCCAAGTTCAAATTCGGCCTCAGACACTTAACACTAAAACTAGCTGTGTGACCTTGGGTAAGTCACTTAACCCCAATTGCCCTCCCCCCAAAAAAGCAAAAAAAAAAACCCAAACATGTATGCCTATGGACAATTTTTTTGTCTACTGACTCAGTTATTTCTTATCAGTATAATGGAAACATTAATATTCACTTTTGACCTCGGGGTTGCTGTGTAGTTTGAATGAGATGATGTATAGATAGGTGTTTTATTACTCTCAAGTGCTATATATAGAACACATACATACATATAACTATATATCATATATAGCACTATATTCTTATATAGCTATAGATAGTGCTGTATAACGTAGGTATCGAGTGCTATAGAAAACATACATTGCTATATGTATAATGGAGGCATATATTATATATAGCATTATATTTATATGTATTTATATATAGTGCTACATATAAGAGAGCTATTGAGTGTTATATATAGCTCTCTATCTAGTGCTAAATGTAAGATACCTGCTAAGTGCTTTATATAATACATACATATATAGCTACATACAATCTAGCTATCAACTGTCATATATAATGATACATATATGGCTATATATAACATAGCCATATATTATATGTAGCATTACAATTTATGTGTAGCTATATATATGGTACTATATATAATATAGCTATTGAGTCTTCTATATAATACACATACACACATAATGCAAAAGGCTTAAATACAAGGGAGTTTGGGAGGGAGACTCTAGCCAATCTGAGGTGATCAGGAAAGGCAGAAGGTCTTGTTTGAGCTGTATCTTGCTGAAAGAGGGGGATTTTAGAAAGTGGGGTAAGCAGGGAGGGCATACCAGGCATGGGAAAAAACCAGAGCAAAGGCCCAAAGACAAAAGGAACTGAGAAAAAAAACTTGTTTGCTCTGATTGTAGAGGATGGGAGGGGTGTGATGTATAATGAAGTTGGGAAGATAGGTTGAAGGCATGGCTGTGATGGGTTTAAAAGGCAAACAGAGGAGTTTCTTTTTGATTCCAGTGGCAATAGAAGCCACAGGAGTTTTCTGAGTAGGTGAGTGACAATGGTTACACCTGTAGTTAAGCAGAATGATTTTAGTGACAGTGCTGAGGCTGTGATGAAAAAGGGAGAGACTTCCAGCAGAAAGACCTATGAAGCGACTCAAAATAAACTAGGTGAGAGTTATGAGGGTGTGAGTTAAGTGGAGAGAAGGGGTCACACAGAAACATGATGTAGATTGAGGGAGGTGGCTACTTGTTGGATTTGAGGACTTATGAACCTGGGAAACTGGAAAGATGGTTGTGTCTGGCAAAAATAGGGAAGAAGTGTTTTGGGGGAAAGAAAATGAGTTCTCTTTGGGATATATTGAGTTTGAAATAATAATACCTAATGAATATATAGCACTTTTAAAATTTCAAAACTTTTGGTAAATGTTATCTCCTTTAAAAAGCTCCACAACCTCTGGGTACTAGGGGTATGCCATTCCCATTTTACAGAGAAGGAAACTGAGGCTCAGAGAGGTTAACCAGTGGACAAAGATAAGTGCAAAAGATAAATCAGTAAGAAAGGAGGATCATAGAATTCCAGTATTAGGATCTTAGAGGTTATTTAGCCCAACTCCAATCTTTAACAGGTGGGAAAACTGAAGCCCAGAGAAAACATGCTTGACTTGCCCAAGATCACACAGGTAGCAGAAATACCCTTAATGTGAAACTGTGGCAACAATCTGATGCAACTTTTTGATTCTATGCAGAGGCAGTGCTATGTACTGAAAAGAGCTATAGGTTTGCAATTGGAAGACCTGGTTGTAAATCTTCAGCTCTGCTGCCCTACTACTGTGCCTTGTGACCTTGGACAAAGTCTTCAGTTTCTCCTCTGTAAAAGGCAACAGTGGCTCTAGATGATCTCTAAAGTGTCCCTTCATTCTAAATCCTAGCTTCCCTTTCTAGTGCTTGGTGATTACACAGTAATATTTCTATTTTACTGCCTACAAACATAAATACCTTGTTCCAGAAGGGTTTCTCACAAAATGTAAAAAGATAGGGACTAGGAAGAGAAACAGAAAGGCATCTTATGTGTAAATGCAGTCTCTGAGAATAGATTTGAACTGGTCTTCTCACAGGTAATTCCCTATGGAAATAACAGAACAAAAAATACCCACTCTAGAAACCAAGATGGCAGGCAATCAACAAGCATTTATTATGTGCTTAATATATGCCAAGCTCTGTGTGCTAAGCATTGGGAATTTTTTTTAAATGCCAAAAAATATCCCTACCCTCAAAGAACTTACATTTTTAATGTAAGTTATATCCTAATTTACATTCAACAGGTAAATAGCTAAGTACATACAAGATATATACAGAGTAGGTAGGAGGTAATCTTAGAGGGAAGGAATGAACAAGCAGCTGGAAGTAAGTAGGGGGCGAAAAGACCTCCAGGAAAAAGGTAGATTTGATTATTTGATCAACTGAGATAATATTTTTATAGCATTTAGTACAGTGTACTATACTATACTATAGCACATAGTAGGTGCTATATAAGTGCTTTCCCCTTTCCTTCTCCCTTCCCTTCCCATTCCTTGCCTTCCCTTTTTCCATCCCATCACTTCCCTTCCCTTCCTCTTCCCCTTCCTTTTCTCTTTCCTTCCTCTTCACTTTACCCTTCCTTTCCCTTCCCCATCCCTTCTGTTCCCTTCCCTTCTCTTCTCCCTTATTTAAGAATATGCCATATGAGAAAAAGAAAAAGAGGTGATGAATACTGAGAATGAAGCAAATTTACTCCCACACAACCCAGGAAACTTCTAAGTAATCCAAAATTCCTGGAGTTTCCTTTCTTATCTGCTAGATTTTTTTAATCAAGAATTTGACACTTAGTATCACACTGTATGAGCAATACAAAAATACACTGACATATAGACATACCAACCCTTGCCTGAGTGGATTGGTTTTCAAGGTGTAGTTTGAAATGTGACCTGTGCTCATGTCATCAGTTGGAATAAACCAAGTATGAGTTGTCCTAGGTCCTGTGACATAGTTTCAGTTTCTTGCCTAGGTAGCTTTTTCAATTTTCCTTGCACTGCTCAGATGAAATATGTACTTGCTTTTTCACATTTGCTCATTTCTTTTGATCAAAGTCCATCTTTCTGGGTCCTTCCACCTCCCATTTGCCACACAATCTTCAAAATGTTATTGGTTTCCTTCTCTTTTCCAATCACTCATCATCACACTGAAAGGTGAGCAATTTGCTTAAGGTCACATTGGTAGTAAGTAACAGAGCTGGCATTTGAACCAAGGACCTCTGACTCGCAATTTCATTAGAGCTCTAAGGTTCTTTTTTGTTCTGAGTATTTGTGATTATATCTTCTACCAGATGATATAATGAGGAAAATAAATATGAAATTGAGAGTCAGAGATCCTTGGTTCAAATTCCAGCTCTGTTACTTACTACTGGTGTGACCTTAAGTAAATTACTCACCTTTCAGATCTCACTTCCTCATTTCTACAATGAATGAGTGATGACTTGTAAAGTCCCTCTGAGCTCAAGACCTGTGAATCTATGACTATTGTCATCTACTAACCTAGTAGTCGTCCCCGCTTCCCCCTTGTATCCATGCCCCTTGGCCCATGCCCCTCTCATAGCATCACTACGTCCAAATGCTACCGCGGGGACAATACATATCCAAAAGGGGCACCTTCATATTCTTTCTAACAATTTCGATCTTCCTTCCTTTCACTTGTATGTCACAAGAATTCACTTAAGGCAAAGGACCTTTCAGCAGGTTTTGGAATTGATGATATACTCTGGATCGCTTAAGTGATTTTTTTTTTTAATAGAGCCCAAACCCTAGTTAAAGTTGTTATAGTTCTCATTTTCTGAAACATTGTAAAGTTCTAAGTGACTGTCCCAAATAATGAAAGGAAATGATAACATTATAAATTGAACAACCTTCTTTCAAGTAGTTAATTACTTTTCAAAGTTCAGCTCAAACATCGTTTCTCACTTACATGAGGACTTTCCTGATTTCCCCAGCTACTTGTGCCACCCCATCAAGGAAATGATTCTTCAAAATCTAAATTTTTTATATATTTAAATATGTATGTGTGGTCTAATTTGATAGAATGAAAATTCATTGAGGGTAGTGACTGCTTCATTTGTACCTTTTTAAACCCACCTCTGAACACAGTGCCCATTGCATAGTAGGTATTTAGTAAATGATTGTTGATTGGTTGATACTAGTTAGCTTTTTTTTCAGGCTGCACCTGGGGTATCCAAGTGCTGTACTTATTTCCCCAAAGGGGAAGCTAAGGTAAAGAGGATTAGCAACTTGCCCCCAAAGTATGTGAGCTCTGACTAGAATGAAAGCCAATACAAACTACTGTGGTTTTATATAATTATGGGAAAATACATTACTTTTTACATAAAGAACCTCCCAAAACAGCCAAAGAAGAAGGTTCTTTCAGAAACTCACTTAACTTTCCATACTCTAAAATACATTCTGAAATACAGTTTCCAATTGACTATAGGTCTCTTTGCTACACGTTTGGTCCTTCTGATCATTCCTCACCCCAAGTCCTTTTCCATCCTAGTCAGATTCCTATACGGAAGGAATTGGGGAGTTGACAGATTTGCCCTTGTCACCTTTTACACCCTACAATTCAAGTTACCTGAGAAGCTGTTGACAGCATCTTCGGCTTCCAGAAGCCCTCTTTGTTTGGTCCCCTGCAGCTCACTTTTGGATTTCCAAACAAGCTTTACCATCCTGATCATCTCTGGCAGCTCCCAGGTCAATGGTCCCTGCTGATAGTCTGGCCGGCTGCCCATGGAAGAGGGCAGCAGACCTTCTCGTGGAGTCCACCTTCTGCCCAGCTCTGCCGAGTTAAAACATCGATCTAGCACAGGCATTCTGCCCTGTTCTCCAGAGGTGCTGCCGCCACCGCCGCAGCTGCTGCTGTTGCTGCTGCTGCTGCTGCTACCAGAGGGAAGCTTCTTCACGGGCACGGGAAGACGAGCAGGAGAAAAAGAAAAATCACGTCCAGAAACTGAAGAGGGAGGCTTCTCCAGCCCTGCAGGGCAGGCAGCAGCACTGCCCCTTTAGTCTCTCAACAAACTCTGAGGAGAGATTTCCTTCCCAAGACTCCTCACTGGTGAGCGATCTCAAACAGTTACTGTACTTCTCCTTCCTTAGATATAGAACGCATTTCCCCCCCTCTCTCCCAGGCACTGAGTTCACAACACTTAATTAATCCCAGGCTACAGCTGGAATGACAGCAGGGGAAAAAAAAGCCACCGAGGTTTAGCATTTGCTTTTCCTCCTTTGCCCTTCTTCATTTATCTATTCTTTATTTTCTTTTGGTTCTTTTCAAAGATCATCCAAACTGCTACAAGGCACCAGAGAATTCCATGAAACGGAATGGGGCTTACTTCTCCTTCATTGTCCTGTTTCACGGTAGGGGTCTGTTATCTGAGGTTCTCAGGTGAACAGCTTCTGGTTTAGTAAACTGAAAAAACTTCACCAAACCATGCCCTGCAGCCTGAAGGAGTCCTCAATAAACAGAAGGAAGCTTGAACAGTCCAGCCTAACCAGTTCACAGCTGCCTCTCTCTGGATGGCCTGGCAGGGGGCCATCTCTCTCCTTTCCACTAATGACTGCATTATGATGAAGATATTAAGAAAGCTGTTTGAATTTATCCACAGCAACACAATTAAATACTGCAATCTCTTCTCCCTCACCCCCCTTCCCATTTCTTCTCCTTGCTGTCCTTTGGTTTTCAGCAAACCTAAAGGGGTTTTTGACCTATTAAGTCAAATCCCTTTGTAACCTCAGCTGCCCTTCAGCTGGAAGGGGAATAACATTGATTCACATTCCTAAGCTAACAGTGAAAGAAGTGAATTAGGGAAACATCAAGATCTGCATGCATAAGTCCAATGCTGTTGTGTAATCTGAACAAATAACTTAGTTTTAATTTAGTTTCGAAGAAAAGTAACAGTTAAAATATATATATATATATATATATATATATATATATATATATATATATATGAAAGAGTCTGAAAAAGATCAAGGGGGCATGTCTGGCAAGCATGAGAAGGAAGAAAAGTAGCTGGAGAAAGTCACTTTCCCAGGAGATAGCACTGTGAACTTCAGATCTGGGCCCCAGAACTACTGGGCCTCCACCTGAGACAGTTCATCCAAGGACATTCAGGATGGGTTTAACAATTTCCCTGCAGTTTAGAGATATAAGCACTAATCTTGGAAGTAAAAACCCAATATAAAAAAAAGGAACACACCCTTGTAGATGACATGAAAGGCCCTGGACATAAACGTAAATGAGGCAGTATTGTATTTGGTACTTTTGCCAACAAGTAGGGTTTATAGGAACATTTTGAACCCAAGTGTTCACATGGATATCCCTTATTTTCCTGTAGCATATTACATCTTTCCCTTTGCATCCCTGCATTGCAAAATGCTTTATTTTGCTTGGCATTTTCTTTTGCTGATGTACAATCAGTTGTTCCTGATCTACATTCCTTTTGGGGCTGGTTTATCATACGAAAATCTGATGTTTCTTCAGGGCTGGGGAAGGAAATTTAGGGGAGAGGAGGAGGAAGACTGTCCGGAGACTTTTATTTTTACTCTCCCTCTTTTTAAAGGAGGCTGCTGAAAGCTTCCTTAATATGTTTTCTTATTATTATTCTTCCTCTCAACCCATGGCTAATAAGTTTGGTTTTTCCACACTGAATTCAATGACTTGTCCCCCTTTTTTTTTTTTCCCAGATGGAAAAGTACACTGGCAAACAAATTCTATCTTTCCTCATAGATGAAGAAGATCCAAGAGAGTGTGCTGAAATATAAAAGTATAAACATATGAAAAAGGCACCTGGTGCCTTCCCTTTGTAAACTCTGTGATCAAAATATTAATAAAGCACTTATAATTATTATACCTATGCATTTGAATAACCTACATTTGAGTATTCAAAGATCTGCTAATAAGAAAACCATACCTTTTCTCATTTCTTTTTTCCAAGCAGAGGTAAGAGGCATCAAGCACTGGTATGATGCTTTCATTACTTTTTTTTTTTTAACAATCATTGCTACTTTTATTTTGCCATTCTCATTAAAATTTGAGACATTAAAGCTTTCTAGAAATTAGATTTTTTAAACATATTAGTTGCACATGGACTAATGGAGCTTACTTGCTTTTTGTCTGGATAGGATCTTAAACTCATTCTACAGTCACAAACTTCCCTGATGATACCAACCCAAGGGCTTCCTAAGCATCTGATTGTTTTTATTTTTGTTCAGTTATTTTGCCATAGTCATGAGTATCAGGATATCCTGACCCTTTGAACAAAGGGGTTAAGAACAAAGAAAACAAATATATGATTTTATATGTCACACACTAATACACTAATACAGTTCTCTGGTTGCACATTTGTACAAGAATGGCATTTTCTTTTATCTAAGATTGCATAATTTTCATTGTAATCTAAAAATTATTTTACACATTTTCTCACAACAAATATGGAGAAGTTATAAATTAATGGATCATTAAAGATGAGTCCTTACTAACAGGGTTGAATGTGATGGTTTAGAAAAGAATGAATCTCCATTTCAGTTGTTACCCTCTAAGAGGAATGAAACATGTTTGAAGTTTTGAAAAATAAAAATGCCATTTTAAGAATTCCCTCCTTATTTTGTGAGGATCAGGGAAAGGACTCTACATTGTCTTCATCCTGGACTAAAGGTTCAAAAATACCACGAGAAAGGTCATTCTCGTGGTATTTCTGGCTCATCTAGAAACAGGAAGTACAGGAAATCTTGCGAGAAAGTCTGGCTCAAGAGATTTTTTGGCTCAACTTTTCAGACCCAAGAGATTGGGATGGTTCAAATAAGCTTCAAATAAACAGACAGCATTTTAGCACTTGTCTGAGTCTAATCTTTCAGGTTCAGTCATTTTTCTTCTAATTAGTTTCAATGATATTGTATCATTATTGTCTTCTAAATTGTGATGACCAGTGTCTTAAAAAACAACAACACACAAAGAGGTTTCCTCTTCATTTGTTCATCAATTGCTAGAAAAGTCTGTATCTGGAAACTTGGAACACAAAGACCTTGGAGAAAGAAATTAGTGGAGATGAGCTGTATGGAGAAGTAATCGCATTATAAAGGAGTCTTCTAATCCATGTGGCTGATCTAATCTCTTTCATATTCTGAAATTAAGATGGCATAAAATAACAAGATTTCAGATGGATTATATGCAAAATCTCAAAATACACTCTTTTCTTTCCAGATACCATAAGTAAACTTGAATACTGCTTCTGGCAAAGAGTTGTTCCCCTTTCTCCATGTAAAAGAAAATAAAACTAAGTCCAATGGCATTGGTCCACTGCATACTCAATTCTAACAAGTCTTCTTTCCTCTGATACTTACAAAGAACCCCAACATAGCAGGGTTCAAGGAAGAAGAAAAGTCCAGGCTTAAGAACAGGTTTAAGAACCTGCTTTCCTGGCAGAAGCTCTAAGATTTATTTTACTTCCACTTTTCATGTAGCATGCAAGGAGGGATGGTGTCTGCTATGCTCATTGGCATGTCATTAGCTCAACACCTTGAAAAACAGGCACTCGATAAATATTATTTGATGATGGCAATGATAAGTACATTGATGCATTGTACTTCTAACAGTATCTTTTTTTTTTCTGGGAACTTCAAATCTGAATTTGTTTCTTTGTGTTATCTCTCTTTAGATTAAGTACAACACATATCAATTTAATTTTATCCAAAAATTTTCACAGAGCCCAATACCAAACATAACTTTTTTTTTTTGCTTTTTGGAGGGCAATTGGGATTAAGTGACTTGCCCAAGGTCACAAGGCTAGTTTTGTGTTAAGTGTCTGAGGCCGGATTTGAACTCAGGTCCTCTGGACTCCAGGGCCAGTGCTCTATTCACTGTGTTACCTAGCCGCCCCATAACGGTTTTTTTTTTTTTAGCAACTCAAATATTCATATTAAATAATAGCTCATTTTAATAAAGCACTTTAAGATTTGCAGAGTGCTTCTATCGCAACAAGTCTGCTAGTTTTACAGGTGAGTGAACTTGGGGAGTTTGGATGATCTGCCCATCACTTGTGTGGTCCATGTCAGGGCCAGAATCTGAACCCAGTTCTCCTGCTTCCTGTTTCCTTGTGTTCTGTGCTGCCTTAAATTGCCTTTTACAGTAGACTGGTCTGAGGGACAAACGGTGAAGGTACTTAGCCCGGTCAGGTTTTCCTCTCATAGTTGCAGTTCTCATCAACTTGGATCAGTAATGGGGAAAAAAAAAGTGAGTCTGTCTGATGTTCTCTAAACCAAAGAAACTCCAACAACCCCCAACGTCCTTCTGGAGAAATAGAAATGTAATCACTCTGGTCTTAACTAATCTCAAAGGAGCAATGCCAGCAAGTAAGCAAAATCACTCTCTCTCACAGACTAGAAAAGACTGCATATTTCCACAGTCACATGAAAACTGGGTGGGGACTGAAGGTGGGGGAAGAGGGGCAGGGGGCCTGGGAGAAGAGAGGTGAAAGACAAGGTGACAGAGTCATCATTCCAGTTTCACAACAGGTGTCTCTTAAATATTCCTTCTTTTCTTATTCATTCTGAAGATATGCATGAATGGTAGTAGCAGCAGGAATGCCAGCAATTGGTTTGGTGCCAGACAGTGGAGGAAGCACCTTACGGTTCTCTTTCCAGTCTCCTGGAGCTTGCCTGGCCTTCATTAACCCAGTGCTCTGGTTTTCCTTGCATGAAAGTCTCTTTCCTTTCCCTACCCCCAACCTCAATACCCCACCTCCCCCAACCCCTCATCCCAAACTACCCCATTACTTCTCTCTCTTTCTTTAAAGAAAGAAGCCAGGGTTTTTAGTTGGCATCAGACCTTTCTCCTGGCTCTTAGCTTCCCTAACTAGTGCCAAATCTACTGTCTCCAACAGTTCTCCCACAACAAATCAGTCTAGTAACACAAAGCCTTGGGTGGGGGAAATGGCAGGAAAAACTTAATTTGTTCTACTTTGCTACACTCTCTTTTATTATTTTGTTCCCCTTATATATGTGGCCTCCTTTTCCATTTCTATCCATAGCTAGTCATTTGCTAGTTGGGTCTGTGATGCTGGCATTACCCTCCCTGGATTTAGCTTTTTATAAGTGGTTTCTGAGTTTTCTTATTATTGTAAAACACCACACATGGAAATACAACAAATTTCCCTTTGCTTCTATTTTCCTCATTTGTCTCTGGCACCTGGTACCGTAATAAAAAAGCAAACCAACTTCCTCCTTCGCTCTATACCCAACATCCATATCTTCTTGTGTATGTGCTCACAAACCTATTTATCCTTAATGCTATGCTATTTTTCCAGGTTCTGACAGCTGAATGTCAAACAAAATGTTTCTTTCTTTTTTTTTTGTATTACAAATTTATTTTATTTTCAATTCATGGAACAAAATAATCATTTCCATAGCACAGTACAAAATAAAAAAGATGATTGCACATGAAACTGCAAATCTACCACGTACAACTTGCTATTCTCTCCAAATATACATTAAAATGTTTCAAGCAAATCTTACTTTATCATTCCGTGTTTCCCATGATAGTACAGAAGTAGTGTATGAGTGAAGGGGGTAGACTTCTTGGGAGATGAGATGTGGATGAGTGGACAAGCAGATTTTTGAAAAGCAAGGGATAGTGGGTAGAGTTGAATAGGAGGAAAGACTCTATAACCAGACAAGCGGGAAGTCAGTGAGGTAACCACAGCATACTAATTATAACTGTTGTATAACTCATTTCATGAACCATTGCTAGAGGCATCAGTTTGGATTAACTCTAGTGAGGATTTTAAACCTCCAAATGATTCCAAAAATCTATGTATTAAACCCTAATCATGGAGTCCAAGAATCATTGAATTTCAGGGTGGGAAGCCATGCTGGCCACCTTAGTCCAACTCACTCCTTAAAAAGGATCCCTTTGATAACACACTGGTAAAGTGATCATTCAGCTTATATGAAAATATATCAAATGATGGAGAACTTTCTTCTGGCAGAAGCTCAGTACATTTTTGGATACTCTAGTTGTTAGGAAATTTTTCCTTGACATTAAGCCTGAATTTTCCTCATAATTTCCACAAATTGTTACTAGTTCTTCCTTCTAGGGATAAGTAGAATAAGTCAAATACACTTCTACATGATGCACCTTCAAATACCTGAATATGTCTATTATATCCTCCCACATATTCCCATTGTCTTCTTCTTTCCAGGCTCAATGTTCCAATCTCTTTCAACCAGTCCTCATATGGAACATGTAGACTTGGAACACCTTCATTACCATGGTTGCTCACCCCTGGATTCTCTAACTACCAGATAGTCCTTCCTAAAACTAGAACTGAACACAGTAGTCCAAATGTGGTATGATGAAGGCAGAGTATAATGGGATGATCATCTGTTTATTCCTGGAAAATGTGCTTCTTCTCTATAATGCAGTCCAATTATTAACTGAATCTAGTCCCACATCTCCAACTGCCTGCTAAACATCTCCATCTAGATATCTCAATGGAATCTCAAACTCAACCTATCTAAGGCAAAACTTATTTTTCCCCCCTCTTCTAAACTTACTTGCCCTCCAAAAGCTACCATTTCTGTTGGGGGTACCACCATTTTTCTAGTCACTCAACCTCGTAATCTTAAGAATCTTTCTGATTTTCTTTCTCCCCACCTGCCTCTCCCTCTCCTTCCAATCAATTCAGTACCAAACCATATTGTTTTTATCTCCATAGCATCTCCTGAATCCACCCTCTCATTTCCATTCATATTACCACTACATAGTTCAAGACTTTATTACCTTTTATTTGGACTATTGCAATGGTCTCCAAATAAATTTCCATGCCGCTAGCCTCCCTCCATCTCTAAACCATGCTCTGCACAGTTGCTGAATTGATGTTCTGAAAGTCAGTGTGACCCTTCCCAGAACCCTGAATGGCTGACTCTCTCATCCCTCTAGGATCAAAAACAAACTCCTCTGCCTGGCATCTAAAACCCTTCACAATCTGCTTCCACACCCCCTTTCCCCCCTACCTAACCTTTTTTTTTTTTAAATGTTAATCCCCTTTATGACCCTACACTCCAGTCAAATTGACCTAATTGCTGTTCCCTAAACTTAACATTGGCAGCTAGGTGATGCAGTGGATAGAGCACTGGGGACTCATCTTCATGAGTTCAAATCTGGGTTGTGTGACTCTGGGCAAGTCACTTAACCCTGTTTGCCCCACTTTCTTCATCTGTAAAAATGAGCTGGAGAAGAAAATAGGAAACCGCTCCAGTATTTTCACCCAGAAAGCCCCAAATGGGGTCATGAAGAGTCAGACACGACTGAACCCAAATTCATTCTCTCTCTGTTTCTGTCTGTCTCTGTCTCTCTGTCTCTGTCTCTCTCTGTCTCTCTGTCTCTCCATTTAGACACCCTGCAGCTTGTGCCTGGAGTGCATTCCCTCCTCACCTCTTTGAGGGCAGGAGTTATTTGACTTTTCCTTTTGCTTTGTTAGGGTCCAGCACAGTGTGTAAATGTTTGCTGATTTGATGATCTATAGTTAAAGGCTGAAGCCTGAATTTTTGTAATGGATATTGTTTATTATACTCTTCATAGTATGTTCCAGTGCTTTAATTATGCTTATGATTCCATGATGGGCAACTTAAGTTTCCTTTACCATAACCATGACTTCTCATGCAGTCTGTAGTGATGAATGGGGATATTTGATTTCTGAGCCCTATATAATGTCTTCTACATATTTTTAGGCAGTGATCATGTCTCCCCAGGCCTCTTACTGTCATTATTTCACCAGACTGAACATGGATGTTTCTCTTAACCTTTCTATTAGAGGGTTTATTGTTCAACTCATTTTTATCACTTGAATTGCCCTTATGTGTTCTCTCTTTAATTTGTCAATTTCCTTCTTAGAACCGGAGAATGGAACTGAATTTAATGCTCAAAGAGAAACTTAAATAAAGTCTGAGATTTGTGGGGGTGTTTTATTGTTGTTGAAAAAGTGACTTTTGAATGCTGGAAGCTGCTTAGAGTTGCACTAGACTAAGACCACCTCGAGGAGATTAGAAAAGAGATTACCTGGACCACATCAATGAAGTACTGGGATGAGAATTTTCTTTTCCCCTTAATATTAAAAAAAATCAATGAGGCTACTAATAAGATAAAGACTGTCCACATGTACTACCAGAAAAGAAATGAAAAGTAAATAAACATTCCTGGTTCCTTCAACTGATCAATTGATTGCCAGTCTTTTCATCATTCCAGTCACCCTCCTCTGGGCACATCCTAGTCAGTGTCCTTAAGATGTGGTACTTGGGAACTGAACACAGTACTCCAGGTGTGGTCTGGCCAGAGCAGAATACAGTGGTACCTCCCTCATTCTAGACACTATGCCTTTATTACTGAAGTCTAAGATTGAGTTAGCTTTTTTGGGGAGGGGTAATGGGGGGAGGAATGACATGTTGACTCACATTGAACTTGCAATCCACTGAAGCTCCTAGATCTTTTTCAAAGGAACTGTTGTCTAACTATGCCTCTCCAATCCTGTACTTGTGAAGCCCTATTTCACTGAAGTATAATTTATTTTGGGTACTATGACTTCACTGGTGTAGAGAATGTCCCACAAGTAAAATCCCTTTATGAATGTGGATCAGCACTGACTCTTCATCTTAGAGTTTTAGAGAAATTCCTGGCCTTGCAGAGAGAGGAAGTGGATTTTCCAGGGTCACCCAGTCAGGTCTTGAAGCTGACTCTGAGACTAGCTCTCTATCTATGACATAATCATGCCTTGCTAAGTGTAATTTATTCCCATTCAATTTCACCTCATTAAATTTAACCCATCATTTTAGCCCATGGAGAACTTTTGGAATTCTCTTTCGTCAAATATGAGAACTATTCCTCCAAGAGTCCTTGCCCTTAATGAATTTATACTCTATACAATATTATAGGTAAATGTATTTAAAAAGAAAGTGCAAAACAAGGTTATATAGGGGAAACAAAGGACTCTTCTCTAGGAAAATAATACATTGGAGTTGGGATTTGAAGGATGGGTAGGAATCCATCAGGTTAAAAGCAGGAAGGAAGAATATGAACAATCTGGACAAAGCCAGAGAGAAAGGAAATTTTCAGGTGACACACTGGTAATCCATCATGGGAGTGGGGAGGGAAGGGAATAGCATTTATGTAGCACCTATTATATGCCAGCCACAGTGCTTTACAAATATCTCATTTGATTCTCACAGCAATTCTACAAGGTAGATGCTATATTTTACAATTGAGGAAACTCAACTCCATTTTACAGTTGAGGAAACTGAGGTAAACAGGGTCAAGTGACTTGCCTAAGGTCACACAACTGGTAAGGCCAAATTTGTACTCAGGTCTTCGTGATTCTAGGTCCCTGCACTCGATCCACCATACCACACAGCTGCCTAATTTGATGGGTGCATAGAATATTTGGAGGTGAGTAATATGAAATAAGTCTGAGAAGAAGAGTAAAGGAGAATCTTGTTCTTTTTCCCTCCTCTTTTCTTCTTCTTTTCTTTTATTAAAAAAAAAAACTTTTCTCTGAAAGCTAATAATTGTAAAATAACATTCATGAAATTGTTACACATCCCATACAAAACAAACAAGAGATGACTTGGCTTCCACAAGAGGGACCTCTCCAATTTCTTGCACACCAGATATGAATATTTTTAGTAAGAGTTGAGAAAGACCCCAATCTTTAAGACATTGATATCTTCAGAGCAGAAACACCAAGTTTCTATGCAGAATACCCCACATAGGAAATAGGTATACTCTCCCCTTCAGGAAAAAGGTAAAGGCAGAGGCTAAAGGTCTGTGCTGACTGGGGTGGGGAGCATTCATAATTCTGAGTTACTCTGTGGGTTTTACTTCTGCCTTCATACCTTTGCTTTAGCTTTCATGTTAAGGTGAATGTCAAACCCAAGCCACTCTGGTGAATAAATATTTATGGTGTGGTCTCACAAGCCTACTGGTTAGATGGACAGTTTTGCAAGATTCTATCCACACCAAAGTTCTCTCTGACACACACATACATACACACATACTAACACACACACACACACAAACACACAAATTAGTTAAGCCTATTTCTCTCTGCCCCAACTTCCTTCAGTAATATTTTGTTGAGCTCCTATTGCTATTTTCAGAAAGGGTGGAATTACAGACGCAACTCTGTCTCTTTGATCTCCATCACTGGGAACATTGCCAACCAAGACCAGCCCCTTCATTTAATTTATTAAAGAGCTGTGTGAATCGGCCTGTGGATGAAGGCAGGCGATCTTTCCCACCGTAAGATTCCAGGCAGTAACAGAATGAATGGCAACCAGATGGTCTCACAGAGATAGAAGGATGGAAAGAAATAAAGGGGTCATTCATGGAAGGAAGGCCATAGTTGGTGGCCCAGTGGTGATGCTGAGTCATAGAAATGTGCTTCCGGGTCACAGAAAAAAAAATCAGCTGAGAGAACCAATCATAAGTATTACCCTTTATCAGGTAAAGCCTAGAATTCATGCAGCTACAGACTTGGGACTGTGCAGAGAGAGGAATTCCTTGCTTGGGAATCAGTTGAAAGAAACTGGAAGAAAAAGAGTAAGCAAGAACGTGAGGTTGGAATGGAAGCACATTTAGATGATTAAAAATTTGCACTGTTAACTAAACAAGAAGGCCCAGGATAAATGAAAGCATCTGTTCTTAATTGAAAACATGGGGGTTTCTGATGTCTTTTTTTTTTCATTGTATTTTCTGGTTCCTATAAGGCTATGGGTAACACTTATGCTGCAACATATAAATACCTATATTGCCTGATAATGTGTAGGAATGCTAATGTGTTATGAAAGGAAAGAGTTAAGAAGTTCAAGTTATAAGATAAAAAAATCCATAAGTCTCAAATTTGTTCTCATAGACTCTTGAATATTATTATCCTCTCATCAGAGGAAAAGGAGGTGCTGAAGACCTTCTAGGACTAGGTCATCTGGTCCAATAGACACCTGAATGGGAACAGAAATTCTTCCCACAATACCTATTTAAAATGGTCTATCACACTGTTTAGCGACTTCCAGTGATGGGGGAATCCCTTACCTTGCAGGGTGGCCTATTCCATTTTTGGACAGCTCTAATAGTTTTAGGAAGTTTTGCTTTGCATGGGACCCTAAAACTACTTCATTGTGACTTCTTGAGGTGCGTTTGGAATGTGTTATGTCCCCAGGCATTATGCTTGATTTGTGCACTTGACCCAATCAATCAATTCTCCAGGGCCTTATATAGACGACCTCTAGGTGGCTCCTTGGGGACAGTGCCTGGAGTCAGGAAAACCCAAGTTCAAATCCCTCCTTAGACACTAGCCATGTGATCCTAGGCAAGTCACTTAATCTCTGTTTGCCTCAGTTTCTTCATCTGTAAAATGGGGATAATAATAGCACCTTCCTCTCAGGGTTAGTATGAGATTCAAGTTGAATAATAATGATAAAGTCTTAGCACAGCACCTGGCACATAGTAAGTGTTATATAGGTGTTAGCTGTTGTTATTATTATTACTATTATTATGTACTTATTGAATTGAATTTTCTGCCGGTTTTCACATAGAGTCCTTGTAAATATAATCTATAATTGTATATCAATTTATTGTATTTAAATACATATACAAATACAAAAGCATCAATACTATTGTCTCAGTAAGGGCATATTGAATGAATGAATAAGTATACTATTATCTTAATCTTCCAAAAAATGCAATATTGAATTTATTTTTAAACTTTCCTTTCTATGTCATAGAAAAGCATCTTTTCAGGGTAGCTAGAAAGTCAGACTCAAAGTCAGGAATACCTGGATCCAAGACATACCTTGGACACACAGTGGTCATATTACCTGGGACAAGTCACTTAATCTTTCACTGTTCTGGGCAACTCCCCAGGAATATAAGAGGCTCACCTGTACTGGTAGAAGGAGTTTTCTCACCTGGAAGTTCTCTATATGAATGAAACTATAGGTATAGTCCAAGTTCTTTTATATGACAGCCAGTATGTAATATATGCTGTATGTAGACATATATACTTACACACATACATATATTGCTTTGTTTTCAAAGTGTTTTTAACATGTTGTCTTATTTGATCTATATTCAGATCCTTAATAAATTTGGAAACTTTCTTACCAACATTTCAAAATTTAGTGTTTTTCTCTTCAAGCTTAATGTTGCCTTTTATTCAGTTCATTCAACAAATACTTATTAAGCCCATGTAGCAGGCTGGACTGGGCACTGGGTGATACAAAGTGAAAATAAGACATAGTCTCTCCCTTATAGCCTAGTAAGGGAGATAGGATGCACACAAGAATAGAAATAGCCTAAAGTTATGAACCATCTATTTTTGGGGGGAGGAAAATCCCCAAACTATGACTATAATCCCTACTGAGGCACTAGCTGGATGTGCAATATTGGGAAAGTTACTTTACCTCTTCAGCCTGAGTTTCCTCATTCATAAAATAAACAGGTTGACCTAAATAATAATTTAATCTGATCTAATAAATAATCTAAGGTCTGTAATAATCTAGTTCTTTCCTTTTCTCATAGAACTTTGCTTGGTCTACTCTTTTTCACTTATCACACTTTCCATTATATCTTGAAGATTTATATGCTTTCTTTTAGATTTTTAAGCTCCCTGTAGTCAGAAGTGATGTCATTTTTCATTTTTGCTTTCCCATTGCCTAGCTCAGTTCTTTGCAAATGGTAGACATTAAAATATTTATTGAATTAAACAACTTCTCCAACTATTTTGAAGGGGAAAATATTCGTTTGGATTAATTTTGGTTTGTTTATAAAAACATAAGAAATACTAATTTATAGTCACAACTTTTTTTCCTCTGGCACCTGGAAGTCAGGAACTATTTTAAATAATGTTTAAAGAGACTAAAAGACATGTTTCATGGCTTTTGAAAAGTTTGTTTAGCAAAATTAGATATAACAACTTGGTTTAATAAGCCAACAGGACCTCTTCATTCAACTCTCCTTTTCTTGAGTACTCACTAAGTCAGAGTGGCTTTTATTGCTGTTTCCCAAAAGGCAGCATAGCATTCAATTAAATTCAATGTGCACTTAGTAGTGCAAGAAACAGTACTAGTGACATGGGATAGCAAGATAAAAATGAAAAGTCCCCTCCCTCAAAGAATTTGTGTTCTACTAGGGATAGACAACACAAACACAGATAAGTAAATGTGAAGTATGAACAAAGGAAATACAAAACAATTTGGGTTAGGGAGGGAGCATTAAAACAGGGGAAATCAGGATAGATCTCCCAGAGGAGGCAGATTTGGGCTGTCTTAAAGGAAGTTTGAAAGGGCTTTGTGGGTAATGTGCTGGGTTTGGAGTCAGCAAACTTAGTTTTAAATCATGCCCCAGGTACTTACTAGCTGTGGGATCATTGTCAGTCCACATAACTTCTCAGAACCTTGGTTTTCTCATATATAAAATGTGATCAATAAGAGTGCTTGTACTCCCAAGGTAGTACCTGCATTGTAAGCAAAGTGCTTCAAAAATCTTAAAAGTATTCAATCAATGTGAATTAGTATTTTTAGTATGAACAGAGTTCTGGAGAAGCTGAGCTTATCATTCATCTCATTCATCACACCATCACCCATTATATATAATGGAGGTCTACTGTATACCCAGAGAATCTCAGAGGTGAGGATGCTAGGGGAAAGATGGCATCTCTCCACATGGAGAATTCTAGGGAATTGTTACCAGGAGAATAGTTATGATGTAGAAGGGAAGTGTTTTACAAAGATAGACTGTGGAACATGCAGAGACATTCAGGAACTGGTTCTGGTTGGCTAACCATGATTCAAAGAAAGAGGAGGCTTTTCCCATTATCCATGGAGGAATTTGAAGAGGTCTATCAGTTTTAACTTTGTTTTTCTTGGTCTCATCCCTCTTTGTATGTGTGGGAGGGATGGGTAGGAGGTTATTGGCAACCAGTAAATGAATTGGAGCTCACACCTTTGTGAGTTCTAAAGGTACAGAGAGCTGGTGGGTATCTGGTCATTTCTGAATTTGGATTCGAAGCCTTTCTGCTCATTTGTGGAAGGAATCAGTATTCAGAGGTATTCAGAGAATGGTATCTACTTTAGTATCATGTTGTTCCAGAGTCTGGTTTTGCTGATAGCACCTTATTAGTGCCCTGGGGAGCAAGGACCAAATTTTGGGAGTGATCTTTAGCATCTAAGCCTAATGGTAGCTAAGATGTAGCCTCATGAGGAAGTTATGCCACATCTGGATATGAACTTGGTGGCAGTAATGCTACTACATAGGAACTGAGCTAAGATTGAGCCCATGTCTCCAAACTGAGGTGAGGTGTGTGTGTGTGTGAGAGAGAGAGAGAGAGAAACAGAAAGAGAGAGACAGAGAGACAGAGACAGAGAGACAGAGAGAGAGACAGAGAGACAGAGAGAGAGACAGAGAGACAGACAGACAGAGAGAGAGAGAGAGAGAGAGAGAGAGAGAGAGAGAGAGAGACAGAGAGAGAGAGAGAGAGAGAGAGAGAGACAGAGAGAGAGACAGAGAGAGAGAGAGAGAGAGAGAGAGACAGAGAGAGAGAGAGAGAGAGAGAGAGAGAGAGAGAGAGAGAGAGAGAGAGAGAGAGAGAGAAAGAGAGAGAGAGAGGGAGGGAGGGAAAATGTGTATATTCTTGCTGTATCTTTGAAGTAAAAACTAATCTAAAATTAAATGGCTAAATGGAACTGGTATTCTACTGGTCCCCTCACAATTGGGAGAATGAAGTCATTGGGAACTTGAGCTGATGGTATATAAAAGAGATGCTCACACACCTCTTGGGGTATTCCAGAACCTTGAGGGGGAAATGTAACAAGTCTCATTCGGAAAGAGATCTGGAAAAATCTATGTTATTATATATGTCATTAGCAAAGTTGCAATTATAGAATCTTCGATGCGAGGATGAAGCAAACATCATTCATGAAATATAATGTGTGATTTACATTCTATAACTTATTGTAACTTTAACATTCTTACTGAGAACATGTCACCTGTCTTGTAAAATGATCGTCTTATAATTAATTATATAAATAAATTAATTATTATAATAGATGATATTTGCAAATTACTTTAAGGTTTGTAAAGCCCTTTTCATAGATTATTTCATTTAAGCCTCCCAACAACCCTGTGAGGCAGATATTAAAGGCAATATTATCCTCATTTTCAGATGACAATGAATCTCAGTGGATAAGTGACTTGACTTTCATTTTACAGCTATTAAAAGTCATAGGTAAGGTTTGACTCCAAATCATCTTGATCCCAAGTCGGCCACTCTCTTCTGTGGTATCTGCCCAAGGTTTCTTGAACAATCATTATTATACTTTGTGCTTCTCAATTTTCTTTGCATACTTTGAACCTTTTCTCTATTGTTATCTTTATGAACCACAGACATGTATAGTAGCCCTAGCCCAGAGAAAACAAAGAAAATTTCTCATCTTTCTGAATTACCAAGGGATGAGTATTTGGCTCAAAGATAAATCTTCCCCATATGTGAGAGTAGCATTAATGGAAGATAGGAGTCCTGATCCATACTTACAAAGGAGGTTAGAATCTGGGCCTTTTAAAATCATTATGTTCTCCTTCATTGCATGTGAGTTGGTTGCTAAAAACAAGCTATCCTGAAAGACTAAGACATACAATTTACTATTGAGATGAACCATTGTCACTACTAGGAAGCAGTATAAAATTCTAAAAGCATAGTATCTATATATTGTTTAAACATAGTTGTAGTAAGACCTTAACTTCTTCTGACCTAAATTCTTGGCCTTCAGAAGCAGGGAATAAATGACGTGGAACTGGTGAGTGGCTTCCATTGGATTTGCAGAAGACTTTCTGGGCAAATGTTTCCCTCTCAGAGGCAATTGGCAAGACTGCTTTCAATCGTCCAGTGCCAGTTGCATTCTCTAAACAGCTTTACCGTATGAAAAAAAAAGACCTTTAAATGTTTCCTAATGTTAAGGAAATAATTTGAGTTTCTCTTCAGTCATAGTCCACAGTACATGTGGCAAATTCTGATCTGGCCTCCAGCTTTTTTCCCCTCTCTGGCTTGCTGTATCTTGGATGTAGAACTAGGGGCTAAAGAAAATAATTTCTCTAATAGGTTCGATACCTTCTGTTTTTCTTCACTAGTTATACTTTTTGATTTTATTTTTATCTGATAAACCTGGCTTTATAACTCTCTTATAGGAAAATGCAAAAATTATAGATTCAGTACCATATTTTTATAGCACTTTATTTCACTAAGAACACCATAAATGTGAAGTACTTAAGCATTTCTACCATCATCTTGGAAGGATCTTAAGCACCATTTTTCATTAACAAAGGAAGAACTTTAGAGAATAGAGCAGTAAAAAGACTAGTATCTAACAGACTCTTGGCAAAGGGGGTTAGGTGAAGACTGAAGAATTCTGGGTGCTCAGTTCCTCTGTTCTTAATATTCATTCATTCATCCATCCATCCATCCATCCATCCATCCATCCATCCATCCATCCATCTATCCACCCACCCATCCATCCATCCATCCACCCACCCACCCATCCCTCCATCCATCCATCCATCCATCCATCCATCCATCCATCCATCCATCCATCCATCCATCCATCCATTCAATAACTATCTAAGCAAAAGAACACATTCTTAAACCCTGACTAATTAAGCCCAACTAGATCCAGTCACTTGCCTCTCCATTCTCGTGTGCTATACAGTTTTTATATAGCTGATATATTTGGCATTTTTATATGTTCTTTGGATGAAATATTATACTTTGTAAAGTTTTATCTTCCCTGTTAGACTGTAATGAAATTTCTCTTCTCTTCCTCAAAGCATTTATAGCAGTGCTCTGCATCCAATGGGTGTTAAGTCAATGTGATTATTGCTGTTGTTTTAATAGGTAGGGTTGTACAGATGTGTGAAACAGCCACAGTATTGCTGAGAAACTTTGGATAGAATACTTAGGCTGCAAAGTCTGGGCCCTGTCCTTAACCTAAATAGTTTTTTGGTTCCCTTCAAAATATTTATGGTGTGATTTTTTTCTTTGTCTTGAAATAGTCTATAATTATGCATTTTTTTTCAACATGGGAATAAAAAGCTGCTGAAAGAACCCTATGTTGGATTAATTTGGTTGTCAATATGCTCTAGGGATGAATCTCATCCTGGATTTCTCCAGTTGCTTCTTCTTTCTCAATGAAACACTTCAGGAAAATGTGCTGCTGGACTGTTGTTTCCAATCTTTTCTTGAGTTATGTCCTCATGTATTGATGCACTTCATGTGTAAAAGGAATTCCCCAAAATTGACTTTCATTTCTAGTAGACCCAAGGGCCCTGGGAAAAAAAGTTAAACTGTAGTCTTAGGTATGTATTAGGTTTTATGGATATGTATGTAAAGGGTAGCTCCCATATATTTGATAAATTGTCTGTATCCTTTGTTTAATATACACCAAATTTCTATCTACACTACAGGGTTATTAGGAGAAAGGTCTCTGCACACATAAAGGTGACATAGACATGTGAACTGCTATTATTTCCTTGTTCTGCTTTCTACAAACAGCATTTCATTAACATATTGACAAGCTAAGGTCTTCAGTTTCCTGTTCTCGTTTACAAATAACCACAAGGTCCTACTGTCTCCTTTCTACGGTTGAAGTTAGCAAAATTTTTTAGTTCCTGGTAACTCTCAGTGAAACTAAACAGTGTTTGTGGAAGCTACTGGTTGTCACAGGAAGGCCTACAGACAATGGAATAGTGGAAAAGGAAAAGAGACCAGACCGTAGACTAAAAAAAAAAGGGAAGGAAATAAGAGAAAAAAAAAAGAATGGGACAAGATGAAAGCAAGTCTGACAATTATTTTGCATGATACTCGTTGGACCTAGTAGTGCAGAACTGCAATCACCTTGATGCCATAGTATGGCTGCCAACCTTACACTCCCCACCCCTCACCAACTTTTATATTTTCCTCAGATTTTGACTTTCTGCCTAAATCCTGACATATTCTAAGGACTCTCCAGACTTTGTCCTTGAAATTGTTGTTCTCTTTACTAGTCATACTTTAAAACTCTTCTACCCTACACAGACTCGAAATTTGGGGGCCATTTTCTCCTTATTCTATGAAAATCCATTGTAATACCTCACTTCTTACACATACTCTGGAGCCCCATTATAACATTGCTTAAACTTAGAGCACAATGAGTCATGAAGTAGATTTTTCCTTGATTTGAATCAAGAGGGACCAAAAGACTCATTGAGTTCATAATATGGAGAGAGAGAGAGGGAGGAAGAGAGGAGAGAGAGGAAGAGAGGGAGGAGAGGAAGACATAGAGGGAGAGGAAAAGAGTTAGAAACAGACTTAGAAACAGAGAATTACAAATATAGAGATATAGGGTGTGTGTGTGTGTGTGTGTGTGTGTGTGTGTATGAGAGAGAGAGAGAGAGAGAGAGAGAGAGAGAGAGAGAGAGAGAGAGAGAGAGAGAGA
>NW_027187391.1:9384791-9389791 GCF_028583685.1 Petaurus breviceps papuanus
AGAGAGAGAGAGAGAGAGAGAGAGAGAGAGAGAGAGAGAGAGAGAGAAATTGACAGACAGATGAAGAGAGACAGAGAAAGGCTGTAACACCTCTCAGGCCATCTTGTGGCATCATTTCTGAGGTCAGTAAGTTTTCATCTGATTGATTGAGACACTGTTGGAAGCTGTTTTGTTTTCTCAGGCCATAAGGATATTATTTAGCACCAAATTTCTAAATGGTGCCCTTTTATCCCCCTCTCCTCTAAAGGGAAAGCGTCTCCAGGAGGATTTCACTTATTACTGGAGAGTAATTTATGCACAGAGAGAATGAAAATGTCATCATCAAAGGGACTGCCAGACTTTCCAGATTGTGAGGAAGTGAAAGATGACTGGGCCAGGTGGGATCAGGAGAATGACTTATTTTCATGCTTGAAGAATTGGTACTGCTTTGTTAGGGAAGAGAATATGGTGTGGGCCACTAAAGCTTTGAAGTTTCCCACAGTTACTAGATCTCCTCAGAATTTTCTTCTTTAGGGCAGTGAATCAGCTCCAGGCTGTATGAGCTTTTGACCAGTACAGAGCTTTTGGGGTTCCCAGTATTGCTTAAAGAGTGTGGTTTGGTGTTGAGTGTTTTGGAGGGTCTTTTCCAAAAACCAGGGATAGAGGACCCCAGAGTGAACAAAGGAGTTTTAAACTCCTCTAACTCTTAGGATTCTGACTAGGGTAAAAGTCTCCTTGTATTTTGATCTAGGCCTAAAAGGCTAAGAACACTAAAGGAATACTAAAAGTATTCCATTAAATTGGGGAGTCTTGGCTTGGGATCCATGAACTTAAAAAGAAATCATAATTGTATTTAAATTTATTTGGTTTCCTTTGTAATCCTATATGAATAATTTTTAATTGAAGATTTTTTTTTTGCCCTTTTGGAGGGGGGAGGGCAGGGCAATTAGGGTTAAGTGACTTGCCCAAGGTCACACAGCTAGGTTGTTTTTTTTTTTTGTGTTAAGTGTCTGAGGCCAGATTTCAATTCAGGTCCTCCTGACTCCAGGGCGGGTGGTGCTCTATTCACTGCTCCACCTAGCCGCCCCTGTAATCCTATTTTAAATGAATTTAAAATTATAATTCTGAGAAGGGATCCATAGGCTTTGCCAGAAAGGACTCCATGATGTATGGACAAGTTAAGAACCCCTGCTTTAAGCTGATAGGAACCTGGAGCTTTTCAGTTTGTCTGTTGGTATTTGTTGAAGGAATTAAAGACTGAGTGAATGAATTAAGTTATGTCTTCTGAGTAACATCAAAGTCCTCTGATTCTACCACAGGATTTAAGGGACAAATGGGCAGTGACCAGCCAATGCCAGGTATTATCAAGTACTGCCAGGCATCATAGCTGATAGCCATTTGCAACAACCATTAGGTTCAAGAGCCATGTGGAAGTTGTGGGAATCTTCTCTGAGCTCTTCCTTCCTCTATCTTTTTATCACACTTTAATTTACTTATTTCTTGGGAGCCCTTCCTACCCATCTGTCCATCGCTTGCTATTGGGACCAAGGAGCATTGTCCCTATGGGGCACTTGTCTTTGCCAGTCAACAGCCTTAACCACACTGTCTGAGATTGTCAGGAAAGTAGGATGTCCTGTGGTGACAACAACATGTGAATCAGCCACAGTGAGCCACTACAGTGCTGCTGGGAATGGGACAGGAAGGTCACCCTTCCTGATACCTGAAAAGCGGCTGCTTCCACCTCCTGCACTGTGGGTATCACTGCACATGGTCAGGGCAATGGGGCAAAAGGGATCACTCTGGCTCTTCATGTGCCAAGATGAGGAATATCAACATCAGGGCCCAAAGGTTGGAACTGCTGGGGACAAAAGGTTACTAAACATTAACAGTCACTCCATGGTGTAGCATAGCTAAGAGTTTGAGGAGAAGCCTACAAAGAAGAAAGGGAAAAGAATAATAATCTCTTGCCCACCTTCTATAGGAAAAATCTAAGGAAAAGTTAAATCACACATCAGGTGGACAGGTGTGCTCAGCTTTTCTAGTAATGTGGCTAATGATGGATCTGAGGAAATCGTTCTCAAAAAGCAAATGTTTTTATGCTAGCAAATACCATAATCTCTGAGCCTCAGTTTCCCCATCTGTAAAAAAGAGGAGTTGATCTAAAAGTTCTTTTTAACCTGATCTTTCATTAATTCTAATTCTAAGGTTTCCCTTCTTGACTTCACGACTGTGAGAGCTGGTTAATCCCGTTCTTTCTCTTTTCCACTGGTGAAATAAAGATCTTATTTCCTACAAGTTAATGCCTCATTCATATGAGTGGTGGCAGCTCTTACAGAGTACCACTTAATTCACTGGAAGAGAGAATTTGCTAAATGGTACTTTATTCTGCTGTAAGTGTTTAGTCTCACCGAGGCAAACTATTGACTCCCACAGAGTCATTTATTCCTCATAGGAACAGGTCAATTTTAATAACAGTACTTGGTATTTCTATAGTGTTTTTCTTCCTAGGACTTCTACAACTCTAAAGACACCAGCTCAGTAATTTCAACAATATCCCCATGAGGTAGGTACAAACAGTAGCTCTGCTCTTATGGGTAGGGAAATGTAGCACAGAAGGGTAATTTATGAGACCACTCAATACTTCATAGAGCTCACTGAGAAAGCCTGGCCTGCTGAATGCCATAGACACCAATACTGGTTTGGCATTTGCCTGTCCAGACAGGGAAGCATCATGGATCAGGTACAGGTCAAGCTACATACAGAAGGCTCTCCCAACTTTAAGCTGGATTTGTTACTGGGCTGCTTATTCAGCTTTCCAACATTCATTTGATAACCCTTTTTTGCAAACTTGTTGTATATAAAAAGCACTGTATTTGGTGCTATGAGAAAAACTACCACATGGTCCCTGTCCTCATGAGGATTGGGCCTGGGCTCAAGCTTAGTTCTCTTTTGGGGGAAGGGGTTAGGGTGAACTGAGAAAACTGTATACAGTAGATGAAGATTCTTTTAGACTTCTAAGAATTAGGGGGCAGTTAGGTGGTGTAGTGGAATAGAGCACTGGCCCTGGAGTCAGGAGGACCTGAATTCAAATTTGGCCTCAGACACTAAACACAAAAACTAGCCATGTGACCTTGGGCGAGTCACTTAACCCCAATTGCCCTCCAAAAGGCACACACACACAAAAAAGACTTCTAAGAATTGGACTTTGCCTAAGGAGACTATGACTAGTTTTGAAGTCTACATATCCATGAGAACTCCTTTGGCACACATTCTCACCCAAAGGTTGTTTTAGAAGTGACCTGACCTACTGTTTTTGTTCAGTTACTCCAACTATATGTGACTCTTCATGACCCCATTTGGGGTTTTCTTGACAAAGATACTAGAGTCATTTGCCATTTCCTTCTCCAGCTCATTTTATAGATAAGGAAACTGAGGTAAGCAGGGTTTAGTGACTTGTCCAGGGTCACACAGCTAGTAGCATCTGAGGCCACATTTGACTTCTGGTCTCCCTGATTCTTGTTCCCTAGCTCTATTCACTGTATCACTTAGCTGCCCATGACCTGACCTGTGGGATGGGGCTTTTTAATTTTTTTTAGTTCAGCACGTTTGGATGACTTGGGTTGGAATTGATGACCTTAGCATTTGACTTGTCTAGCTTTCTTCCCCACTTAAGCAATATGGTAAGGAGGCAACATGGAACCATGGGACAAGTCCTGATTCTAGAGACCGAGGATCTGGGTTCGATCCTCCTTCTGATGTTTAGCACCTATATGACCTTGAGCAAGTCAATGAACTTCCCTGGACCTCAATTTCCTGATCTGAAAAGTGGGGCAGGGATTAGGTTAGATTATTTCTCAGGTTCCCTTTGAACCCTAGACTTGTGATCCCAAGGTACAGGAAGTTAGAGTCTTCTAGGGGAATTAAATTGCTTGTTCAAGGAAATATGAAAATTTGGAAATGAAAGTCAAAACTGAAACTTACACTTAAGGCAAGTGTCAACAAAACCTTTTCAGCGTTCAACACCAGCACATTTACTTAGGAAACACTGAACTTGTCTCCATAATACAGAAAAGTGGTTTGTGTGCAGGAATGAAATAGTAGAATGTTGGATGTGGTGCCTTGACGTCCTAGTTTGGAGTCCCCAGACTCTAAAGCATGCAATAGGCACAGAGAATATGTTGTTACTTAATAAATACTTAGTTAAGATGAATTTCCTTCTTTCCCTCTTCTCTCCATTTTCCCTCATAAATCTGGTGAATCTACTTTTTATCTACATTTTGGATGATGACTTTAATGGTAAAATTTAAAGTTTCTGAATTCTAAATATGATATTGAGAAAGTGTCCTGGATCAAAAATTAGAGGTTGTTCAGTGATTTTCAGTAATGTCCAACTCTTTATGACTCCATTTGGGATTTTCGTGGCAAAGATACTAGAGTGGTTTGCAATTTCTTTCTCCAGCTCATTTGATAGATGAGGAAACTGAGGCATACCGGGTTAAGTGACTTGTGCAGGATCACTCAACTAATAAGTTTCTGAGGCTGGATTTGAATTCAGGGAGATGAGTTTTCCTGACTCCAGGCCCAGTGGTGTATTCACTGTGCCACTTAGCCACCCTCAGCAGAAGACCTGGGGTCAAATCCCAATCCTAATACTTACTACCTGTGTGACCTTGGGTAAATCACTTAGTGTCTCTGGGTCACATTTTCCTCATTTGTAAAATGATGCTATTGGACTAAATCTCTTCCATTCATTCAACAATAATTAAATGACTAGTAGGAGACAGCTACAAAGAGAAAGTCCAACTGTTTCTGCCTTCTAGTAGTTTACATTTCATCAGGGAGAAACAACATGGCAGGTCTTGACCTCTGAATCTTCCTTAGAACTGGCAATAATATGTTTGTATTCTGTTTTTTCTAAGTCATCACTGGAGTCTTTTGAATCCCACCAGATTCGAGCCCTGTGGTTGGCACAGTTTAAGTCACTCAGCATTAAAGGATGTAATATTATAGAAAAATCCAGA
>NW_027187391.1:9394791-9411882 GCF_028583685.1 Petaurus breviceps papuanus
AATAAATTAACCAGATCTGTTTATTAATAGTCTGATACAGGTCCCATAGAATGTGGTTTTGAACATGGCTTTGAATAGAAATAGTTCAGGGTAAATCTATGATTCAGGGGACCAGGATTCCTCAATTCAAGTGAGTATGGTGTGTATATTGTATGATAAGATGGCAATAAGATTTTCTAGTTTCCTAACTTATATGATTTACTAGGATCATGTCTAGCCATAACCTGCAAAGAACTGAGCATGCTTCTCAAAAACTCAGTACATGGATTGTATTCCAAATAAAGAGATCTTTGATGACTCTCATGGATTTCCCTTTTACTAACTAAAACCCTGACATGACTCATTCCCCTCCTCTTGTAGCATCATAGACAGGGTGATGTGGGAAGAACAGAGGATTATGAGTCAGAAGACCAGAGATTTAATCTAGATTCTATCACTTACTTCCTGTGTCACCTTGGGTCAATCATTTCCTTTATCTGGAATTCATTTTTCTTCATTTTGAAAATGAAGAGGATGGACTAAATGTACCTGGAAGATTTCTTCCAGCTCTAAATCCCACAAAATTGACTTCTATGCTGTTGGATTTCCATAGAATAGGACAAGGATCTAGATTTGCCAGATGTCTTCCTGATGTTACCCTATCCCAATTCAATTCAACAAGCTTTTATTAAGGCACCCACTATGCGCAAGGCACTGTGCCAGATATTCTTAGGAAAATCATCTTTGTCCTTAAGGAACTTATAGTGTCTACTGGGTTACATCTAGGCTATTTTTATTTTTTATTAAAGAGATAGTCAAAGGGGTAGACACTTATAAAATTTATTACTAATGAATCTAAGCTTTTAAAAAAAATCTAGTTTTGCTGCATAGTTTATGATAATTTGTGGTTCCTAAATGATGCAATTAAGGCCCAGCCTGAGAGAAATGACTACATACATGTAGGCTTTTTTAGAAAGAAAAAAAAAAGGAAAAGAACCATCTTTTTGTCATTGACTATTGTAAGTTTCAAAAACAAACATTTGTGTTAGTTCTGCATATGTTACATCAAAGTAACATCATTTGTGTTTCTGCTTCTTTCAAAAACCCACTGTGTAAAATTTGGCATCTGTGAACCATCCATCTCCTTTTTTTCCCTGACTCTTTGTGAGACTGAGTTAGTTACTTGAACCGCATGTGTAAATCACTAATCCAAAGTCTCTGTTCCTCCAGCTACAGAATGGAATTAACACCTCTTGTCACCTCCCTGAAGTGAAAGGTTATGTCCAGAATAGAGAATTCGTACTAAGATGAGCACATTGAGTTTGTTGGTACTAGAGGATCGAATTCATATTATAGGTTGTTGTGAGTATTTTTCTTTGAATCTGATCCAAATAAATCATCTCTCTCTCTTTTTTTCCTGAGATAGGGGTTCTTTTTTTAAATATATACTTTGGAGCATTTTGTTGTCCTTCAGTGTACATCTTAGCAATTTTCTCCCCCAGAAACCTCCCTATACTATGTAGAAAGATACAAATAACATATTTTATTAGTTTGATTTGATCACCGGAAGTCCCTGACTTAATAATTAATAGCTACTGCTGGCCATAGGATTCCCATTTTGCTCCCCATTTTAATCATCACACTTTGTAAGAACCGAGAGCTTGCAGACTTCCAGAACGAGCTCTGAGAAAGCACCTGGCAGGAATGAAAGTCTTGGAGAAGGAGGGGGGAAGATGAGGCTAGAGATGTTTATTTTGCCTCCCTTATAGCCACACACAACTATGTAGAACCCCTAATCACATATGGACCATTACTTCTTAGGACTTCCCTCTTATCTTTTACCCTTTGACTCAATAATACCATTACTGGGTCAATACTCCAAAGAGATCAAAGTGGAGAAGGACTCATATGGAGAAAAATATTTGTAGCAGCTCTTTTTTGTGGTTGCAATGAACTAGAAATTAATAGGGTGCCTTTTTCTATCTATTGGCTATTTACAAGAACTCTTTCCCCATTCTTTCCTTCCCGGAGGTCCATTCAACACGGGATCTTAATTCTTCCAGGGCTCACACTATGTATATGTATGAGGTGTTCAGTTGCTGGTGAGGAACAGGACAGGTGTGATGAGTAGACAATGAGGAGGTTCAGCAAGACGCCTTATGGATGAGACCAGGACTGGGCTTAAGTGAACCAGAGGCAGGGGTTGGGGGTAGTAGGGGAAGGGAAACTAAATCCCATGCCAACTGCTTCCACCTTCACTCTCCTAACTCTCTCCCCTCTGTTTCACTTAGCACCAGCTCTGATCTTTTCAGTGAGGTGTCTGGTTGTATATCCTCACTCCTCATTCAAAGGACCTGTCTTGTTTTTTTTTATTTAGTACTCTGGAAACCCAGAGTACGTCTGGGAAAGGCCCTGGATAACCTGAGACTGCTTCTCCTCTGGCTTCCTCTATAAAGGGGAAAGGTGATACACAAGCATTTAGTAACTGCATAATGTGCCAGTCACCCTGCTTAAGTACTTTATGTTTTATCTCATTCATTTGATACTTACAACAATCCTGTGAGACAGGTGCTATTATGACGCCATTTTGGAATTATGGGAACTGACAGAGGTTAAGTGACTTGTTCAGGGTCCCACATCTGGTATCTGAGTCTGGATTTGAGCTCAGATGTTCCAGAGTTGAGTTGCACAGTGCTTTAACCATTGTGACCTGTAGCTATGATAGAGACAATGTTAGCACCCATTGTGACCTGGTGTTTCCCTACAGGACCTAGGACAATGAAGAAAGAAAATCCGAGGGAGGCATAAGAGGGGTCTTTTTATTTTTGGGTGGTTTCCCTTCTCTGTACTAGCAATAAAAATTGCAGAGAAAAGCTGGAAAGGTTTTATGCCTGATTAGTTTCTGTTCATGGGCTAAAGAATGAAGAGAAAAATCCTGGTCAAAAGCAATAAGTAGCAGTAGTAGACAGGAGGCAGAAAAATTCCTGGGACCTGTGAAATAAAACAAAAGGAGGGACTAGGGTTTATGGGCTGGGGGACAGAGGGGAGTGGCTTTCAGGGATAAAGAGAGTGGAGGCCCTTGTTCTCTTCCCCCAGCTCCCTGTCTGATCACTGATGCTCCTTCTCCCAACTACATCATGAGAAATTCGAGGAGGGAAAGATCATTTTTAACTGGGCTGTTCCATAAAGGAGTCAGGAAAGGCTTCATTTTTACTTATATATATATATATATATATATATATATACATATATATATGTATATGTATATATATAATATGCAAGCTGCTTGAGAATAGCAATTGTCGTCTTGAATTTTTTTTTTTGTCTGTATCCCCAGCATCAAATATAGTGCCTGGAATATAGTAGGTGTTTAGTAAATGTTTAATGATTGACAATATATGTATAGAATCCATACACATTATGGCTTAGGTCTACAGCACAGAAAAACAATCAACTAATTTAGGATCTATTCTTCAGTTCCAAATTTCTAAATATAAGTTAACTCATTCTTTATGCATTGTATAGAGGTGTGTTCCTACAAAAAATGTTCACTGAACTCAGATCCTTGATGTGAAATTCAAACACGCTTGTGAAATACAAACAGTTTTGTTGAATTTTGGACATTACTTCAATCATGGAATAAACTATTAGGTATTTCCTTCAACAAAGCTGAACGTTTTGGTAAAGCAGAAACAAACCATTTGCTTGAAGCTTAGAGGCTAATTAATACATCTGTTTGTTGTTTTTCCTATTGTCATCTAATCCTTAGCTTTTTGTTTATATCCTAAATTGTCTTATTTGAGCTACTTGGAAGTTACAGTGCCTGTTCTATGTTCTGTCACTTGAGAAAATTTGATATCTATTAACTTTTCATTGATTATATTAGCCTGTGGCTAATTAGCTAGTTTGGTTAGATAATACAAATATACTTCCTTTTATGAACCATTTTATATATCAAAGACCTTTGGGCAGATTAACATTCATTCTTTGTCCATTGAGCAAACATAACTGTTGAATCAACTGCCAAGAATTTAAGTGTCTACAATGTGCCTGGCACTGTGCTAGGTTCTGGGGATACAAAAACCTTTGATATTCAGAGCTTTTTATGTGTGAAAAGCTATGCAAGACACTGTGAAAGATAGAAAGTTTAGAAAATATACACACTCACAAAACCTACATTCGTCGATGAAATCATGACCCCTCATCAATAACAAACATGGAGCCACAGCTCTAGAGTGGGAAGGGCCCTCAGAATCTGGTCCAGTGGTTCTTAACCTTTGTTAGTGTCATGGACCCTTTGGCATATTGGTGAAGTCCATGGACACCTTTTCAGAATAATAATTTTAAATAATTGAAGGAAATGTTAAATTCTAGGTAGAGGTTAGTGAAAATAAAATCTCATATATGGTTTTTTTTCTCATTCAAGTTCATGAATCCCCTGAGATCTATCTGCAGAGTCCAAGTTAAAAATCTATAAAATAAGGGAGTTGGACTAGATGACCTCTAAGGTCCCTTCCAGCTTAAGATCCACATTTCTATAAATGACTTACCCAAGGTCTTATAGTTAGTAATTGGAATAACAAAGGCCAAGTCATTACTATTTTCATTCTACCATAGTATTCATTTCTAGCAAGATCTTAACCTACTTCTTAAACCTCCACAAAAATTATTTTCCTTTCTTCTAAAGGTAAAATCTTTACAAATCATGTCTATACATCCATCTGATATCATGAAGTCAAGGCATCATCAATCAAGGCTGGACAACATTAGAAATGAATCTCTCTTTAGGGTTTGGCCAGTCAAGCTAGCCAATACCAACAATGTCTGGCCAGTGTTAGTTTGGGGTACAATTTTGACTAACAGACACAGGAACTCACACATAGACACACACACATTGATGTTTGCCTCCTGGGGTAGTTCAATTGGAAGCCTCTGGTCAACCAAGATAGCCAAATTTATACACTAAATGAGATCATCTGTCAAAATGCCAATATCCACATGTTGTACACAACAGGCTGCAAACATGCGCAACAGCTAATCCAAGACCAGTCAGTGCAGACAACCTATAATAATAAGAGATTTATTTATGAAATGTAAATAGTATTTTCCATCACTTTGGCTGCATAATTCAATAGGACTGGTAATATTTTAAAGTAATAGTGATGAATGTGTCTGTGGAGACCCAAAGTCAGGCTCATTTCAATATGAAAGATGTTCCATGTTTAATATACATTTAAAAAGGAGTGACTCAACACTTGGAATGGTTAAATATTGAAATTTAAGGATGGGTAAGAAAGGAATCACATAACCCAGGGCACTTACTGTAGAAAATTTTGCTGGGAGGGGAAAAAAGAAGCTGTGGGTAGTTGGGACTGTGAGCAACACATTACCATAAGAAGATAGCCAAAATCATCTTATACTGTGTCACCAATGCTCTGAGTCAGTCTTTTGCTCTATGATCAAAGCTAAGTCAAAAAATCAACTGAGGTCTAAGACTAAAGAAATAAAGAAACCCAGGGATATGGATGCATTAATCTATTACCAAATTAAAATTATTTAGGGAAGAAGGTGATCTGTGCATTTAAATTGGGCAGAGGTTGCATTCCTCAAATGGGTTCAGTGTCCCACAGAACCTAGGGGTGAATAAATGACTGGATCCCTAGGTGAGGGAAAGGGAAAGGTGTCTGCCTATTGGCTTTCCCATGTGTCTGTCAGGTTACCTTGACCCATAAGGAAGTAGGGAGCAGGTCCACTTAGGTACTAGAGGATAGTCAAATACTTAAGTTTTTCAGATACTTTATTCTCTGATAATGACCCACATCTCTGTTCCCATCTTGTTCTAGATTCTGGAGCTTGATTGAAATTTTCCCACCTCTCCTGAATATGAATGCTGCTGTTCCTGACTTCAGCTTAATGACCTTACTGCCTGTTTTCTGTTTCAATTTCACCCTAATGATTTAGTTTCAATGCTTCTGTCTACAGATCTAACACCTTAATCTCTTCTAACTCTAGAGTCTATTCACAAATAAAGACATGCTAGAAAGGGAAAAAGAGAAACAAGTACAAGGTCAAGGGGAGAAATACACTGGGTTTAAAAGCTGACATCGTTCCTCTAAAACAGATTTATAACCACAGAATCTCGGAACAGTAAGGGACTTCAGGGGTCATCTTTGCCCAACTTGCCCCCAAACAAAGTACCAACAAGTGGATATGCAGACTTTCCTGAAGACCTCAATTGATCAGTAACCTACCCCTTCCAATGACAGACCATTCCACTTCTGCATAACTATAATTATTAGGAATTTTCTCTTACATCACACCTAAATCATATCATTAAGGGTTCTATCCTCTGAGGTCTACTAGAACAAGTCTTAATCCTTTTCCACATGTTGGAACTTCAGACACTTGAGTATCTATATTTATATCTTTATCTATCTATCTATCTATCTATCTATCTATCTATCTATCTATCTATCTATCTATCTATCTATCTATCTATGATTCTCCAATAGCTTTCCCTCCCCCCAAGTTAAACATCCCTAGTTCGTTCAAATAACTCTATATGTATGACATTATCTCATGGTCCTCTTCCATTCTATTCAACCTCTTCCAGATATTAATTATCAATGTCCTTATAAATTGCTGTCCCCAGAATGCATACAATACTCCATGTGTGCTCTGAGCAGGGCAAAGTACAGTGAGATAATCACCTTCTTATTTCCAGACACCATGCTGTTCTTAATGTGGTGGAAGTTCTTATTAGCTTCTAATGTCATTCACACTGTCAACTACTCTTGAATTTTCAGTTCAGTAACTTCCCCCAGCCCCATCCCAAACACCCACACAACACACTGATATATACACTGCCCTCATCTTGTACCTTCCTCACTTGTACTTGTGAAATTGACTTTTTTGAAGCTTAGGGTAAGTTTTTACATTTATCATTCCAAGTTAATTTCACCTTATTAGACTCAGCACAATAACCCACTGAGATCATTTTGGAGACTGATGTTATCCAACATGTTATCTAGCCTAATGTGTGCTTATTCAAATCTTTGATAAAAAAATGTTAAGCAGTACAGAACCAATCACAAATATTAGAGACACTCAACCAGATACTCCCTCACCCTCAAATTTACGTGAAATTATTAAGAAAATGAGGCTACTATGGAATGATCTGTTCTTAATAAAGCCATATTGGTTCTTTGTGATCATTTCTTACTTTTAAAAGATATTCTCTAATATCCTTTTAATAATATATTCCATAATTTTATCTATAGTGAAGCTTAGTAGCCTATAATTCGCAGGTTCCACTTTTCCTCTTTTAGAAAGCAGGACAGCATTCTGCTTTCTCTGTCTCTTTACTAGTCTTGGGGTACCCTATTTTGTCTTTAATATAGGTAAGCAGTAAGGAAAAGGGGAAGATTGGTAGAGGACTTCCATTACATAGATTCTTAAATTTATATTTATGCCAATTCTTTTGTATCATCTAATCTTTAGCAGGTGGTTTTAGAGAAGATCTAAAGATATGAAATGACTGTATAATATACTTTATAATTAGAACCGCACACAGGTGATTTATCTTATATTATAATCTGCTTGTCCTATGCTAGGATACCTTTCACTTCCAATCTATATCCCCTTCCATACCTAGGGCCATTAAAATTTTCCCATTTGGTTGGTTATTTCCTTTTCTCCCCAACTTGTACCACTCTATCATCTTTGTGTATAATCCATTTTTTTTTCTTGCAGGAAAGAGTAGAACCATATGGCCTAGAGTGGATTGGGCCCATAGTTTAATCCTAGAATGACCTTGGCCCATGGAGATACAGAATCTCTTATCTTCAAAGAGTTGTAACCTATGAGTGACCACTGAGCTCTTCTAATTCATAAAATGACTCAATGAGACGAGTATTTCAAAAGATACACGCTTTCCTCAGTGTGGCGCACACTTACAAATTTGTACTGAAACACTTCCATTTCTTAGTAGAAGGTACTTCATAAATGGTCATAGTCAAAAAAATTCATTACCTGGTAACCAACCCTCTGGTGATTAACTTCTCAAGACTTCAGTAGGCTGATTTTCCAACAAAAGAAACTCAACACAATCCATTGATGCTTGTATTTAAAGTCTAGAGCTTGCTAGGACCGTCTAGAACTTGTGTTCCACAGGTAGAGCCTTTGAGAACTTAGTGCCTCCCTATCACAAACAGGTATCAGAATAATACTCTGCCAATCCTTCCAAAACATTCCACTGCTAACCCCATCACATCTTCCCTGTGATCCAATCAGTAAATTGTTTGCTCACAAAGAAAAAAAAAACCATAGAAGTTCTAATTCTCCCCTAGCAACCAACCACATTTACTACCAAAGATGCAGTGAATACAGCAGGTGAACCTCTAGTTGGCTAATTTGTACTAAACTAGATTAGAGAAATTTTTCTACGCAGGATTGAGTGAAAGCTGAAGGACTACACACTGGGTCAAATTGAGTTATTCTTCTAGAGTAAAATTCCACAATTATTGGGGGGCAGGAGATACATTAAGGAAAAAAAAAGAGGTTTCACCATTCAGCATAGGACAATTCCCCAATAACAAAAATCCTTACCACTACATTGCAATTTATAGTCTGAAATTTATAGATCTTACTAGGCCACTGAGGCTGTGTCTCATTCACTATAACATAGTTAGTAGATAGCAGAAGCTGAAAACAGGCCTTCCTGATTCCAAGATCAGCTCTCTACCACACCACTACTTACACTGTATTGACAAAATCAGTACTGCAGCAGAGTACTTATCTGACAGTATTTGCATTGTTTCCAAGAGTTTGCATAGTCCTTAAGAAAAGAATAATATCCTAGAATGATATAGCAAAGGATTGGGTACTGAATGGTCCAGATTTGGTGAATCAGGGGGTGTTTACAGTAAGGTTTAATTTATTTCCCTGGAAAAATGTATGACCTAAGTTAAAAACAGGGCACCTAGGTGAAACAGTGGCTAGAATTCTGGGTGAAGAGTCAGGAAGACATCTTTCTGAGTTTAAATTTGGCCTCAGACACTAGCTGTGTGACCCTGGGTAAGTCACTTAACCCTGTTTGCCTCATTTCCTCATCTATAAAATGAGCTGGAGAAGAAAATGGAAAACTACTCCAGTATCTTTGCCAAGAAAACTCTAAATGGAGTCATGAGGAGTCAGACAACTGAAAAATGACAAAAAGTTAAAAGTTAAAAAAACAAATCTCATTTGTAACTCATTAGATTAACGTATAAGACATATTCTCTATAGCACATCATTCTAATATTTAAGTACTGTAACTTTGCACTCTATAGTGATCTCCCCTGTACTGATTATTATAAAAATTCTAGCTACTGTTAATGTAGCACTTTGAGGCAAGCAAAACACTTCACAAAAATTTCCTCATTTCATCCTTACGACTGTGGGAAGGTGGTAAGTGCAATGATTATCCACGATTTACGGATGGAATAACAGACAAACAGGAGCTAAGGTAACTTGCCCAGGGTCACACAGGTAGAATGTGTCTGAGGTCACATTTGAACACACGTCTTTCTGATTCCAGGTCCATCACCCAGCTAGTACACAGTATCTTCTCTAACAAAACAAAAACCAGCCACTCCCACAAAATTTATGTCATCGAATAGGGCTCAAAGATCAAACCCAAGAAAGCCTTCACACTGACTATTTCCATGTACTCAAGGAATCAACATGTTAAGACAGTTAACTGATTTGTGAGAAGCAAGGCAGCAGATACTGCAATACCTCTAAAAAAAGGTGTACATTTTTTCCTCCCCATTTGAGGCTAACTGCAGGCAGCATATAAAGTAGGGACAGCTCAAACCTCTGGATTGCTGTTAGGCTGGCTCATTCCAGTGGGGATATGGTGACCAGAAGTGGGGGGCTTGGGCGGGGAGGAGGAGGAAGGGAGACAGAGAGAGAAACAAACAGAGAGGGAAGATAGAGAGATAAAAAGAGAGACAGAAATTGCAGGAGAGACAGAGAGAGAAGAGAGAAACAAAGACGTTGAGAGAGACAGACAGTAACAGAGAGAGACAGGGAGAGAGAGACACAGAGATAAAAAGAGACAGAAACAGAGAAGAGAGAGACAGAGACATACAGAGAGATAGAGATAGAGAGACACACAGAGATACAAAGAGAGACAGAAAGAGATAGAAACAGAGGGAGAGATAGCCACAAAGAGAGATGGGGAGGGAGAGAGGGAGAGAGGGAAAGAGGGAGAAAGGGAGAGAGAGACAGAGACAGAGAGAGAGGTCTTTCTTTTTGAGGTAGAACAGTAAGGCTTTAGGGAGTTTGGTTATCTGGGTGGATCTCCTTATATGTAGGCCTTATGTGTTTGTGTTTCCTTCCCCCCCGCCATGTTATGTGTATCCCCGTAAAAAGTTTTGTGTGCTGGGTTGTATTTTATTGTTGATGTTCTTGTTCGCCCTTCATTCTTGAAGAAGACCAGCTATCAGAGTGGTGAGGCCATGACATGCAAGTGAATTGGATTTAAGTGAGGATGGGTTGTGCGAAGTCACCAGCCTCACTTTCTCCTCTGGAGCCATCCAGGTCCAGTGCCAGATACAGATTCACCGCGCAGCAGGAGACATTGGCCCTTATCATGCTCAAGGTCTCAGGCAAAGGCTACACTTTGGCAGCATTGACTGTCTGCTGTGTCTTTTACAAGCCCTTCTCTCTTTTCTTTGCCATACCTGTGTCAGCCGCTGTGGGACCCTTGCAGTCCGTGAGCGTGAAACACTGACGCCCTGCTTGTCCATAGCTATTTCCTTCGATGAAATAACCTTGTTGTGGGGGCAGTTTAAGGATAGGACTTACATCACAGGGGCGGGTTTCTAGAAGCTGTTGTGTAAGCTTTGTTTATTCAAGATCATTATACTCCTCATCACATTTATTTGGATGGACCTGAAACTTTATAACAGCTGAATGCAGAGTCAACTTGTAAAAGAAAGAAAGGGCCCTTTATACTACCATTAAAACTTTTCCTATGAGAGAAAGGAAACTCAAAGCTAAACCTGAAAATCTGGGGCCTGCTTATTAGTCACTCTGGTAATCTACCTGTATTTTGAGGTTTGATCTGTTTTCATGTTTGCTATTAGTTTACCCCATCAGTTCACCATAGACCCTATAATAAAATCCCACAGAAATTCCTTGCTAGACTCAACTCTATGGTTAGTTTGGAAATTGTACAAGGTCTCTCCATGGAAATGGTTGGAATTATAAACAAACATACTTTTTTTACCCAGTTTGGTGGGAGCAGAAGAGATGCTTCACTTTTGCCAGTTTGTACTGTCTCTTCCCTCTTCATTATGTTTTAGGACTCAGCACAAAGAGTTGCACTCAGATCTCCCTCATTTGAATGATGATGTACCCAGAGGTTCTTTCCAGGATGCTGTGGCATTCAGACACTTTTTCCACCTTTCCTGACTGCATACACATGCATATTGAATTGCAGGCATGGACTACTTAGTTCCCACTTACAGAAAAACTAGGGGACTGGACTGTCCACCCCACACTCCCCTTTGTCCCTCCCTGGCCCCAAATTCTTTGCTGATCTTCAATCTAGCATCTCTAACTGCCTTTCAGACATCTTAAACTCAATATGTCCAAAACAGCACTCATTATCTTTCTTCCTAAATCTTCCTCCTGCCACCCTAGAAGGCACACTATCCTCCCAGTCCATCAGGCTGGCAACCCAGAAGTTATCCTGGATTTCTACTATCTCACAACCCCCACAGTGAAGCTGTTGCCAAGGCCTGTTGCTTTTTACCTTTGAAATATTGCTCAAATATGCCCCCTTCTCTCCTCTGACACTGCCAAGGCTCTAGTTAGGCCCTCGTCACCCTATGCCTTGATTACTGCCATAGGCTGCTGATGGTTCTACCTGCTTCAAGTTTTTCCCTACTCCAATCCATTCTCCATTCAGTCACTAAAGTGATTTTCCTTAAACAAAGGACTGATCACGTCACTTCAGGGGCTTCTTATTGCCTCTAAGTGTTAATACAAAGTGATCTGCTTGGCATCCAAAGTCCTTTTAACCTCATACCCTTCCTCCCTTTCCAGTCTACTTATACCCTCCCCAACATATACTCTTTGATCTAGTGACACAGGCTTCCTGGCTGTTCACAGACAAGATGCTCCATCTCTTGGTCCTGTGCATTTTCTCTGGCTCTCCTTCAAGCCTGGAATGTTCTCTCTTCCCCATTCTGACAATTGACCAGTCAAACTAAGACCTGTTAAAGATCTTAGCTTGAAAAGGCCAAGGATCCCCACTGTAACCTGGGTCATCTCCAGTCCTGATCTATATTTGGCCATTGGACCCAAAGAGTTCTGGAGGTGACTTTACCACAGCCCTCCCTCACTCAAATCCAATTCACTTGCATGTCATAGCATCACCTTCCTGATGTCATTTTCCTCTTTGAGAATGAAGAAGAAACATCAGCAAGCAGCAGCAGCAGCAGCAAGGACCAACTGAAATCCCATCTTCTACAGGAAGCCTTCCTTAATTCTATACTTTTCCTCTTTTATTCCCTATTTATCCTATTAAATTATACCCACATGGGAGATTGCAAGGATGGAATATGGTACAGAATGACAGGCTCTTTCCATAGCTTGGTTGGTTTTTGCCAACCAAATATATTACTTGCTATATGCATACACACTCATATTTGTTTCCACATTGTTTCCTCTATTAGATTGCAAGTTCCTGGAGGGTAGGGACTGTCTTTTGATTCTTTTTGTATCCTAAGAGCTTAGCACAGTAACTGGCATTATAGTAAGTGCACAATAAATATTTATTGAATTGAATTATCATAGTGACCACAGTTAGAACTGGTACTACCTCCAGGAGTATCAGGACCAAGGATGCTGCTGGAATCCACCCAATGAATCAGGACTTTCTTTCCACTCTTTTCTTTTCCATGTCACCCTGAAATTTCTAAATGTGTTGGAGCACACTTGGGATGGAACGAAACCTTACAGGTTGAGGAAAACTGATTTTTGTTTTGGTGAGGGGAGTAATCTGTATTTGCAATTGACAAGGTAAAGTATAGCTGTAAAGCTGGGAAGAGACCTCGGAAGGAAGCTAGTCTTTTTTTTTTATAGACTAGCTATATATATCTAAATCTATCTATATATATGTATAGATAGATAGATATAGATATATAGACAGACAGACAGATAGATAGATAGATAGCTAGCTAGCTAGCTAGATAGATAGATAGATAAGGAAACATCCCCAGGGAAGTTAGATAACTTGCCCCAGGTCACTCAGAGAAGTATCTGACTCTAGACTCTGACTATAGAATTCTTTCCTTTCTACTTTCTCCCCAACCAGGGATTAATTTAGGATCTTAGAGGTAGGACAATGACCAACAAAGGTAGATAAATAACAAAAAGGGAAAGGAATAAGTCGTTATATAGTAGCTACTATGTGCCAGGTGCTGTGCTAAGCTTTTTACAAATATTATTTCATTAGATCCTCACAACAATCTTATGAGGTATGTGCCATTATTACCCCATTTTATGGTTGAGGAAACTGTGATTAAGTCACTTGCTCAGGGTCATTCAGCTATCAAGTGTCTGAGGCCACATTAGAACTCAGTTCTGTCCAACTTCAGCCTAGGTACTCTATCCACAGCACCACATAGCTGCCTCTGAGAGCATAGGAAAGGGAAATAGTTGAAATCAATCAACGTGGCAGCCCATAAGTGGAAGAACATAGAGAATAAATTGTGGGGAATTCTTGCCATGCCAAAACAATGCTAAACCTTCCAAGGTAAATGTGAGGCCAGACACAGTGGTTGGGGAAACACTGGGAAAAAACAGCAACACTTCTCCTTAAAAAAAAATTCAAATGAGAAACATTTTTAGATTGAGGAATTTGGGATGTTTAATTATAGCATGAAAGATTTTTTTCTCTTATGAAAAAAACTACAAGGGTCAGCAAAACAGGTGAAAAGTGCTTTGTTTGGTGGCGATACAGGGGACTAAAATTTATATTAGACCTACTGGCTTGGTCTTAATAATGTCTTTAATACTTTTATGGTGGATAGGGGAGGGCTCTTGTGGATGACAATGCTTGTGTCATAGGGCTTTTTCTAATGAAAAAACTGCTGGGGACCCAGTCTTGGTAGCTTTTGGAGGCAGAGGAGTCTGCCTGCTTACTCTGATCTAACTTAGATCTGCTGACAGATTCGTCCATCCAGAACACCTCCACTTCCCTAAATGTTATTGCTTGGTTCTTCTCCCCTTTGAGACTCTAAGATAAACATGTTTTTTAGGTCCATTTACCATGTGACCTTTAGTTATTATTTAACCCCGTTCCTCTGATGTCCTGGGAACACATCCCTTTGCCTCCTATAGTGTTTCTATTTTTAGTTATAGACCTGACAAAGAATTCTATTATGGGAATGTATCCTCTTCCATAGAATCATAAAATTACAGAGTGGGATGGGCCTTCAGAATTCATCCAATTTAACCTACCTACACCCAAGGCATGAATCCTATCTATAATGTTGCTGACAACTGGTCATTTACCTTCTGTTTGGAGTCTCTAGCCTCACTAGCCTGCCTATGCATTAGGCAGCCATTCTTATCTCCACTATGAAGTTTTTCATTATGCTAAACTGAAATATACTTCCTCTTAATTTCTACCCTTCTCCTCTGATGAAAGATTATGGACTTAAATATGTATAATGAGACACATTTTTGGACATGGCCTTTTGGTAATTTATTTTGCTTGACTATGCATATTTGTTACAAGATTTTGCTGTTTTGTTTCCCCTTCTTCCCCTCACCCCAACTGAGGTGGGCAGCGAAGGGAAACAGAAGAGAGAGAGGAAATAAATGTTTGTTTACTGAAAAAAAAATTCATTACAAATTCTTCACGTGACTCTCATTCATCTATTTTACAAGTGAGTTCAACCATAAATCATTTACTTCTGATGACCTGGCACTTGATTTTTCAAATGTCCAAATAGAAAGCAACATTCATTGGGTTTGCATTTCCAAGACTAGTTTCCTTCTTCTTGGGACTGTGATAGTAATGGCAATTAAAGATTCCCCTGTATTGGCTTGGTTTTCAAATTGATTGTGTTAAAACCCAGAGCTTGTTAATCCCACCTGTGGGATGGACTTTTTGATGTGAAAAGAAAGTCCTGAACTGGGAGGAGCTGGTGACGTAGATTTGGAGAGACAAGAGAGAGGCGGAAGATCTTTTTGGAAGCAGCACCTCGTGGAGAGAGAGAGAGACTAAGAGAATTGCTGGTGGCCGCTTTGAATTGCCCTGGACTTTTGAGACCTGCCCCCTGAGCTGCCAAGGACTGAGGAGACATGGCTGTTTTGCTGGTACTTTGTCTGTCTGTTTTGATGTTGTTTTGCCAGATTTGTCCACTGGTGAAAGACTGTCCTGTTGAAGAAGTCCTGGAACCTGGCATTTGGTTAAGAAGCCCTGAGACTGTCCTGCAGACAGAGAGTGAATACTGTCCACTGGTGAGGGACAGTGCTGTTGTTGCAGGGGTCTGGAGACTGTCCTGCAGACAGAGTGAATACTGTCCACTGGTGAAGGACAGTGCTGTTGTTGCAGGGGTCTGGGAGCCTTTCTGTTGGTTCAGAAGCCCTGAAGAAGGATTTTCTTGTTGTATGTTTACAGAAATCCTGGGAGAGGGCTTTGCTAATGTGTTCAGGGGTTCTAGGACTGTTCTACAGACAGAGGATAAATTCATGAAGGGATTGGCAATGTATCTTATGGCCTTGCTAAGCCTTGTCTCCCCAGGAACTAAGATTGCTGAGAACTTGCCTCGTGTCAAGATGAAGAAAAGACCTCCATTTGGGTATTAAGTGCTGTGTTTAAACTTGATGTAACTCTGGGGTAGATTGAATTGTGATCCAGGGGTGGGGAACTTTTGACCTTATTGTGCTCTGTGATTGACAAATGAAGGTACTTTACCTATGTTTGGAAACTAATCTCCATTTGAGAAGAGGGGTTTTGTGGTGGACCAAATGAAGGTATAGCCTAGGGGTGGAGAAGTATTTAGAACAGAGACTTTGTAATTGATTGAATGATTGGAAGGTCCTGGGGTGGGGTAGTACTTGGAGATTATTTAATCATACTTAGTAAATACTGTATTTTGAATGATGTCATGTTTTGATCTTCTCTGTTCTGGGTTTGTTACTGAATAAAATAGAGAGCACCTATGCTGGTATTTTGAACCTGGGAAGTTGCCTTTCTTTTGGCATTACATTACAGGGACGCATTTTCTGTTCTCCCCCTGGACAAAACTGGTTCCCATTTAGGAGGAAGCAGAGAGAAAGCAATAACTGAGGTGGGGCAACCACCTCAGAGCTTTGCCCCAGGGTGACAAATTTAGGGAGTCTAACAGCAGTCCTTCATTATGGAGAAACTACAGACCTTAGTACCTAGTAAGGAAACACTGTGAAAATAGAAGGCTACCAGGTAGCAGGTTGGCTTGATCTCTCATATATTGTCCTGCTCTCTGTTCCCACTTAGTACAGTGGCCTGCCCAAAGCCATCTAGTAGTGTCCTGGGATCTCTGTCTCCCATCCTTCCTCAGCAGAGGAAATGTTTTGTATTACTTGGTCAAGGTGCAAAAGTTCTTAGTTGTGGTTCCAAGCTTAGGTGAGCAGGAACTTTCTGGAATGGAGGATCATGGGGTAGGTTCTGCATATACAAGCTTAAAGGGAAAGATTCTTAACCTTTTTTGAGGGTCATGAACTTCTTTGGCAATCTGGTGAAGCCTACAGATCCCTTCTCATAATGACTTTTGAGTTCATAAAATACATTAGACTACTAAGAAAATCAATGATAGTTACAATAAAGATGCATTTTTCCCCATCCAAATTCATAGACCCATTAAAAGGGAATTAGAATCCCAAAAAGAGGATCAATGAGATCAGGAAGGTGATGTTTTGACTTGCAAATGAATTAGATTTATTTATTTTTTGCTTTTTGGAGGGGGCAGGTTAGGGCAATTGGGGTCAAGTGACTTGCCCAAGGTCACATGGCTAGGTTTGTGTGTGTGTGTGTGTGTGTGTGTGTGTGTGTGTGTGTGTGTGTGT
>NW_027187391.1:9411892-9441412 GCF_028583685.1 Petaurus breviceps papuanus
GTGTGTGTGTGTGTGTGTGTGTGTGTGTGTGTGTGTGTGTGTGTGTGAAGTGTCTGGAGTCGGATCTGAATCCAGTCCTCCTGACTCCAGGGCTAGTGCTCTACTCACTGCTCTACCTAGCCACCCAATGAATTAGATTTAAGTGAGGTAGAGCTATGCAAAGTCATCAGCCCCACTCTCTGCTTCAGAGTCAGTCATGGGGTCCAGTGGCAAGACATTGGTCAGGACAATGGCCAGTATGCAGTGGAAGACCTTGGTTTTTTTAAGCTAAAGTCTTTCCTAGGTTTCAGCTTGTGTCTGAGGCAACACCCATTTAGTAGTTAAAGGCTAAGTAAGAATTTAGGGAAGAAAAGATGACCTACTTTGTCTTCACAAAAGAATCAATCAGGGAGGGGAAGACCCTCAGAATTTCTGGTCAGAACAGAAATAATTGCCATGTACATTCACTCTTGGCCATAAAACCTCAAACAATGAGCAAGTGAGGCTTGGACTGGGACCTATTTTTGGCCAATCAATGAGAACCAGAGTGATTTGTGTTTAAAGGCATAATAAAATAGTTTCCTTTGCTTCAAAGGTCACCAGGGTGCTCAGCTTTCAAAGTATGGCAAAATGTGGATTCTACTTTAGACCATTCCTTTGACCTGCCAGTTATGCAATTTTGCTGGCCCTTGTTTGGGCTTTGGGTGGTCAATTCTGCCCATACCCTTACATTTTTAACTCTTTAAGAAATTTAACTGCAATGCAAGGTATTGAAAAATCCATTTGCTCCTAGTCCTTTATAGACATGATAAGTGTCATCTCATCACTATTCCCCCTCCTCTTCATTCTCTTTGTATCATATGATTCATGTCTACTTTTTCTTCATCTCTTCTGGGACTTTACATTTGACAGTCTGGTCTTTCATCTCATCTTCTATGCATATGACTCATCTCTCTTCTTGTGTCCTTTATGAACTCAAAACATGAACTACCTCACAACTGACTCTCTCATTTAATTCTGTTTCCTTGTAACAGTGTGCCCAATGAGATCTCTGTCAACACCATGGAAGAATCCCAGCCACTTCACAACTCTGCTCCCTTTTCTTTCATCCCTGCCATCAAAGTTTCAGGTATTTTTTAGAAGGGAAGCAATGCATTTTGAAGATGATGTAAACATGCCTAATCTGTGAAATAGAAAGAAGTGAATTTCTATCACTTCCCAACAAAAAAAGGACAAAATTAATTGACACCAATTTTACAAAGCTCACATATATATTAATTTTCTTTTTGAAATGGGATACCATTTACCAGACTGATCAAACCTATGATTTTAGAGTTAGTAATAGTCTTGCAGAAAACCCTATAAAATATTTGCCAAACCACACAATTTAATCAGTCTACCCTTCCCTAGGGAAGAATATATGAGGCAAAAGAAATGAAATCAGCAAGTTTGGGGGAATTCACTTAGCAGAAATAATTTTCTTTAGGTCACTGTCTTCCAGGGTTTCCAAAATGTGCACTGTTTCTCTCCTCTTTCCCCCTACCCTCCCCACCCCTCACCTTCTCCCCCAGCAACAAAAAGAACTTATTGGAATATTGCAGGATATTTTAAGTTTTGGGTAAAAACAGTAATCCTAGACATCTGTTGGACACTGCTTGAACTACTAACTCAAAGTAGTTTACAGTTTCAACATTACATGACACTATATCCATTTTGATGACCACAACATCCTTGAATGAGGTTTTTTTTTGGTTTATTTGTACTTCCCACTATGCCAATAACCTCTCAAAATTTCTTATGACATATCTTTTAAAAGGTAGGTTTTCAGTGATCACTGTGATTAAAAAGCAAGTACTTCATGAAATCGATGTAGAAAAGGAAATGAGGGGGTGGTATTCAATATGATTTCAAAGCTTGAGAAGTTACACAATGCCTAACAGGTCCACACATCCTACTAATTAATAAATGTGGCTATTTAAGAATGAAATAAAATATTTTCTTTCAATTTATGTATTTAAAAATAGTTAGGAAGTTGTTTGAACTTAAATGCTGATTAAATTGTTTGGGTCTGCTCTGCAAATAGTGCTATTGGGAATTTCTAGATTTGGCAACCTCTGTCCTAAAGTGGAAATAAAAATTTAAGATTTTTCTTGAATATGTTCATATTTTGAAAATTGTCTTGCTATACTACTATTCTAACAATGCCACATGCTTCTAAGCATGTTGGAATATTCTTTTGTATGATAGGCTGTACTAATGAAAGGTGGTGAGATATGGTGGAAAAAGCAGTGAACTAGGAATCAGAAGACCTAAGTGTCAAATCCTGGCTTTGGCTTTTACTTACTAGCTGAGGAAACCTGAGCAAGTGACATCACCTTGGATCAGCCTTGATTTCCTCATCTATAAAATGGGGATAACTTTACTGACATTACCAATCTCACAGGGTTATTGTGAGGAAAGCATATCAGTCTTACTGCATGTTAATAATGTCAGGTTTCTACCATGGGGTGTGGTTGCTACTCTTTACTTGGATTTGACTTGCCTAGTAATTGATCCATGAAGGAATTTGTATTCACAAAGTAGAAACTTTTTTTCCACTCTTTATGGATTTGAAAACTATACAGAACCTAAGATATTACAAAGATGAATGTAATCACATTGCAAAGGAATGACAGATGTTAAGGACTTGGAGAAACATGAGTAGACTTTCTTTGAAGTAATGCAGAATGAAAAAAGTAACACCAAAAGATCAATATAGAAAATGAATGCAACAAAGTAAATGAAAGCAATAAAAGGGTTGGGGCAGGGGGAACCCCTCAGGTAAGAGATAGTGGACTATGTTTTAACAAATTACTAAAGTTAACACATATGTCCTTCTATGGGATATCCCTGGTATGAGAACTTCTTTTTTTTCCCCCCTTTTTGGAGGGTGATTGGGGTTAAGTAACTTGCCCAAGGTTATACAGCTAGTTTTGTGTGTGTGTGTGTGTGTGGGTGTGTGTGTGTGTGTGTGTGTGTGTGTGTGTGTTAAGTGTCTGAGGCTGGAACCAAACTCGGATCCTCCCGACTCCAGGGCCAGTGCTTTACTTACTGTGCCACCTGTATGAGAACTTCTTATCTGGATGAAACTCCTCTGTAACTTAATGGTCCTAGAAGAGTTCTGGGTTTTAGAGAGTTTAAGTGACTTTCTCTTAGCCACACAATATATATCACAGGCAGCTCTTGAATCCAAGGTCACTACTTAATTTGCTAAACCACACTGCCTTTCTTGTCTTTGATAGAATATAAGCTCCATGAGGGTAGTCAGTGTTTCATTTTTGTCTTTGCATCACCAGTACTTGCTTTAAAATGGTTACTGATTTATATTATTAAACATACTCTGAAAGTGTGAAGTGATATGTATTATCATTTGCAGTCTGTTAGGTTGTTTTTAAATTTGCTTAATCATTTTTGCTTTTATAGAATTACTTGGGTACTTATTGAGAAGAATCTGCTATGTCAAAGCAAAATGAATCATTAAATAAAGACATTATAGGGCTGAAGTCTAAATAAATAGTCAGAAATAATAACTATGGCTAACTCCCAGATAAATATTTTGTAAGATATGGACAATTATTCCCCAAACCAACAAACTTTTTCAAAATTTGAAAAAAAAAAACCTGACTTAAAAAAAAAACAAATTTAAACCAGAGGACCCCTCCTCCCCACCCCCGCACGATTTCAAGGACAATCTTTTAAATTGTTTGTCCAGAATCAGAATTCTCTTTGGGAGAATTTCAACCCAAAAAAATTTCTCAAGAAAAGAAAATATTGTGAATTTTCCCTTTTTGCTCTTTCAGTCTCTTTTTTAAAAAATGTATTATTGATGCTCTTTTGCTTTAAAAAAAAAAAAGTCACAGCTACCTCCTCCCTGGTCCTGCCCCTTCCTTTTCTCACAAATAAAAAGGAAAACATAGATAACTTTGCAAATCCTTTCATTTTCAAATGATCTAAAGTCAAACAATATTAAAGATAAAGTTACAGAATCAGTCATCAACTTTTATTACCTCTCCCATTCCTCCAACTCAAATATAACTTGATAAGTTCTGCTCTTCTACATTTATCACTTTTTGTTATGGTTATTTATATACCTACCATATCCTTTTGCTAAATTATGGCCTCTACAAGGCAGGGATGATGTCTGATTTTCTTCTTATTTCTTGTCTAGTACATAAAACAGTGCTCTGTATGTATGTAGGAGTTACTTAACAAATGCTTGTTGGAGGAATAATTGAAGTTGAAGAATCACAGCATTTAAACACTGGAATTTAGCCATTATGAATGCTATGATAGCCAAAGTTCTTAGTAAATTATTGACCACATGGTTTGCATTTGTAAATCTCACAGGTCTTCAAGTGCAGTTTCCTTTATGGTAAAGTAATGTCTTCTCTGATTTCCTTGACAAGTGCTTGCCCAGTAATTACTTATATTCTGGGGTTATTAGGGGAACTTCCAATTATAAGAGAGCTCTTTCCATTTTGAATAGCTTATTGTTAAGAGTTTAGAAAAATTATAAATCTTTCTTCAATATCCAAAAAGCTGCCATGTATAGGAAGAATTGGACTTATTTACTATAGCACCAGGGAGCAGAACAGAAGCAAATTACTATTCATTATAAAGAAATTTAGTCATGTCTTCCATAGGCCTTTTTTGCTTTAAGCTAAACATTGATAGTTCCCATAAACATAATTTCTGTGTCCATTTCTAGGCCCTTCAATATTGTCTCTACCCACCTACAGGCATGCTCTAGTAAAGTTTATGAAAGCTCCTCTTAACAAGTGGTATTGAGAACCAGTTACTGCACTCTCAATCTCATTTGAGCAGGGCAGAATGCAGTGGGACTGGGACTGGTATTACCCTTTTCCCCTGTTCTTGTCCTTGCACAAATCACAACTTATGTAAACTTCACTTTCCTTAACTCTAAAACTAGGAGATTTTATTTGATGACCTCTAAGGTCTCTCACAGCTTTAAATCTGCTGGTCCTATGATCCAGTTTTCTTACCTATAAAATGAGGGTTAGACTAGGGAACATTTAAGATCCCTTTCTGTTCCAAGTCCCTGCATCTCATGATTCTCTTATATTTGTCTAGTTGATTTTTAAAAACCAAGTATAGGAATTTATATCTATCCCTATTTAAGTTACTTCTTGGTACTTTCAGCCCATGGAGATTTTTCTGAATTCCAGTCCTGCTGATTAACATCAATCAATCAACAAGTATTTATTAAGTACCTACTATACGCCAACAACTTGGGATGCCAGTTCAAAGAATAAAATAATCTCTACTCACAAAGATCAGATTAATGGTTTGTCCTGGGTTTTCTGCCATCCACAAATTTGATGAGCATTCAATCTTTTCTTTTATAAGAAAGAAACTTGGGGTGGCTAGGTGGCACAGTAAATAGAGCACCAGCCCTGAGTCAGGAAGACTTGAGTTCAAATGTGCCCTCAGACATTTAATATTTACTAGCCATGTGGCCTTGGGCAAGTCACTTAATCTCAATGGCCCTGCCTTACTTCCTCAAAAAAGGAAAAACAGAAAAACCCAAAAGAAAGAAACTGGTATAGGGATGTCTACTAGGTAGTTCCAAAAGGATCTGTAGTAGATGTTGCCACCTATAAACTTTCTTTTAACTGTTCTGGGAAATCCTTTTGATTAACTTAGCAATTCAATAAATATATCTCGAATACCTGCTATGTGGAAGATTAAGTTATTTTCTCTCTCTATTAGTTACAAATACTCTGAAAATCCGATTGCCTTGTGAGTAATACTTAAATATTTTACAGGTTTATAAAATCTTGAAAACTGAAATTCAGTGAAGGAAAAAAGTCATTTTAGTGTTCTACATAGTATTACAATTATGTAAAGAAGAGGATATTTGACATGCCAACAATTCATATCGGAAAGGATTTTGTAGCTTTTGCTGCTATCTGTATTTGTGGTCTACTCCTTTTATACCTACCCCTTTTTTACATTCATTCTGAACTTAAACAAAAATGAATAGCTATGGTTTAGAGAAAAGGACTTTTATTTTACTAAATTTTACTAAGAAATCTTAATTCTTTCTTCTAAAGAAAGGAGTCTAAACATTTTTGCAGACAGGAAAATATCCTTTATCTATAACAGCATAAGCATATGTTGTCTTTGAACTGGATAAATATATGTAGCAATAATTGGGATTTGTGTCACATAAGTTAGCTCAACTACCACTAACTGGCAATCAAAGAAAGCTCTCATTTAATGACCTACATTTACTCTACACTTAGAAATGGTGCATTTGTGTATGCACATATGCACACACATGTACACACATACACATGCACACTCCACAAATTCTTTCAATGTGGACTTACCTTTACAAACACTTTTTATGTTAGTTAGTTCATTACAACTCTTAGCTCCTTTTCCTCCATAGAGATGGGTTATGGAGGCATCCTTAATCTCCTGGGGGATAACCTCCTCTTGCCATATAACTTAGAAGATTTCAGTCAGCTTTTATATGAGTGTTGGACCTCCTGCCTTGCAAATCTCTTCTGGAATGGAATCAGCACTGGGCTCTTTGTCACACTGAGGAGCCTAATGGCATTCAAAGCCTCTTCAGTAGGGTAGCTCAACTAGAGAGGGATTGACTTCAACCTGAGGTATATGGTCAAGGGTTTCAGCATTGGTTGATGATTTGTTGAGAACACTATGGAAGTGTTCAGACAATCTGTCTAGGATCATGTCCTTATCACTGATCAGTGTGGCTCCATTAGGTCTGAGTAGCTGAGATGCCCTATAGGTTATTATTATTAGTGTAAGACTGAATTTCATCTGCCTTCTTACTGAACCAAGTACTCTGCATCTCACCAAGTTTTGTTTGCTCTTTTATTTTTTAAATAATATTTTATTTTCCTCAATTATATGTTAAAACAATTTTTAACATTTTAAAAAAAGTTTTGAGTTCCAAATTCTATCCCTCCCTCCCTTCCTCCCCTCCCCCTTCCCTTAGATGATAAGCAATCTGACTTAGGTTATACATGGGCAATCAGGTAAAACATTTCCATATAAGGCATTTTGGACAAGAAGACTTGGACAAAAAGAAAGGAAGAGAGGAATAAAGGAAAGAACAAAGGAAGGGAGGGACGGAGAAAGGGAGGGAGGAAAAGAAGGAGGGAGGAAGGAAGAAAAAAAGTGAAAAATACTGTGCTGTTAGTCTGTATTCAGACAATATCAGTTCTTTCTCTGGAGGCAGATAACTCCTTTTTGTATTTTGGTAGACTCAGTGGCCTAGAATCAGTTGGTCATATACATAAATAAATAGACAGACTTCCATGCCCAGATGCTAACTCAATTATTACCCCAAATCCCTGGGGATTTCAATGTCCCTCATTTTTGGCACCCCTCATCTTCTTCATTCCTAACTCAAATTTTCCTTTGTCTTTTAAGATAATTATGATTATGGGATCAGTAAAAGTAGATTTAGACTTGTTAAGAATCAAGAACAGTTACAGGTCATTAGTAACTTTAAATGGCACCAGTGAAGAGATTGCTTCCTGCCTCGACTATAGAAGCTACACAGATATAGCCCTTGTAACAAGTACATCCTTGATGCATGTAAAATTGTGAGTGCTTTGTTCAAAGCAACTTCAAACTTTTCTGTATTGGAATAAGGAAGAGTGGGAGAGGATGAACAAAGCATGATGGGTAAGTGAAAGTATTCTACCATGTCTTACATATCAAATTTGAAGGAATTTACTAGCATTTTCTACATCTGGGAAGTTTCCATTCCTATATTTCCATCCTTTATGTAGTGTTTGTATGTTTTTAAGACTTCCTGGAAATTAGAAATGCTTGTTGAAGAATATGACAAATTAATCTTTTATATGCCACAACAACTCACATATCTAAAGGTCACCTAACCAATAGTTTCAGCTACATAGAATGAAGAAACAGAAAGAAAACAAAAATGGTTGATACACAACCAAGATAGCAGCAATCACAATACTACTCAAGTCCTGATTCAGAGTCCATGGACTCTTATTTTACACCCAATTTTAAGAGATTTATTTTGTCTGATTTCCTAGCCCACAACAGATCAGAAACACTACAATAGGAAAGGACAGCTATTAGAAACAAACATAGTGATAAGAACATGAAGTCACATATGATGAACACAGATAAATGGTAAGAGAAAGACACAAAAACTCAAAAGGCAAAGGAATATGTTTCAGCTAAGGGCAAAATCACTTATAGAATAACTTCTTCATGACAAAACAGGATGTATAACCATCTTTTGCATTATTGCTCTCTTTCCCTAACTCCTGGGAATGACAAGTACACTTGCATACTAGGCTATTTCCAATATTATTGAAATTTTCTTCCAATGGGAATGCTGTAAGTATACTTTGGATGTGAATTCAGAAAGATCCATGCCTCTACATTCCTTTCTGGTTCTTATATGTTCTCTGACTTGGACAAGAATTAGTTCAAGAATGTGGATAGTTACCTAACAGGGAAAGGGATATTTTAATCTCTTCCCACGAAGCACTAGATGTTAAGTCTTGCTAAATTCTAGGACTAGTACATAGCTATTGTCTCTGAAAGAAGGAGATGACTAATCATTCTCACAATTACCCTGTTGGCAAATTAGGAAATAATAAAGCTTGTCAAGGTACCCTGATTAACCCACCAAACCAGCTTCTTGGTATCAATTTATTTTCTTCATAACTCCTTTTTGTGCTTCAAGATTCATTTCTAAAAGTTGCCCTAATATAAGTTAATTGAGGAGAGGAGAAGGTAGATTCAAAAGAAGTAAGTAGATGAAAAATCAGTGAATAAATATTACCTTCCTATTTTCTCATTCTTCAGTGATTCAGATCAGGCAGACTGAACTGACTATAGAATACAGTCAAGAAAAATTGGTGAGATATCCTCTGTCAACTTGCTATGAGTTGTTTTTAATAGATGAGTTGAAGAAATATTCCAACAACTGTTCTCTTACATGTCTGTGAACAAGCTAGTTTGGATCTTTTTTATCCTCTGTTTATACATAAGTCTGCCCATCTTAATAGCTAATAATAGTATCTGAAAATTATCACACTAAGAAAGAATAATCAAATATTTTGCTTTAGGTCAAAACTTACTTAGCATGATCAGGAAGAAGCAAGGATATTTTTAATAAAATTATAATGGACTTCCAGTAGAAGGCTAAGGGGGAGATTTCATCACTTCAGATTCTTAATTTATTAGTGTTCCAATTGTCTTATCTGCAAAACAAAGCAGCTAATACTCACCATGTGCCTACTGTGCTGATCAAAATAAAACTTGCAAAGGATTATGTTCTCAGTGATGTGAAACATGGACTCTAAGAGCAGAAAAAGAATAGAACTTAATCCAGCCCTTCGGATTCTGACATCCCTGGTGAGAAGTATGGATGTTGTGCACAACATGCAGAACTGGCATCTCTGCAGGGGAAGAAGTCAGTGAAATAATTGGATCCCCAGAGGTTTTGTTCTGAGTAGTAAAGGGATGGGAGTTGGAGTCCTTCCTCTAGGTGCCTGAGCAACAAGTGTAGCAACCACCATTCTGTAGGGATCAACTGATGGTAAAAGAAGAATGTTTCTCCCAGGGACTAAGTGATTCAGTTACATTGCCACTGAGTCAGGGGCATCAGAGGCAAAACTCCTCCAAGTTGTAAACATTGGAGATCACTATCACTCACACTCACACATGAAGGTCCCTGAGACAAAGTCAGCTTTGGGTCAACTAAAGGGCAAAGTTTTTTTGGTTCTAATCCTCTTTGAACTTCAATTTTCCTCTAGAAGGGTACTCTTCTAAGAAAATGGGGTTCCTTGGATGGCAAAACTCAGGAGACTTTTGGGGTGCCAATTTATGACAAAAGGAAATTGCTTTTCTTTTTAATCTTTCAGAAGCATTTGGCATTCTGCTTTTGTCTATAATTTGGACCTGGAATTTTGTGTGTGTGTGTGTGTGTGTGTGTGTGTGTGTGTGTGTATGTGTGTATGTGATGGAAACTCCCTGGAGAGGAAACTCCCCTCAAAACAATGCAGATCTGCAATTTCTTCTCAATTACAGTATAAATCACAGGTAGGACTTGAATCCTGGTCTCCCTGGCATAGAGACCAGCTCTCTAGTTACTGTATTATGCCACTTATACTATATCTACACAATGGCTTTACAACAGAGGCCAAATTTGTAAAGCATAGAACTATGTTTAGAGAAGGTTAGTCTTTGAGATGAGAAAGATCTTCTCTGGACACATTCCTACTTCCACTATTTGGTAACTCTCACTCTTTTTCACATTTTGACTATATATGAGTCTTCACTATATTCAGATCTCCATAGGATCTACAATTTATTCCACTGAAGTCCAGATACTTCATTTACCCTTTACTCACTTCATTCCTCTGGTAGAATGTAGATATTTTGAGAACAGAGACTTTCTCATTTTTGTGTTTACATATCCAGTGCTTAATATAGTGCCCAACATAGAGTAGGCACTTAAAAGTTTGTTTACTGATTGATCAGTTCCCTTAAACCTTGAAATTTTTCTCACTCTGGAGGCTCTCAGTTCTTCCCATGTAGCAGGGAACTCAGTAAACATCAATCCCCTATAGTGTACAGAGAATTTTAATAGATGTTAGTGGAGATATAAGTTTTAGATAAGGCAAGTTTTCTGCCCTCATGGAGCTTAAAATCTGGAAATAAGTATAATACACAAGACTGCTCATTCATCCAAAATATTAAGCACCTACTGTGCGTCACTGGATGTCACTGATACAAAGACAAAAATCAAAAGGTCTAGGGCTTCAAGGAGTTTATATACTATTAAGCAGAGATTCTTAACTGGGGGTCTGTTAACTTGTTTTAAAAAAATAATTTGACGACTGTATTTTGATATAATAGGTTTCCTTTGTAATCTTACATGTTTTATTTCACATTTTTAAAAACATGATTCTGAGAAAAGTTCCATAGGTTTCACCAGCCAGCCAAAGGGAACCATGACACACAAAAATATTAACCCCTGTAGGACAAAGAAACTACATAAGTATGTGTATGCATGTGTGTGTGTGTGTGTGTGTGTGTGTGTGTGTGTGTGTGTGTGTGTAACATGGAAGAAAGTAGAAAAAGATACAAGCAGGGGATCAGAAAAGGTCTTGTGTAAAAAGGCACTCAAGTCAGGCCTTGAAGGAAGGTACAGATTTTAAGGGATGAAGGTGAGGAAGGAATGCATTTCAAGCATAGAGGATAATCAAGATAGGGATAGAAATGGGAAATGGATTGTTGTACATGAGGAGCAATAAGTAAACAGATTTGGTTGAAATAAGATTTTGTGAGGGAAAATAATGTGAAATCATGCTGGAAAGATAGGATGGAGTCATATTGTGAAAGACTTTAAATGGTAACCAGAGGATTGTGTATATTATCCCAGAGGTACAGGAAACTACTGGAGATTCTCAAACAGGGGAATGACTTTCCTTGTAGGGGGATCAGTTGGGAAGGGGGAATGACTTCAGTCAGGGAGACCAATCAGAAGGCTATTGCAGTAGCTCAGGTGAGAGGTAACGAGAATTTGAATGAGGCTGGTGGCTGAGTGAATGAAAGAAGATAGATTGGAGAGATATTTTGAAGTCAGAATTGACAAGACTTGGAAACAAATTGGATGGGGAGCAGGAGTAAAAAAATATAGAATATTGGAAGATAAGTATATTAGAGAGTTGCAAAAGAGTGTGATCTGAGGAGTAAAAAGTTATTGCCAACAATAAGAGGCCTCATGGAGGAAGTGGTGTTTGAACTAGCTTTTAAAGTGTGAGTCACAGTTTAATAGGTAAAGAAAGGGTGGGAGAGCATTCTAGGCAGAGAAAACAACATGAGAAAAAACAGAGGGAAGAAAGTATTAGACAATTGAAAAATAAATTTGAAGAATGGTGTTGGCAGATACCATTAAGCTATATGAAGATCCCCAAAATCTTTAAAGTAAGGGCTAGATGGACTGTTTAGAGGATATCCTTCCTCTTCCAAGGGAACTACCTTCTGGAATTACAGCCACACCTTGACATGGAAAAAAATGTAATAAAATATATGATAAAATATAACTGTTATCCCTTAAGAACAAAGGTTCAGGTTGACTGTTCTACTGTGTGACATAGGGACCAAAGCTGATGAGGAGGGTTATAAATGGAAGCAGAGAGAGACAGAAGAGTCCTCCAGATCTCTTTTGAAGGGATTTAATTTCAATTTTCCCCTTCTTAGTGGGAGCTTCTGAATATTCTTTATAATTCTCTTTCCCCCTCCTCTCTCAACTTCCTTCCCGTTTTTCCTCCTTATCTTCCCCCCCCCGCCCCCCTTTCCTACTTTTCCCCCAGGGATGGGGAGGGTGAGGCCAGGGTTGGTCTGTGCAAGAGGGACAATACAGAAAAGAATCATTCCTAATATAATACTAGCTTATATTTATATAGCACCTTAGGATTTACCAGCATGTTTCCCTCATTGTCTCCTATGTGACTAATATCTTCAGTGCTCAATGTTCAGAGAGAGAGAAGGAGAGTATATGTACACACGTATAGACAGGTATATACATACATATATGTATATGTATTGGTATATGTATGTTTGAATATACACACATATATTTCACACAATAGGGAAAAGGATAAACAGAACCTGTGATTTCACTGGTATAGGGACCTCCCAGATGAGGGAACTGCTAAGGCAGATCAGTGTCTTCTTTGCAACTTAAGTCTTTGAGAGCTGCCTAAAATACTAAGAGATAAAATAATTTGTTCAGGGTCCTATGTGACTCACTATAGTCAGAGGTGAGACTAGCCTTTCCTAGCTCTTATGCTGGCTCCAAATTCACTACCTTATGCTGCCTCTCAGGTATCTAATAGCAGTCTTCATAAATGGGACATTTAGGCCATTTCTAGGACATTCCATGATATAAGTACAAGGCCTGGAGAAACTACCTCAGTTTACTTTGTTAGGTAGGTGCTGTAAACATGACTATTCTTATTTTACAGATATATACATTGAGACTCAATGTAAGTGTCTTGCCCACAATCACAAGGTTGATAAATGTCAGAACAGTGACTGAAACTCGTCACCTTAATTAAAGCCCAGCTTTCATTGTTTTATGTCATACTGTCTCATTTCTATTCCCCTGAGCCCCATTTTTTCCCCACTTTTTGGAGGGCAATTGGTGTTAAGTAACTTGCCTAAGGTTACACAGCTAGTTTTTTTTGTGTGGGTGTTAAGTATCTGAGGCTGGAACCGAACTCGGGTCCTCCTGACTCCGGGGCCGGTTCTTTATTCACTGAGTCACCTAGCCGCCCCCTGAGCCCCATTCTTAATTGTACTTTTTGTCTGATCATATAGTGTGTGCTAAGATCAAACTAGTCCTGGTTTGGTTCTGTGCTATAGAGACCACATACCATGTGGTATAATAAGAGCCAGTTAATTGGTTTCTGTTACTGTCAAATTAATATAACCATTCACTAGTTCAGTCTTAGAATAAGGAAATTAAATAAACTGGAGATAGCTTTCCTCCTTAAACTAGATTAAAACACTTTAAAGATGAATAGAAACATGGTCTGGGGAGATATTAAGCTAGACACATAAGGGAATTATCATTTTTGCCTGTGTGCTTCCATCTGCATGGCATGATATCTTTAAAATTGAGATGAATACAGTTTTCTTCCACATGATGGAATAACCTTGGTGTCTAAGGCAGGGCCTCCTTCATGCGTCACTCCTCACCACAATATGACTGTTTTATCAACAGCCCTGACTGTTGAAAAATCTTCCCGTTTTTGTTATCCTCTCATTCTGAGAATGCTGCCTTCCAGACCACTGTGGCCATCTTAATGGACAGAAGACTGGCTTACATCTCCTCTGCTTGATTCGACTGACTGACTAGAATCATAGCAATGATTCCCTTCCCATGCTCGCCCCCATGCCTATTTATTCCATTTCTTCATTCCTTAGGAGTCATTCCATTTCCATATTCAGAATTTGAGGTAAAATAGGAAAGTCTGCTCCCTAAGAAAGCACTCCTGATGGAATCAAGGACACAAATCAGTTTTTATGTTACCTTTTGTAAGCAGAAAAGGCAACTATTGATTTACTCCCAGATTTTCAATCCATTAGGTGCAAAGTGCAACACAAACACTACCTTGCTGAAACAGATTCCAGGCTGTTTACCTAGGAGATCAATAACTTTTAGTTTAAGGAATCGATGTGATCCTCATTAGCCTACAGGGGATCAGTGGGCATGGCTGAAGTAAACGCTTCAAGGATGTTTCATGAGGGTGTCCCGACACTACAGAAACCACTCCAAAATTTTTTTTAACACTACAGCGCCATGTTCTACCCACAGAAGTTAGAACAGAATTTACTTGTATTGGGTAGATTTCAAGGTGTTGTGGAAAGAACCCTAGATTTGGAATTAGAAGACTGGGATTCGAATCTTCAATTCAGCTGTCACTGAGTATTGTTTTAATTAGAGTAGCCATTGTATATGATATTCCCTGGTTTTGCTTTCTTTACTGCTTCATACAGTTGCTAAGCATCCTAATTTAATTTCATAGGACCCAAGGTAGAATCCCGTCTCTGATACTTACTAACTGTGTCACTTTGGGGGAATCACTTCATCTCTGTGGGCCTCAGTCTTGTCATTTGTGAAATGGGGGTAGGAGTTGGACTAGATTATTTCTGAGGTCCCTTCCATTTCTAAATCAATGATCTTGTCATTTCAATAGAAAGTTTATGATTATCAAATGATGGGTAACCTGTAACCTATTACCTAGGTACAGTTGTGGGTGATACTGGTCTCTCTTCTTACCCTTTTATTAGGTTATTCCTTTTTCCATTTTTGCTGATGTGTTGGTTTCAGTCGTATCTGACTCTGGGTGAACCCTTTGTTGATCATTATTATTGTTGTTGTTGAGTTGTTTCAGTTCTGTTTGACTCTTCGTGACTCCATTTGGGGTTTTCTTGGCAAAGATACTGGAGTGGTTTGCCATTTTCTTCTCCAGATTATTTTATAGATGAGGAGACTGAGGCAAAACAGGGTTAAGTGACTTGCCCAGGGTCATACAGCTAATAAGTGTCTGAGGCCAGATTTGAATGCATGAACATGAGTCTTCCTGTTCCAAACCCAGTGCTCAATCCACTGGACCATCTAGCTCCCGTTTTTTTTTTTTTTTCATTTAAATTCACTTAAACCAATATTGATTGTATGTCTTCATGAGTTAAGAACAGTGCAGGGCTTTTCCTTATTTCAAAACTAAAGAGAAAGTTAGAAAATATCTCCATCCTATCATTTAAAAAGGAGATGGCATATTTTTATTTAGATGATCTTGAAGGCTTATGAAATATGTAGTCTACCTGGGTCTCTTGATCCTTTCTTAACAGCCTCACTTCCACTTCCTTCCTGTGAATCTTGTCTGATATTGACAGAACTTCACTCAAAATGGCCAACAGATCAGACAGCAAAGATGTGCTTCTTTCCCAGGGACATGATTATTAAAACTAATTGGAAAAGTATGTGGGAATATGTTTTAATCATATTCTGGCATTAAGGCTAATCTTAAAAACAAGCAGATATAATTGAAAGAATGTTAGAAATACCTTCCCACTTGTCTGCCCTCCTGCCTGAAATTCCACCATTAAAGATTAATTATTGGGAGGAGGGAAATAAAAAAAGGGGGGGGGAAGAAAGTTATATGATTACTTTATTACATGTTTTAAAGGAATAGGAAGTTGCACATAATAGATTTGCAGCTTCTTGTACAATCATCTTTTTTTCTATTCTACTATGTTATGGAAATGCTTGTTTTATTTCTTAAGTTCAGGATAAAATAGATAAAAATTAAAAAACCCTAATTCTTGTGAATTAAAGCCTCCAAACAACCTTTTCAGATATGTGAAGACCTCTCTCTATTCAAGAAGTAAGTGCTGCTAGGGCTTACCCTCCCTCCTAAAACTACCTTGTAATAACTTTGCATATATTTTTTGTTCTCATATACAGAGAGTTCTCAAAGCTCATAGAACTTAAAACTGAAATAAGACTTTTGGGACACCCTGTATATACATGTTGTCTCCCTGTTAGAATGTAAGCTCCTTTAGGGCAAGATGGTTTCACTTTTACCCTTGTGGTCCCATCACTTGGTATTGTTTTTGGCACATAATAAATGCTTGCTGATTGACTAATCAGTTGGCTTTAGTATGAATTAATTAAAAAGATTCTTGGTTTTTTCCATGATATCAGCTGAGAATATGAACCTGAGAAAACTGGACCTTTAATTGGGCAACAGTGAAGGAGAAAGGGATACATAATTTTGTAGGGCACCCCCCCATAACAGGAGGGCCCATGTGGGATATCAGACCACATATAAATTTACACAACACATTCCAAATGATTTCATATGCTCCTTCAAAAAGAAAATCCTAGTGAAAAGAACATATTTAGGACTCCTTATATGCTAGTATTTCAAAATGGCAGCATATGAACTTTTACCAGCATCGGTGAATGTACATTGTATATTAGGCAGGTAGGTGGCAGTAGAGGATAGAGCTCTGGGCCTAGAGTCAGGAAGACCTGAGTTTGAATTCCACCTCAGACACTTTATTAGCTGTGTGACCCTGGGCAAGTCAATTAATTCTATCTTGGCCTTAGTTTCTTCAACTGTGAAATGGGGATAATAAATCGCCTGTCTCCCAGGGTTGTTCTAAGGATCAAATAAGATACTCTTTGTAAAGTTCTTAGCATACAGTAGTTACTCAATAAATTCTTCCTCCCTCCTCTCCCCCATATTTGTCTAGCATCTTGAATGTTTTTCTGCCTATTTCTCTTTCTCCTTCTTATTAAGTGCTCCTAGCAATGCCTTCCACAAAGCACAAAATAGATAGTTCTGACTGTGGCAACCAGAGGGCCCCTCAGAATGTCTGGGATACAAAAGGTAGGTTCCAGCTCTACAAGAGCGCATAATTCTAGGGGTCTAATGGCAGGATAAGTATAGAGTCTGGATCTGCAATTTTATTGGTATAGGGAACTCTCACATGAGGGAACTCCTTCTATTAATGGATATTCCCTGTAGGGGTGAGTCAGTCAACAAGTCAGTCTCTGCTAAATGTAGGGATACAAAGAAAGGAAAAGCACAGTCCATGTACTCCAGTGGCTTACATTCTAATAGGAAAGACAACATGAAAATATTACTTGCTTTAGAAAACATCACCTTGATAGCTGAGTGGATAATGGATTGAAGTAGTGAGATAATTGAGGCAGGAAGAACATTAATGAGTCTATTATAGTAGTACCAGCACAAAGATGGTGGCTATTATTTTGTTTGTGAGTCTATTGGGGAAACTGTGGCTAGCTCCATCCACAATACAAGATTATTTGTGAATCATAATGAATTTGACTATCAATAAAAATAATTTGGCCATCAGACCAAGACCAAATTCTACTCCAGATATAGGAATTATATGGAATCTTTGAAACTTTGATAGGCATATTATTTTTAAGTTTTTAAATGTTATTTAAAAATTTTGAATACTGTTGAGGTCTGATATGAACTGATGCAGAAAGTAAACAGAACCAGGAAATTAATATTCACAACAATGTAAATGGAAAGATCCAAAAAATGAAACTAAATATTATATAATTATAATGACCAAGGAGCTTTTGGCTCTTGGGAAAAACTGAGAAAATCTACTTTCTCTCTTCTTTGCAGAGGTAGATTATGAATATATAACACTACATGTTCTGTTAGACTTAATTGAGGTGTTGGTTGAACTTGGTTGAACTGTCCTCCCCTCACCTCCTTTTTGTTATTCGTTTTCTTTTGTTATAAGAAATGACTTTCTGGGGAAGGGAGGAGGGAGAAGGATATATATGGAAATGAAGGAGATATAAAAAGAAAAGTTAGAAAAAGGAAAAAATTAGCTTAACTCTGCTCCATCTACTTACATCTAACTTTCACAGCATGATGTAAGCATTCCCTGAATCAACTGTTCAAATATATTCCAGAAACTAGGCAGAGAGATGTTTGCAAGAAAACCTACAGGGCCTTGGAGGCCTGTTGTCTTGTTTTCTTCTAACTTGCTTAATAACTTGCACACCACTGTGACTTTTTGTAGTTAAAAGGTACATGAGCTTCAGAACTCATCAATGAAATGAGACTGTCCAATTAGGATCACCATAGAAGCTGAGATCTGACTGTGGTGTTCAAGGAATCTTTAAACTCCCTCTGATTCTCCTCCTGCCCATGTGGTCCAGAAAACCAGAGCGAGAGGGCCATGTAAATGAATGAAAAGAACATTTATTAAGCACTTACTATGTGAAAAGCCCTGTACTAAGTGCTTGGGAAACAAATAGAAAATCCAGACAGGATTCTCACATTATCCTAATCGGGAGACAATAACTCATAGAAGGTTTCACCTGCAAGTCAATTCAAGAAATATTTATCATGTGCTTTCTATGTCAGGCACAATGCTAAGTACTGGGGATACAAATAAGCAAAAGAAAGTCAGTCCCTGCCCTCACGGAGCTTGCAATCTAATGGGGGAAGACAACACACAAAAGGAAGCTGGGAACAGAGGGGGAAAAACCAAGGGGTACCTGGCATGGAGATCTCTTGTTGTTTAAGGGTTCAAGCAAAGCAAAAGTATGGATGAAAAGCAGAGATAATCTGGGAAGTCCAGATAGAGCCCTCTATAAAGGAACACTTAGGGAATAGTTTAGTGTTCCATTCACTGGTCCTCCAATCAGGGGGAAGAGGAGACTGAGGGAAGTGGGAAGGAGACCAGTCTCCAAGGCTGAGTCAAACAGCACAGAGATAGATTTACAGCTTATCCTACAAGGGGCATCTTGTTCTGTGGAGTTCAAAGTAAGCAGAGGTACAGATGGAAAGTGGAGAGTAGCATCAGATGGAAAGGTCCCATGGTCCTTGGGGTACCAAAGGCAAAGCAAAACAGATGGTAATATCTTTTCCTTAATGTCATTTCCACTGATAAACTCATATCAATTCCTGGCATTGAAATGTTTTTACAGTTCTAAGGACTTTGGTGGCAAAAATGTCCTCTTCTGGATCTTACATACCTGTGGCCAACAGCACCCTTAGAAGCAATTGCCAGACTGCTTTTCCATAAAGGTTGCTTCTCTCCAGGTGATGGCTGAGGGGGATGGACTAGATACAGGGCTATTTCTAAGTCTCTTGGGTCCAGGGTCCTGAGCCATCTCTCTGAGTGTGAAGGGAGGTGGTGGTGGTGATTTGACTTGCCTGGCACAGGATACTTCCTGTCTTCCCATTTTCTTTCTTCTTGTTGCTTCAGTTAGCCTGGCTTGCCTGCCCTGGAGATCAAAATTAGTAGGGATATCTGGCCCCTTCTCAACAGGAATTGCCTCCCCATTGTAGCCTTCAAGGCCAGACGATAAAGAATTTACTTGTTAAAATAGCTTTGGGCAATGAGATGACATTATACTTACATCAACAGGGAATGAGATCTTTCATGTAAATAAATTTTCCAGGTGAATAATGTTGACTTAAATGACATTTTTAAAAGGTAAAATTATTGATGGGAATTTGCTGAAGAATCGTACTTTTTTTTTCTTTTTTGAAATAGGAAACTGAAGAGAATTTAACCTTTTCTTGATGGATCAAGATCATCATTATGAACCTTAGTTGCTACACAATTTTATGAGAGTGTTGTAGCAGGGGCTGCTGAGGTGAGTTTAAGAGTAGTTTTCTGAAGACTTCTATAACTTATTGGATTTTCATATCTGCTTTTTGTAGTTTTTGTCCTCCCCCTCCCCCATTTGCTTGCTTTTTGTTGTTGTTGGTGGGTGTGTCTCTGCATGTATGACCCAGCAGCCCACCCATTCAACGGTACCCCATTCAACCCCATCCTCTTGATTTATTTCCAGTCTGCTATGGGTTGTATTTGTTATAGTTGCATCTAAATAAGAGTGAAAAGGCTCCAGTGACAGATTGAGCTTTTACTCCAAGGCAGGACCCTTGTATAATGACAAGGGTATTGAATCTGGATCTTGAAGACCTGGATTTAAAATACTGACTCTGCTACTCACTCAGGGTATGACCTTAGTCATATCACTCAATGTCTGGTGCTTCAGTTTCTACATCTATCAAATGAGAACATAGCCTTAGATCATCTCTTAGATCCTTGCCGGCTCTAATCCTGTGAGCACCTGACATTGAGTGATATGACTAAGGTCATACCCTGAGTGAGTAGCAGAGTCAGTATTTTAAATCCAGGTCTTCAAGATCCAGATTCAATACCCTTGTCTTTCTACAAGGGTCTTGCCTCTGGATCTTGACCTCTCTCTCTCTCTCTCTCTCTCTCTCTCTCTCTCTCTCTCTCTCTGTCTCTCTCTCTCTGTCTCTTTCTGTCTCTCTCTCTGTTTCTCTCTCCCTCTCTGTCTTTCTCCCTTTCTCCTCCCTCCCTCTCTTTCTGTCTCTCTCTCTCCCTTTGTCTCTGTCTTTGTCTGTCTCTCTCCCTTTGTCTCTGTCTCTCTCTCTCTCTCACTAGGTAGAGACTTTCTTTGTTTAGTTTCCATCTCTTGAGTGTCTTCTGGATAGGTGGAGACACTAGATAAGATAAATGTTACAGGGTACTGCAAGGGCAACTTGATAGCACAGTGGATAGAGACCTGGGCCTAGAGTTAGAAAGACCTGAGCTCAAATACAACTTCAAACACCAGCTGTATGACCCTGGGCAAGTCACTTCACTCTATTTATGCCTCAGTTTCCTCATCTGTCAAATGAGCTGGAGAATAAAATGACAAACCACTCCAGTACCTTTGCCAAGAATCTTCAAAAGGGGTCACAAAGAGTTGGTCATGATTGGAAAATGACTGAACAATAACACAGAATGCTAATTCTTGCAAGAGCATGATTTTTTCCCTCATCCTTTAAATCAATTTTGCCTCCCCCGTTCCCAATTTCTATTTCTATTCAACATTATTTTGTATATAAATAAGGTACTGTAGTAGACTATAGAAGTTGTTCATGTTATTATCTTATAAGTACTTTTGCTTGCATTTTAATGAGAGCCTACACATTTAGCAAAAGCTTACTTTGTTTTTTATTTATTTATTTATTTATTATTTTTAAGCAATCGGGGTTAAGTAACTTGCTCAAGGTTACACGGCCAGTTATTTCTGGGTGTGGTGCTGAGTGTCTGAGCCCGGGATTTGATCTCCAGGTCGTCCCAACACCGGAGCCGGTGCTCTTACTCGCTGAGCCACCTGGCCGCCCCTCAAAAGCTTACTTTGAGCAAGACACTATGATAAGCATCAAGATTCAAAGGCAGAGCTATTCTCAGGGAGGATTACATAATAAAAGATAAGCAAAATATAGGCACAAGTGAATTATAACACAAAGTCCATTGAAATAAGGCTGAAACAAGATAAAGGGAGATGTATGGTACAATAGAAAGAACACTGGTTCTGGGGGCAAAGGATCTGGGTTCAAATCCTGCCTTTGATACTTGTGTGATATTGGGCAAGTTACTTAACCTCCCTATTTTCTTATCTGTAAAATGAGGGAATTGGACTCAAAGTCCTCTGAATTCCCTTCCAGATCTAGATCTATGAAGATGAATGAGGAAAAACACATGAGAGAATATGAAGAGAGAAAGGTTATTTTCAGCGGGGGGAGGAGATGAAGAAAGGCTCAGTGGGGGGGTGCCAGGGGACAGTTGTTCTAGACCTGGCAATAAAAGAAGAATCTCAGTAGGAAATAAAGCAGAATGTGCTCTAGGCACAGGGGATGACCTTTAGGAATACTTGGAGAAAGGGTGTTACAGAAAGCAGGACCCTTATTCCAGGATACAGGAAAATTTCATTATGTATCCTGTTTAAAACACTAATTTGCCAAATGAAGATGATACTTGTAGTGCTTATCTCAAAGGGTGGTTGGCAAGGGTCAAATGAGATGATGTAGGTTTATCAACTTTGCAAAACTTAAAAGGGCTATATAAATTTCAGCTATTATAATTATAGCTGCTGCTATTGTTGCACAGTTAAGAGGTGGGGAGATTCAGGATCAATAAAGTAAATATTCAACAAAGCATGCATAAAAAGGAACACTATGAAATAATACAGGGCAGGTGGTGGTGCAGTGGACAGAGCACTGGGTCTGAAGTCAGGAAGTCTCGTCTTACAGAGTTCAAATCTAGCCTCAGACACTTACTAGTTACATAACTCTGGGCAAATCACTTAACTCTGGCTATCTCAGTTTCCTCATTTGTCAAAAGTGCCAGAGAAGGAAATGGCAAGCCATTCAAATATCTCTGCCAAGAAAACCCCAAATGGGGTTACCAAGAGTCAAAATGACTGAGAAACAACAAAATGAAATAGAACAAGAAAGGAAATCAAGAGACAGACTTCAGCTCTATGCATTTCTATTTTATGCTGGATTGAGAGGAAAGGGAGAGCTGCCAAGGAGTTTCCAGCACAGGAGTATCATGGTTAGATTGGTGCATTAGGAAGGAGATTATGGTAGCTGTGAGAAGGTTGGATTTGGAGAGGGGAGGATGTAATGTTAATGGGATTTAAGATCATCCCAGACCATTAATAGGCCTCACATGGAGCCCATTAAGGGAAGCTTGCTTAGGGGAGGCTTGCTTGTAGGAAGGATTTCACACCTTTTGCTAATTTCTAATCAGGCACTGAATCAGAGGGTTGTGATGCCTTCTGGCTCTGAGAAGTGTATATGTACTTAGTTGGTATTTTGCTTTGGGGGTTCACTTATGAGAAGGGTCTTGTGATTCCCTGGTTGAGATTCTGAGTAGTCGTATGTTCAGAGCTCTCCACCTGCTCAGATATAAAGGCTCTCTCAATCTAGGGGGTAAGTGTAAAGTGTATAGTTGATTCAGGCAGTCAGAGCCCTGTCTGTTGGTCTTTATTTCTCTACTTGTATTTTCTCTGAAGTTTAGGGTGCTGACTTTTTCCCTGAACTCGTGAAGGTAGTTAAAAAAGATTGTTGACTCCTTAAACAGCTAGTTTTCCTAGTAAAGCAGTTCTAAGAATCTGTGCTAACAGCCATCCTGGCTATGCTACAGATGGACAGACTGAATTCATTTTCCTACATTGAAGTGATGATATATTTTCAAGTGTTGCCTTTATCAGCTTGAAGACATATAGAATTCAGGAAGAGAGACATTATTGGTTTAGTGAAACAAACACTGGATTTGGAGTCAGATAATGCAAATTTGAGTTTCATCAAATAGTGGTGTGACCTTTGCCAGACTACTTGACCTTTCTGAGCTTCATCTGTAAAATGGGAGTGGTATCTTCAGTACCTCTCTCAAAGGGTTGTTTTGATGAAAGTGGTTTGTAAACCTTTGTTGTTGTTATTCAGTTGTGCCCAACTCTTTGTGAGCCTCAATGGCATTTTCCTGGCAAAGTTACTGGAGTGAATTGCCATGTCTTTCTCCAGTTCATTTGATAGATGAGGAACTGAGACAAACAGGGTTAAGTGACTTGCCCAGGGTCACACAACCATTAAGGGTTGGAGGTCAGATTTGAATTCAGGTCTTCCTGACTTCAGGCCCAGCACTCTACTCACTGTGACACCTAGTTGCCCTGCTTTTTAAAGCTTAAAGCACTCTGAAGATGAGTTATTAAAATAATTAAAAATTGACTTAATTTAATAATCAAAATATTAAAAATTACTATTCTCATATTATTAAGGAAAGCACAGATATAGTGGATGGGCCATAATCCTTAAAGCCAGAAGACAAGATCCAGTCCTGGGTCTAATTATTAATTAGCTACATATGATTATGAACAAATAATTTCAGTAATACGAGCTTTAGTTTCTTCTTTTGTAAAATGGGATGTTGTTAAGTAAAATTTTTTTTAAAGCAAAAACCCTATAGGAGATTAGATTTTGTTAGAAGGTTATATTTTCTCTTGTCATTAAATTTTGTCTTCCTTTTTATACAACCCCATTTTTTAGGTCTATTTCCAGAATCAAGGATGTTGCCAAGTATTGTGCATTTCCCAAAGGTAGAAGTGAATGGACTAGATTGATACTGCCCACAAATTAGGGAAGAGGAGCTCATTCTCATTTTCCTAAAGGCTCAGGAAGGTTTTATCTGGGTGTGTGATTGGGGTGGGACAGCAGAGTCAGGGTGGTGGGACACGGATGCTGTCAACAAAGAAGGTGATCACAACAGGAGAAGAAGAGGTGTAGTCAGTAGCCCTTGGAGAACACTTGTCCGGGGGGAAACTGTCCTTACAACCAAATTGGAGGCAAAACTTTAAGATCTCTCAGTAGGAACTGACCTTCTGATTGGGGAATTTGGGGCTTTCAGTGTCTAGAATAGCACAGTGATTGGTGATTGAATAGATATAATGCGAGACACATATAAACCTTAATTTACCTCAGCTACTTTGTGTGATTAATTGTTCTCTCCATTGTTGAGTCATCTTTCTGGAATTCATAGACAGTATCATTTTATTTATTAACATCACAGCTAAGAAATGGCATAATGTTAATAGCACTTATATAATATTTTAGAATTTGCTAAGTACTTTAAACACATTATTTGTACTTGATCTCATAATACAGTGGAAAGAGAACTAGAACTAGAGTCAGAGGTCTTGGGCTCAAATCCTTCCACTAATATTTAACTAGCAGCATGTCCCTGGGAGAGTCACTTATTTTCTCTGAACCTCAATGTACTCATCTTTTAGACTATATCAGTGGTGTCAAACTGGAACAGAAGCAGATCTCTAAGGGAAAGATATTGACTTAGAAAACTACAATTCATATTAACTATAGTGTATTTTTATTTATTTTGTTAAACATTTCCCAATGACATTTTAATCTGGTTCCTGCCCACAGACCCCTTTGAACTTCTAAGATCCCTTTCATCTCTAAATCTTCAGTTCTATGTATACCTACAAGTACTATATAAATATCAGCTTGTAGTATTGCTATAATCCTTACAACAGTCTGGTGAGCTAGCTGGTATAGACATCATTATGCCTTTGCTTACAGAGGAGCAAATTGAGGACCACAGAAGTTAAATAACTTTACAGAATGCCAGAATTTGACAGAAGGAAGGGACTTCAAAGACTATTTAATTCAGCCTTTACTCCAAAAAGTAACCCTGCCATAACATACTTGATAGTCATCCAGATTCTATTTGAACCCATTCAGTGAAGGAAAACCCTCTATGCTCAGAAGCAGGCCAGTTTCACCTTTGGACAACTCTAAGTGTTAGGATGAGTTTTCTTATAGCAAACCTAAGTCTGCCTCTTTGTAACTGTGCCCTGGGGCCAAAAAAGAACAAGTCTGACACTTCTTCCGTGTGACAGTCTTTAAAGTATTTGCCTGTGGTCACACAGATGGTAAGTCTTAGTAGCAGGATTTGAACCCTAGTTTCTCTGGAGACTAAACCCAATGGCCTTTCCACTGTACTGCACTGCCACTCAGAAATGGACATTTACAAGATTTATTATCTTCCAGGCTAAGGTAAGGAATGGTTTTCTTTTTTCTCCTTTTTCCTTTATTTTCTCTCACCTGAACTTGCTTTATGTACATGCATGCTTGCATGCATATAGACACACATACAAATATGTAGGTGTATATGCATATATACACCTACATATATATATACCTATCTAGGTTGTATAAGTATATACATATATGTATCTAGCTTTATGTGTATACATATATGAGTATATAGATGTATACAAATATAAGTATATAGAAGCATCATGTATACATAAACAGAATATATGTATCTATAGATGCATATACACACATAGTTTACATATAAATACATATACAGATATTTATGCATATACCTATACACATATCTACAAATAGTCACAAGTACATATTATATAAACAAACAGACACATATATGTAACTATAGACATATATGTCTACGTACATATAATGTAGCTATACATAGACACAATGTATCTATTACACGTACATGGATGCATATATACACACTATATATAGATGTGTACATGTATATACATATATTTACACCACATATTTATAATATACATATAACGTATACATCTCTCTATAAACACATATAAGTATACCTATACACACCTACATATGTATACCTACATGTATATAGTGACATGCACCTAAATTCACACATACACACATGTACACCTATATGTATAGACATGCATAGATAGATGGCTATATAGAGATCTATGTATACATATGTGTATATATTGATATATAGAGATGAGCACAATATATATGTATATATAGATAAGTAAACATGTACACTTATTTATATATGATGTATCTATACACATACATGTATATCTGCATATACATACACATGTAGAGATCATGTGTGTATACGTTTATGTGTATAGATATATCTATGGATACCTATATGTGTATATATACACATGTATACACACTGTACACACATGTGTATCTATATAATCTATACCTATATATGTATGTATGTACACATATGTATGTGTATTAGAGAGAGAGAGAGAGAGAGAGACTGTACATGCATATATAGGCAACTAGATAAAGCACTAGGCCTAGATTTAGGAAGACCTGAGTTCAAATCTAGTCTCAGACACTTATTAGCTGTGAGACTCTGGACAGGTCACTTAAGTCTGTTTGTCCCAGTATCTTCAACTGTAAAATGAGCTGCAGAAGTAAATAGCAAAAACTGTTCTATTATCTTTGCCAAGAAAACCCCAAATAGAGTCACGAAGAGTTGGATATGACTGAAATAACTGAACATCAAAACTGTTTACACACATATGTATATGTACACATGTATAAAATACATATATAGATAAATGCTTGTTCATATGAGTGTGCATGTGCATGCATGTGTGTGTGTAATTAAAATATTCTGTCAAGGAAAAAAAAGGGCTATGAAAATAGTTGAGTCCTTGGCTAGAGTTAGGATTTTTCTCCAAAGTGAAACATGATTGACCATCAGTGTCAGAGAATTAAAGGTACATGCTTGATCTCAAAACATGTAGAATTTTATGTCCAGTATTCTTTGTTGATGAACATAAGGAAAAAGATATTAAGAGGAAATATATCTCTAGTTAATTGGAACAAGAGGAATCTTATGGTCTTAAAAAAAAGTCAAATCATCATCACCATCAGGTCATCTATCAAGAATAAGTTTATAGCAGGTGTAAGACTTCATTCTCAGCACTTGGGAAGAACATTGTGGAAGCATTATTCATTGAGTGATCTGGAATGAGTTGGTAGTTTTACTCCACTTCCTTCACTGACAAGAAATGCTGTCATACTTAGAATGTCAAGGTCTCAGCAAAGAGGCCAAGGATCACATTTGCATAGAGGCTAAATGGACTCTTTGTCTGCAGGAGCACTAGGGCCCTCCAGGTCAACACTGAAGCCTGCTGGAGTGGGAATGGGGGAAGAAGACAAATTTCTGGAGCTGATGCCTGTTCAGTTCTCCACAACAGAAAAGAGATTATGACTCTATGAATTTGCATTGCCGTTACTCTAATATGGTGTACACTATGAAAATTCTTTTTAGTTTTTATTTTAGAAATAAAAAACAGAAATTAAAAAGAGGGGGAAAGCAGTTGGGTAAAACTTAACAAATACATTTAAAAGTTTGATATTGATATGTAACGTCCATGCTCAGAGCTTCATATCTCTGTAAAGTAGATGGAAGATGCCTTCTCACATATCATTTTAAAGACCAAACTTGGTCATTATACTTTGACATAATTCACTTTCCTTTTTATTTTTTTGTTGAGTTGTTTTAGTAATGTACTGACTGTGATCCCCATCTGGGGTTTTCTTGGCAAAGATACTAGAGTAGTTTGCCATTTACTTCTCTTGATAATTTTTCAGATGAAGAAATTGAGGCAAGCAAGGTTAAGTGACTTGCCCAGGATCACATAGTTAGAAAATGTCTGAGGCCAGATATGAACTCATAAGATGAGTCTTCCTGACTCCAGGCTGGGCACTCTATTCATTATGGCACCACCTAGGTGCCTCAATTAATTTTCTATTGTTATGCAATTATTATTTCTTTGTTCTAGTCATTGTGTATATTGTTTTCTTGCTTTTACTTCCCTTTATATCAGTTCACACAGGTCTTCCTATGCTACTCAGCATACATTACATTTGTTGTTTCATATAGAAGGGCAATATCTAATACATTCATTTTCTATAATTTATTCAGTCATTTCCTAGTCTAAGGGCATTTACTTTGTTTCTGGTTCTTTGCTACTACTACTTTTCCTCTTTTTTATTCTTTATATTAAAGGATAGTTTTTTTGGAAGGAAGACATAAAAACAAAAGATTTCGCAATTAAAAAAAAGAGTAAAGGACAGGATTATATGTTTTATAAACAAGCCAAGAAGGGAAAAATAGTTTGGGGTGCCTCTGTTTTGAACACAAACTTTTCCCCACCTTTTCCCTTCCTCCAATTTGAACCCTTTCCTTAGCTGTGCCAACCTTTACATCTATCTTTGGCTTTCTACATATTCAGTTGACAACTATCAGGAGACATTTTATTTGATTTCCTTGCCCAGCACACTTTGAAGCAACTGTGGTAGCTGACCTTTTACAAAACAAGAGCTACTTTATGACATAGACACTGGCGTTAAATTTTTTTTTTAAACACAAATTCCTATAACATTATTTTCTTTCCACAGAGTTCTAAGAAACAAAATGTTTTTTTTTAGTAATAAACACACTGACTTCAAAGGCCTCCAGCTTGTTTTCATACAATCTAAATGAGATTAGATGGCTTGTGATTTATGCTACCACAATCTCCCTCTTCTTCCCAATTTAAATGAAAATGTGGTCATAATTAAAATCACATGAACTTAAATTCTTTTAGCTCCTAAAATAATAGCATGGGTGACTTGAGTGCCTGCCTAAAGCCATCTCTGACATCTTCATAACATCAAAGATCTGAGATGAATGTGTACTGGTATTTACATATTTTTTTCCCCTTCTAATTACAGCTCTGATTGACCCAGTGGATCAGAGCCTGTGAGAATATTCTTTGGTGATGTCAGGACTTCTGCACAACCAAGAATCTTCCTTCTTGATTTGTATCTTTTCATCATCTCTTCCAATGTAGTTGTACCAGGCTACTACAGATACCAAAGCATGGCATGTGCAAATAATACTAATTATCTTCTTACTTTAAATTTCACTTATTCATTGTCTACTTTTACTGTGTGCCTACAACTAACCACGAAATATGCTAAGTTCTAGGAAACATGCAAAGATAATTAAAATTTAAGTACTGCTCTCAAGGACATTGAAAAGATATGGGTAAGATGTAGGTTCATAGATCTAGAAGTAGAAGGCTTTTTTGCCTAATGTGTTCTTCTTATGGGTAATGAAACTGCGATGACTTACTTGACCAAGGTCGGATAGGTAGTTAGCATCAGAAGGTGAGATGTGAACCCAGGTGTGTGTGTGTGTGTGTGTGTGTGTGTGTGTGTGTGTGTGTGTGTG
>NW_027187391.1:9441422-9522285 GCF_028583685.1 Petaurus breviceps papuanus
TGTGTGTGTGTGTGTGTGTGTGTGTGTGTGTGTGTGTGTGTGTGTGTTTGTTTTAAACCTATAAGACATTGAAAATGGTGGGGAGTGATAGAGTTTCCAGTTTCTGCCAAGTTTTGCAGAGTACTATGAATAAAACCCATTTAATAATGGTTTTATTGTATGGCAGGTATTGATTGGAAACTCTCAATTTGAAGTTCTTGAAATCAAAGAATCTTTTAAAAGATTTAGTATAAAATCTTGGTGTCCAAGTCAAGACAGATTAAGGTAACTTTTCAGGTTCTGCTCACAAACATTGTGACCTAACTCTTGAACCACAGAGCCCTTTTGCTGAAATAATAAGCCACTGACAGATTCAGAAATTTCATAAGATGCCAGTGAACTCTTTTCAAAGAACAGTAATATATATATATGTATTTTTTTTTTAAGCAATTGGGGTTAAGTAACTTGCTCAAGGTTACACGGCCAGTTATTATTTCTGGGTGTGGTGCTGAGTATCTGAGCCCAGATTTGATCCAGGTCATCCCGACACTGGAGCCGGTGCTCTTACTCGCTGAGCCACCTGGCCACCCCTAAGCAATCGGGGTTAAGTAACTTGCTCAAGGTTACACGGCCAGGTGTTTCTGGGTGGGTGCTAAGTGTCTGATCCCGGGATTCGATCTCCAGGTCTTCTCAACACTGGAGCCGGTGCTCTTACTTGCTGTGCTACCTGGCCGCCCCAACAGTAATATATTTAGATATAAATATATGCTGTAAAAGCTCATTTGAAGATGAGTTCTTAAGTCATTTGCTTCAATATAAATTTAAATATGAATTCAATATGGATGTCTTTCTTTAAAAGCAATAACATTCTTGTAAAGTCTTTCAAAGAGAATATTTCCCTATAATTCATTGAATTTCTCCCATTTCAAGTACCTTGGTTTGGGAACTTTTATTTATAATGAATATTTAAGTATGGACCAAGTGGCATTATCAACTAACTCTCTTTTAGTTATCTTTTGTGCACTCTTCCCTATGACCTCACTTATTCTCTCTCATTATCCTTTTTTACACTCTTTTTCTTTAATGTCAGTATGGATGTTGGAAGAAAGAATGGAAAGGCCAAGTCATTCATTCTCATATGTTATTTGAGTGTTACTGATGTTAAAAAAAATAAGCACTACAGCAGTGAACCATATTAGGTCAGCTAATTTATATGCTATTAGTTGGTGACCATGTTTGCTAAGAATGGCAGGCCTTAAATCACTTTTTATGACATCACAGTAATGTCATGATACTGGGGGAAGAGGATAGCTTCAAGGCTAACTCAAGGCAACAGGTCAGTCAACAAGTGTGACCTTCTATTCTAAAAGAGATGGAATATAAGTAACAAAGGACATATAATATATATATATATATATATACATGCACACATACATACATACACATGCACATACTTTTGACTGAGTCCAAGTTTTACAGAACAAATTGTTCTGTGAAGTTTGAATTCAGTCATAGGATCACATTTGAGGATCTAGAGGGCCACATGTGACCTTGAGTCTGCAGGTTCCCCACCTGGTAGGGCAACTCTTTTTTTTTTGGGGGGGGGGGCAAGGTAGGGCAATTGGGGTTAAGTGACTTGCCCAAGGTCACACAGCTAGTTTCTTTTTGTTAAGTGTCTGAGGTTGGATTTGAACTCAGGTCCTCCTGACTCCAGGGCTGCAATTCTTTTTAAGAGTTATAGAATTAGGCTTAAGGAAAGGTGACAACTTGAATTGTTTAGAGGGAATTTCTTCATCTGAAAGTTGTCTATATAATTGGAGTCAGAGATCTAATCTATCTTCCTCAGATTACTACATTATGATATCACCCTTGAAATTGTGCAGAGCACTTGATTTATCTAACTTCATTTTATCTTCACAGTGGCAATGGATCAGGGGACTGAAACAGAGAGAAAGCTATTTGCCTAAGGTTCCACTACTGAATGGTGGCAGAAATAGTTATGTTCCTCCTACTCTGCTGTTTTTCTAGATTGCAAGCACCTTGAGAACAAGGACAGGATTTTGCTTATTTTTTTTAATCCTAAGTGATTAAGGTACCTTTCCTGGTACACATTGAGTACTTAAATATTTATTGATTGCCAGTGTTTTTAACTTAGCTTCACATAAAGCACCTACCAAGGTATTTGGGGGCGGGGGCGGGGAGTGGATCCAGAATGTGTGCCTGAGCCAGTGAATTTTTACATTAAACATCACTGAAGAGAAGGGACAGGACTATTAGGTTCTGGGGCATCCACTTTGTCCAGCTGTCTGCACTACAGTATTCAGGATCTGAAGTATCAGATGAAGGGTCTTGGTCCCGCAATACTTTTTAACGAGTTACCTTAAACTAGTTCCCATAGATACTTTCACTTTTTGGAAAGGAATTCGCAAAATCTCCTCTGAAAAAAGTGATATTTCATTGAATAAATCAGGGGAAGAATGTTTGTTTCAGGTAATAATTTGGTGACAGAGTAATTAACAGAATCCAAGCCACTTGGTCTCATTTGCAGTACACTCTATCATGGTGCCATATCTTAATAGAATGCTTGGTTCCTGTCTTGTTAACATCTGCCTCAAATTCACTGGAAAGAGAATATGAAAATATGAGGTAGTTTTTTTGTACGTAGTTCATTAAAAATGGTCACATTTAGTAGATAGTCTTGAAGTAAAGAAAACCTGAGTTCAAGTTCTGCCTGTGACACATACTGGCTGTGTGACCCTGGGCAAGTCACTTGAATCTTCCAGTACTTGAGCCAGGTCTTCAAAGCTATAAATTGTAGAAAAGGTGCCTATCTACGTTGGCAGAGGGAATTTCCTTATCTAGGAGCTCCCTATGCCAAAGAAATCAGGGGCCCAATCCCCATCTTTATTCCTTCCTTTGGTTAAATAATAATTTATTTTAAATTTAATTCTGAATATTATAAATAATTTTTGGATAATGGCCATTAATGAGGGAACATTTGACTTCTCATACTTTGGCCCTAAATTGGGGAAAAATAAAAGCTTACGGTCTTCTATATGCTCTTCCAATCTTCATCCTGGGACTAAAGAAATGCCATTGTACCAAGACAACTTAGACAAAGACAGAAATCCAGAAGAAACCAAAGATGTCTGAATAAACACCTGGCAAACATTTTTCCTTTTCAAAGCTACTACTGTAACATGTCTTGTCATCTTGTTAAAATTTCTATGCTCAATAAATATTCATGCCCATAAAATTCATAGCATATGTTGATCATTGATACCATGCAACTAGATTGGATATGAGACTTTCCCCACTCACTGTTAGGACCCTTGGTGTTCACGGACAGTTAGAGTTTCAATTGTACACATTCTTCCAAAAGTTAATTAGCTATTATTTATTTTTGTCAATATTTCCTCAATGTTATCACACAGCAATGCTCTATAATTTCATATGTTCTTTGCTCTACAATAACTAAATCCAGGCTCTGATCTTAGGTAACATTAAACTGTACCAGAAATACTTTTGAAAACATACCAAAGGATTTCTCCTTCTGTTCAGTGGAGCCAACATTTTTGCTTTTTTTTTTTTAAATTCATCCTCAGAATATCCTTTTCTTCACCATCTCACTGTTCTTAATCATGATGGTGCTGTGAAGTTTAGAAGCTATATCCTTTTTGGAAAGTTATTGAAAATCCTTCTAATGTGATAACTTATATTAAACATTGACTCATGAAAGCTCTTGACTTTAGAAACAGATTAACTTCTTAAATGGGTCACCCCACATTTTAATTTTACTCAGAGAAAATAATAAGGGAGAAGACAGCCAGAATAAATGCATGAGGCTTGCTTTTTAACACTCAAAAGTGTTCTCCATCCAGGGGTCTTGTCCTTGAACAACCTTTTGGAACCTCTTAAATATTCACAGACCCCAAACCAGACTTTCTTTCCCCAAATTTCTTTTAGTTCTACTTTTTGGGGGGAGTGAAATTACCAGCAGGAACTTTCTTTTTAGAAATGATTAACCAGTGCCCATGATTTATTCAGACTCTACTATATGTCCAGTATTGTTTTGGGGGAGGGTGTTTAAAAAAGAGAAATAGAAAATAATAGTGATAAATGTTATCCAGAAGTATTTACCTTTTCTCTCAGGTCCTTGCTTTGAAACAACAAAAGTAATTAGTCCAAATGTGAGTGGGAGAAAACCATCTACCTCCATTTTTCCATTTCCATTTCTTTAGCCAAAAGCCTCATGCCATGGGTGCTTTAAGAAAGCAGTAAAAAGAAACAGAGGTAGATATTACTCACTCTGCTTGGTGTACCCAAGGTAGTGGGCCTGGAATAATTTCATATTTGTTGGTTTCTGGGCTTCAGAGGGAGAAAATGAGAGTGAAAGTGACAGCCTCTACTAACATAAGAGAAATACCCTATTGTTCATCTTCCATGGGGTCACCAAAAGCAGTCAGTGAATGTTTTAGCTGTATGTGACTCTGCTTGTGAATTGAAGTTTCACAGTGTTTTGTCCTGTATCATGACAGGTCATTTTTGAAATGAGTTCTCACTGATACCTGGTACAAAATGATATGGGTGTTTATGCAGAAAGGTTGTTCACAAATCTCTAATTTCCCATGTAACCACAAACTTCAATGACCTGAATTTCATATTGTTTTCTGTGTTATTTCACAAAATGGGGGGGGGGGTGACATTTTTCTCAGAGACACAAACGCAGAAAATTGTTGTGATTATCAATGTTCTGTTATGGAGATAGTTGCCTCTAGGAAGTTTATTTGCTTTCCAAAAGGAGGATTCATCTGAAACAGTTAAATGAAAGCTAAACCGGGACTGAGATTTTCAAAAGTGGTTTGTGTCTACACTACAGAAGGGATATCATCTGAACCATTTCTCTGTGCTTTCCCTCTTCTCTCTGTTGGGTCTCCTAACTGATTTAACAAATGCAGTTTTCATCAACAACAAAACAAACAAACAAACCACGATGTGTTTTGTTTGCTCCTCCATTGCACCAGAAAACTTCTGGGATATTTGACAAATACAATCTTCTCACTTACCTCAATTTTGGCACTGTCTGAAGGTGAGAAAAATAATAATGTGCAGATGAAGTGATGGCAGGCCAAAATGGAAATGCAATATTTTTGTACCCCCTTAAGGATTATTTTTCTTTTTCTGTGGTACGATTGAATTGGAAATACTTTACCATGTGATTTAATCATTTTAGAATGTGTGTAACTAAGATCTCTTATTAGCTATATGATGTTCTGATTTGGGGTTTGAGATAGAACATAAAGACTAGTTATATATACATATGTGTACTTAGATGAGTATAATTATATGTATATGCATTATGAATGTATTTGTATGCATATATGATGAAAATAGTCCTATTTTTATATGTGTATGAATGTCATGTATCATATATACATATATTTACTTTGTCTATGTGGGTACAACCTTCACCAACCTAAGATCCTAACCTTTTCATACTTTTGCTATATCCCCCATATTCCTTACTTGGTATTCAACTTTGTGAAAATGAATGTCTTCAAAGCTAACTGGGCTAGTCCTCACATGATCAATACCCAATTCATTCCATCGCAAGCCCCTACTTGATTGAAATCTTTTTCAATGTGGTAAGACCTATCAGAGCTTGAATTTCACTTGTATAGCCTTTAAGAAATGGAAGCAGTATCAGATTTTATAATTTTGGGCTCAAAGATCACTGCAGACAGAGACTGCAGCCATGGAATTAAAGGACTTGCTCTTTGGAAGGAAAGCTATGGTAAATCTGGACAGCATACTATAAAGCAGAGACATTGCCTTGCTGACAAAGGCCCATATAGTCAAAGCTATGGTTTTTCCAGTAGCAAAGTATGTCTGTGAAGGCTGGTCTATAAGAAAAGCTGAGTACAACAGAATTGATGCTTTCTAATTATGGCGCTAGAGAAGACTTGTGAATCCCTCAGACAACAAGGAGATCAAATCAGTCAATACTTCAAGAAATTAATTCAGACTATTCTTTGGAAGGTCAAATACTGAAGCTGAGGCTTAAATACTCTGAGTGCATAATGAGAAGACAGGACTCATTGGAAAGGAGCCTGATGTTGGGGAAAAGTAAAGGCAAAAAGGACAGCAGAAAATGAGATGGATAGATGGTATCATGGGAGCAACAAACATGAGCTTGGAGAGAATTCAAAAGCTAGCAAAGGATAGAAGGGCCTGGTGTGCTCTGATCCAAAGGGTCACGAAGACTTGGATATGACTCAACAATAACAGCCTTCAAGAACTCAGGGTTATTCTCCATCCCATAGTGAAACATCAGAGTCGAATTTTGATGGAAGATAAACCTATATATCTATAGTGAAGGATATACCTATGTCTGTAATGAATAATATATCTCGATAAATATATACTGGAGGATATCTGTCTATCTACCCATATATCCATATATCGATAGTAGAGCATATATCTACATAATAGATATATGGAGGTTCTATCTATCTATATGTCTATGTCTACATGAGTGTATCTTTTTTTGTTTAATTTGTTTATTTTTAGTTTTCAACATTCATTTCCATAATATTTTGAGTTATAAAATTTCTCCCTGTCTTTTCCCTACCCTCACCCCAAAATAGTGATTCTGCTGAATACCCCTTCCCCCAATCTGATCTCTCTTATTTCCTCCCCCATTCCCCCTCTGACTTGCTAGTAGGGCAAGATGGATTTCTATACCCCAGTGCCTGTATATCTTATTTCCCAGTTGCAAATAAAATAATAATAATAATAATAATAAATATATATTTTTAACATTTGATTTTAAAACTTTGATTTCCAGATTCTTTCCCTTCTTCCTTTGTCATCCACCCCTACTGGGAGGAAAAGCAATTTAATATAAGTTATACATGTGTAATTACACAAAACATTTCCATAGTAGATATATTGTGAAAGAATGACTATATTTCCCTCCATCCTATCCCATCCCCCACCTATTCTATTTTCTACTTTGACTCCATTCCTTTTCAAAAGTGTGTTTCTAACTACCCTCCCCCCAAATCTCCCTTCCCTTATATAATCCCCCCTTTTATCCCCTTCCCCGCTACTTTCCCGTAGGGTAAGATATCCAATTGAGTGTGTATGTTATTCCCTCCTTTAGCCAAATTCAATGAGAGTAATGTTGACCCATTCCTTTTGCCTTCCTGTTCCTCCCCTCCATCATAACAGTTTTTTTCTCATCTCTTTTATATGAGGTAATTTACCCTATTCTGTCCTTATAACCTCTCATTATATTTCTTTCTGACCTCTTAATTTTATTTTTTTAGATATCATCCCTTCCTATTCAATTGATCCTGTGCCCTCTGTCTATGTATACATGTATACACACACACTCACATATGTATTTATAAATACACATATTCCCTCCTATATAAACATATATATGCATATACACACACATACTTATATATACCCATCAACTATTCTCATGCTGAGAAAAATCTCATGAGTTACAATTACTGTTTTTCCATGTAGGAATATAAATAGTTCAATTTTAATAAGTTCCTTATGATTTCTTTTCCCTGTTTACCTTCTCATGCTTCTCTTGCTTCTTGTAGTTGAAAGTCAAATTTTCTATTCAACTCTGGTTTTTTCATCAAGAATGCTTGAAAGTCCTTTATTTCATTGAATGACCATATTTTCCCCTGAAACATTATACTCAGTTTTGCTGGGTAGGTGATTCTTGGTTTTAATCCTAGCTACTTTGACCTCTGGAATATCATATTCCAAGCCCTTTATCCCTTAATGTAGAAGCTGCTAGATCTTGTGTTATCCTGATTATGTTTCCACGATACTCAAATTGTTTCTTCCTGGCCGCTTATAATATTTTCTCCTTGACCTGGGAACTCTGTAATTTGGCTATGATATTCCTAGGAGTTTTATTTTTGGAACCTTTTTCAAGAGGTGATCAGTGAATTCTTTCAATTTCTATTTTGCCCTCTGATTCTAAAATATAAGGGCAATTTTCCTTGAGAATTTTTTGAAGGATGATTTCTAGATTCTTTTTTTGATCATGGCTTTCAGGTAGTCCAATAATTTTTAAATTATCTCTCCTGGATCTATTTTCCAGGTCAGTGGTTTTTCCCATGAAATATTTCACATTGCCTTCTATTCTTTCATTTGTTTGGATCTGTTTTATAGTATCTTGATTTCTCATAAAGTCATTAGCTTCCATTTGTTCCAATCTAATTTTGAAGGTATTATTCTCTTCAGTGAGTTTTTGAAATTCTTTTTCCATTAGGCAAGTTAGACTTTTTAAGGCATTCTCCTCATTGACTTTTTGGGCCTCTTTTGCCATTTGAGTTAGTCTATTTTTTAAGGCATTATTTTCTTCAGTCAGGTTGTTGACTCTTTTCATGATTTTCTTGCATCATTCTCATTTCTCTTCCCAGTTTTTCCTCCACTTCTCTTACTTGATTTTCAAAATGCTTCTTGAGCTTCTCCATGGCCTGTAACCAATTCATATTTTTCTCGGAAGCTTTTGGTGCAGGAGTTCTGACTTTGTTGTCTTCCTCCCATTCTATACTTTGATCCTTTTTGTCCCCCAAAAAAGGATTCTATGGTCTGTTTGTGCTTCCTCTGCTTGATCATATTGTCAGTAAATTACTTGACTTTTGAGGTCTTTGCCACAGTAGAACTCTGCTTCCAGAGAGGAGAGCTTTGTCCCAAATTGCTGGGATTTTAGCAAATGTTGTCAGAGGTCTGAGGAGGGCACCCTCTCTCCAGATACCATGCTGGCAGACTTGTATTTCTTATGCCAGGACCACCACCAAAGAAAGTGATCCAGATCCAAGCAGGTCAAAGCAAGAGTGATTACCCTCTGAATGGTTGCTTGGTTTCCCCTACAATCTATAGGCCAACAGCTCCTAAGGCAGCCACACAGCAGCCACTGCAGCCGCAGCCACCTCTCACCCTAGGAGCAGGGGCCAGATGTTGCCCTTCCTTTCCAACAGAGTTCTGACTGACCTTTTACTTTCTTTTTGGAATTTATGGGTTTAGCAGTCTGGAAACCTCCACAGCTGCTGGTGATTCACTCTCCTGAAGTCCTCTCTGGCCACAGTTGCCTTCCTGGGGCCAAAACTGTGGGACTCATGCGGGACTCTACTCAACTGCCTGCATGCTGCAATGAACCCTTCCTGTCAGCTTGCCAGGCTGCCTTCAGCAGGAGATTTGTTTCTCTCTGTTGCTTTGTGGGTTCTGTAGCTCTAAAATTTGTTTAGAGTCATATTTTATTGGTATTTGAGGTGGTTGCAGGGGGAGGTCATGGAAATTTCCTGCTTCTACTCTGCCATCTTAGCTCCACTCCCCAATGAAAAATCAATGTATCTTTCTATATATTTAATATGTGTATGTACTTATGTAGCAGCTAGGTGACACAGTAGATAGAGTGCCAGGTTAGGAGTAAGAAGACTTATCTTCATGAGTTCAAATCTGACCTTAGACACTTACTAGCTATATGACCCTTGGTGAGCCACCTAACTTTGCCTCAGTCTTTTCATCTGTAAAATGAGCTGGAGAAGGAGATGGCAAACTACTCTAGTATCTTTGCTAAGGAAACCCCAAATGGGGTCACGAAGAGTCAGACATGACTGAATGACTAAACAACAACAGGAACAACAAAAATGGACATATGTAGAACCAGTCTTTATGTTCTATTTCAAACTCCAAATCAGAACAATATGTAGCTAGTAAGAAATGTCATTAATTCTTTTTAAACACATATTCTAAGAATATTAAATCACATGCTAAATTATTTCTAACTCAGTCTTACCACAGAAAAAGAAAAATAGTACATATAGCAAAAATAAAAGTCTTTATAAGCTGCTGTGTTCTGAAAATTACTTACTGGCCAACTTTCTATCAGTGAACTTCTCCAAACTTAAACCTAACTAGGCTGTCTTACATGACAGATACTGAATCTATCATTGGAAACTTACTTGATCAAAGCCTTTCCAGTTTTCCTAATTGAAAGCCTGGTAAGACCTTCCCAAGATTATGCCTCACTGGTAGCCTTTAAGAGCCCATGGTCACCCTTCATCAGTGGAGAGAAACATTAGAGTTAGATATAGATATGTCCTCACTATTGTTATGTGGATAGCCTATACTCTATTTCTATAGATATATTTGTATCCATACCTATATCTTGACCATCTATTTATACCAATTTATAGACCTTCCTGTTTATACCTATGTCTAGATAGATTTAGTTGAGGCTGGCAATATGTAAATAATACACATTGAGAAAAATTATTTCTTTCTTGTATTAATAACTAATTATTGAATCAGGACTAGGTTCCCCCCCCCCCCATTTTCTACTTCCTCATCCAGAAATCAACCAGTGTGGGAAATCTTGCTCAGAGATTTATCCAGCTAGGATGGCTAAGATTTAATCAAAGACAGTAAAAGAAATTCAAAGTTTAGGTGAATGGGTGCATTCCTGCTCATCATGTTTGGTCTGACGGGTCTGGGTAGAAGTGGATTCCCTCTTTGATATCCATATTGATAGGTCTCTCTGACCAAGATTTAGATGCTCAGTGTCACTTCCTCAAGACCCTCATTGGAATATAAACCATCTCTCATTATAATATTCATTCTCCTATTAATTGTTAACAAATCAGAGTTAATTGCTACCCTCAGGAACACCCACTCTTACAAGGCATATAAAATGTGAGCTCATTGCCATGAGGGGTCTTTGGCATTTCAGAGTGCCACTGACCTCTTTTATTGATAATATACTAGCATTATTAATAAAATGATAAATTACCAAGAAACTGTCACAACACAGATATAAAACATATGTATGTGGTCGATGACATATACATACATATTATCCTCTAAACATCCATATGTTTTTTTTTTAAAGTAATTGGGGTTAAGTAACTTGCTCAAGGTTACATGGCCAGTTATTTTGTGTGGGTGCCAACTTTCTGAGACCGGAACCAATCCTGGGTCTCCTGATGCCAGGGCCGGCGCTCTTCCTCACTGCGTCACCTGGCCTCCCCAACATCCATATGTTTCATGGTACATATTGATTGTTTTTGAGACTTTGTACATATTAATTGTTTTCTAGACTTCAAATTATTATAACAAGTCAGATTAGAAAATTTAGACTTCCAAGAGGTAGAGATCAACTTATCTAAATGCCTCCTTTTATAGCTGAAGAATCACAGAATTTCCAAGTTGTAAGATACTTCAGTGACTTCAGTATGGGCTAAACCCATACTTGAAATAAAAATTCCCATTATAAAATACCAAACAAGGTATTGAAGACTTCCATTGAAGGGGAATCACCACCTCCAGAAGCAACTCATTCCACTTTTCAGTGACCTAATTGTTGGGAAGTATTGCTGGACATCAACCCTAAATTGACCTCTTTTCTATTTCCATCTGTTGCTCTGTCCTTTGAGGTCAGACAACAAAAGTATATTTTTTCTTCCACATGACAACCTTTCAAATACAGTACTTGAACATTGGTATTATATTCCCTTTAAGTCTTCTCTTTTCCAGGATAAATATCCCCAGTTCCTTCAATTTATCATTCTATGGAATTAACTTGAAGCCCTTTACCTTTCCAGTTGCCCTGAAACAGCAACCATAAATGATCATAATAATTCCAGTGTGGTATATTGAGGGCAAGAACGAAGGAGGACTATCACCTCCTTGTTCCTGGAAGATATGCCTCCTTTAATACAGCCCAAGATAACCCTAGCCCATTTCACTGTCATGCAATATAATCTTCTTATCCAGAGTTTATAATCCCCTAAAACTCCCAGATTTCTTGCAGACAAACTGCTCTTTAACCATTCCTTCCCCATCTTGCACTTGTGAAATCTATTTTTTAATCCAAGTATCTATTCCTATTAAGTTTCATTTTATTTGATTAAGTTAAGTTCTAAACTGCCAAGATCTTTTTGGAGGCTAGCCCAATTCTGTCATCTAGTACAACAGCTGGCCTTCTCAGGTTGATGTTCTAAATGCCACTCTTACCTCCATTTCAGACTGTCCTCTGCAACAAAATCTCCTTCTCCCCCATGACAAGTGATAAAATTCAGTTTTGACTGGGTAAAACTTAGAGCTTCGTGGTACAGTGGATAGAGCACTGGATCTGGAGTCAGGAAGACCTGAGCTCAGACCTGACTTCAGACACTTACTACCTGTGTGACTCTGGACAAGTTACTTAACCCCATTTGCCTCAGTTTCCTCATCTGTCAAATGAGTTGGAGGAGGAAATGGAAAACCACTCCAGCGTCTTTGTCAAGAAAACTTCAAATGGAGTTATGAAAAACTGGACATGACTGAAATGACAGAAACATTATCAAAACTTAGAGTCAGGAAATAAGTTGAAATATTAGCTCTAATATTTTGTTAACTATGTGACTATGCTAAGCATGATATTTTTACCTTTTGCCAAGTCTTTGATAAAAATTTTAAACAGTCTTGGGCCAAACACAGATTCTTAGGATGCTCCATTGAATATTACCCTCAAACTGACATGGAACCTTGATTTCAGCTGGTCATTCATTTCCTAATCTAACTAATTGTACCATTTCCTAGTCAAAATCACTTGTGATTTTTTTTAAAGAATATTATGAAAGATTCTTATCAAATGCTTTGCTAAAATCCAATTAATATAACTATAGGTATATCACTTTCCTCAGTTTAGTAACCTTGTCAAATAAACTTAATCTGGAATGGCTTGTTCTGGATAAAATCATACTGTCTCTCTGTGATCCACACTTCCTTTTCTAGATGTCCTCAAAATGTCTCTTTAATAATAATCTATTCTCAAATTTTTACATGGATACAAGTCAAGCTTATTTTACTATAATTTGTGGATTCCATTCCTCACCCCCTTAAAAAATTGGAACAACACTTTACTTTTTCTTCCATTCTCTAAGATCTCCTTGAGGTCACAGGCTGTTTTGGATTTTTCTTTGTATTCTCAGCATTTAGTACAATTCCTGGTGCATTATAAGTCTTAATTAATGATTGCTGATTAAGTGATTAATTGATCTTTCATACATCACAGTCAGTCAGTACCACATCTGAGAGTTCATTAGGTACCCAAGGAAACTCAGAACAAAAGACAATAAGTAATGTGCCCAAGACAACAGAGTAAACAAGTCCATTATTAGTTTATATAGCTAATGAAAGAAGTTTTTAAGTGGGATATGACAAGACTGTGAAATTACATCTTTTAATACTTTAAAAACCCTCCATATAGTAACCAAAGAAAAATTATCTAATAATGCAACAGCATTGTATTTCTTCTTTGATCATCTTTGTGTGAATTTCCCAGTTGTTATTATTATCAATTAATTGCTGTTGTCTTTTTAGTTTTAGGTAATGTTGAGGAATGGAGAGGAACAATCTAACAAGTTCTTCAACTGATAGCCCTATTAATCATACATATAAAGCTGAAGAATGAATCACGGTAATTAAAAAATTATATATTTAATGACCACCTCTGTAATAAACACAGGATAAATGGGGCTATTGCTCAGGATATTGGCATTTGGGGCAACAGACTTCCTTCCTGCAGCAAGCTAGAGTCACCACACATTAACTGTGGGCCTGTTCTTCTCTTGGGCAACCACACTGAAGGTTCCATCATTTTGGCACTTCTCTATACTGGGGTCTGTTTCCCTCATATCCCAACTGCCACTGGGACAAGGATCAGGGGATAGGTGCTGGCAGACAGATCATTGAGCTTGGATTTAGGAAGATCTGAGTTCAAATCCTGACTAGACACTTAATAGCTGTGTGACTATGGGCAAGCCATTTAACTTCTGTCTGCCTCATTTTTTTATTTGTAAAATGAGGAAGTTAAACTTGATGGTTTCTCGGGTCTCTTCCACTTCTAAATCTAAAGTCCCTCTTTTGGAATGATTACTCTCATGGTTAGACTGTCCTCTGCACATTTGCTACCCTTGCCTCCATTTCAGATTATTCCATGTACTATTGCTACACCTAACTCTCATTCCTAATTTTAACTTCATGTAATACTTGGAATCAAGAAACTTAGATTGAAATATCAGCTCTAATGTTTATTAGCTTTTTGAACATAAGTCACAGCTTTGATGAGACCACAGTTTTTTGATCATTGAGATGAAGATGATCCTCTCATTACCTATGTAATTGAAAGGAAGTTGTTTTTAAGTTCCCTTTAAAAGGCACAAAATTGTGTTACTTTAATTATTGTGAATTGGGTTATTGTTGAAAATAATTTATGAGCTTAGTTCAGACACCTTTGCCTCAATACCTGATAGAAAGGGAAAACATGAAATTTAAATATATTTCTAGAAATCTAATTAATGTAATAATTGTTGACTAAATGTTTCACATGTGTTAGACCCTAACTTAAAATATAGTATCTTACATTTATTTGGCACTTTGACTTTTACAACTCATTTTCCTCACATTCCTGTGGAGAATATGGTAGGGATAGTAATACTTTTGTTTTACAAATTTGGAAAAAGAGGCTTAGAGAATTTATAACAGGGGTGGGGACCCTGTTCCCTCAAGGCCACATATGGCCCTCTAGGTCCTTAAGTGAGGCCCTTTGAGTGAATCCAAGTAAAAGACTGCACTTGAGGACCTAGAGGGCCACAAGTGACCTTGAGGCCACAGGTTCCCCACCCCTGGTTTATGACATTGCCTGGGGTCATACAGTTAGTCAGTTTTAGAGATGGGATTTGAGCCCAGGTGGCTTCATACTCCAAGTCTATCACTCTGCCACCCCAAATATCCACATTTGCCAAAGCAAAGCTGTGAGCATAAAACAGACACTTAATATTTACTGAATGATTTGCTGTGATTTACTGTTGAACATAGATGGCAGTAGAACTTTCATCAAAAAAACAAAACAAAACAAAAACCTTAAGTATATCTAAGAATCTGATTTTGAGTATATGTATGAACCATCTCCTAAGGGTAGCATTCAATTTTAGGGAGCACTAGGAAACAACCTGTTGCCTACAACCTAACATTAACACTCCAAACTTGCTTCTCTGTTGCCCCTAGGAGAACACTGCATCAGTCTTCAGGGAGGGAAGAAAAACCCCAAAACAAAAAACCAAGCATCTTCCACAGCTACTATAACGATTTTTTGAGATGCTTCTGACAGCTATTCATAGCTGTCAGTTTACAAATCACACCTATTCAGCTCTATCCTCAAGTGATAAAAAGCTTTTTCCCTAAGGACAAAGAAGTGTGAACTTAGATTGAAGCAAGATAAGAAAACAGCTTGCCCCTGTACCAATTACCAAAATTTCATATCAAGAGACTACAGGAAAACAAAGAAATTCACTTAAAAATATTCTTTTTCTTATGCAAATTTACAATTTGTTGGGAGTGAAAAACTGCCATTTGTGTTTGCCTTAGCCTTGAGAGGAAAAGACATTTTATTAGTGCCCTCCTTGGAAAATTTTCAGCCCACTAGACTAGAAATATGGCCAAAATTTATTTTGTGACGATTACATTCTTATGTAAATCCTAGAAATAAAAGCACCTTAGGAATCCCTTTTATTTTTAAGAGGAAAATAATTCTCTTCCAGAAAGGGTGTGAAACATCTTGTTTTAATGACCACATTTTTTCCCTGAAAGAACATCTCCATCTGCTGAAAGTTTAACATACTGACACAAAACTCTTTAAAATGTAGGTTAAAAATATCACATTTTTACAACTACTGGCATAAATGAATAAAGTTGGCAATGGAAGCATAAACAAGATCTTAATTAGTCAGTTGTTTAATTCCTTGCAACATTTACTAAAACTACTATTTAATAGTTAATATTGGTAACATACCTTTTTATTCAAATCTGTCACCTGATAAATCTATCTTGTTGTTGATAAGTCTTTTCTCTACCTTCTGATTTATTCATAGAAACAATAATGGCTTTTGTCTTTATGGGCTATTAACAACAATAATAATGACGGTTAGAATTTATGTAGCTAGTGCTGGGCACTGTGCTAAGTGCTTTACAAATACCTTATTTGATCCTTATAACAATCCTGTGAAGTAAGTTTTGTTATTATGCTCATTTTACAATTAAAGAAACCAAGGAAAATAGAGGTTCAGTGACTTACTTTAGTCCCAGTCTTAGTAAAATGTCTGAGGCTTCTAAGTTCTTGCACCACTAGTTGCCTTTGCTACTAACATATGAAAGATGGCAAAGTGGAAAAAGTTTCCTTTTTTTATGCCAAAATAAATACAAATCTAGTTTTTGGCTTTTAAAATGTTTTGGTTTGGTATTGGGGAAATTGTAGGCAATGATTCTAAACACCTAGCATCGGCAGAATCCCATCAGTCAATCAATAATAAGCATTTATTTAAAGGCCTACTATGCTGGAGATACAAAGGCAAAAAAGAAACAAAATGGAAAATTAGTCATACTAATCCCAGGTAACCACTCTGAACTGTTACTTGGGTCTTCTGGGAGACAATGCTCCACCTATGGATGGCCTTAGTAAATTTAATGGTGAGAGTTGTTGGTCTGGAGGTGAGAAATTCGAGGGCATGAATTTTTTTAGTATTCCTCATATCACCTTTTGGTAGGCAACCTCCTAATCTGCCTACACTGAGAATTGGCCCTGCCTAAAGGATCCATTTACAAAGAAGTAAATTGCAACTTGAATAGAGAATTTAATTAGTAGTTCTTTCCCCCATTCTTTCTGATTCAGGCAAAATGAAACTTTGAGAACTCTTGTTTTGACATTTGCAGTGACACTTCAATTAGCAAATTCTCTGGGAACAAAGATTCTTTTAACAAACTTATTCCCTGATATGGAGGGAGTTGGGAGAATTTTCCCATCCTCTCTAGCTTGGGGTTGGTGGCAGTGGTTGTTGAAGAGAACAAAGTAGAAAATAGTGTTGACTCAGGTACAGGGGCTTAAGGGATATGAAGCATTCCCTGGGCTTTTGAGACACGGAAGAAATGCTGTACTCCCCTTTTTCATGACATCTACTCCCCTTAGTTCTCTGCATTGTTGTGTGGGGATACTCATTGGTCTGAGACAGGCTGAGCTGCCCACTTTTGAGTCGAGTTATGGAATAATCTCCTTAATTGGATAGGGGTTGGAGTCAATGGGATTTTAGTAATCAGCAGGTGATTTTCCCTAGGCAGGGAAAAAAGAACAAACTAAAACATGACTGAATTCTGGGAAATTTAGTCTTAGACAGTGTTTTCTTCCCATCCTTGGGGGGCAGAGCTGAGATGGCAACCCTGTGAGCAACAAAAGATTGAGGGGCTTTTTCCAGAGGGAGGGGGCATTCTGATGGAAGAACAAAATAGAAAACTGTATGAATGGAACATCCTTGTTTCCAATGGAGATTAAGAGAAGGCTATTGAGGTGGCAACCCAAAGAGCCTAAATCTCTTATATATATTTAAATTCCCTGCTGAGAGATATAGTTGAATTATTTCTCTCCAAAAAAACTAAGGAAACTGGTGCAATACTTCATTTGCCTTCTTCCCCTTTGTCATTTCTCCTACCTATAGGTGGTAAGCAATTACTCAATAGTATTTCTTTTCTGTAAGTCTATTTATAACTTCTGGTTTAATTCATGTCTTTGAAAGTGTCTTACCCTTGATATAAAACTATGACTGATTATAACTGTTTTGTGATACCTCCATGGATATGAAGAATCAAACATAACAGATATTAATTACCTGCAAAGAGGATCACAATGAAGGAGACCAGCAAGCAGCTTGTTGCACACAGAACTAAATAGGTCAGAGATTTAATTCTCTAAAACACTGGTGCTTTTCCACACTGGGGACTCTTGATAAAGAATTCTTGATAAAAACCCTAAAAGGCAGAACTAGATTGGATCCAGTTTTTCTCTCTTTCCTCCCAAACTAGAATGAGTGTTATTTTTTTTTCCTGTCTTAGTCTCTGCAGGAGTTGTCAATTTATATGTCCTCACTTATTATTTTCCTCTTGTGGAATTGAAGATGTTGAATAAAAATCAATCCAGTGTTTATTAAGCACTTAAGGTGTGTTACTCAGCTTGTGTACTAGGGAGTGGGAACCACTTAGTGTGAGGAAAAAGAGGTGTGGCTGGATCTGGTTAGTAATTCCTACATTCCTAAGAGAGTGAAAGAAGATTGAGTTACTTGTATTTTTGGTTTCTTTTATACAGCAAACCCTGACAGATAGCTCCTCCAGGACATGGAACTACCTGAGGTATAGTGAGGACCATCCCAGAATGCATTTCTATGCCTCATTTGTTATTTACATTTCCCAACAAAGTTTATAACCACAAAGTGTGCTATCAGGACTCTTTTTTTTAAATAGAAACAGGATTGGAAACTCCTTCCAATTTTTTAAAAAGAAGATATCAGAAATATTTTTTTTCACAAAAAATTTCAAATTTTAGATCAGAAATATATTTTTTTCATTAGGTGAATGTATTTATGTATTTTGTGAGAGTGAAAATGAGGCATGGAAAAGTCAGCAAACTTTTATTAAGTGACCACTACATGGCAGGCATCTTGCTAAGTGCCTGAGATACAAAGAGAGAAAGAAAAAAAAACAACAACACAGTCACTGACCTCAAGGAGCTTTCATTTTGGAAATGCTACATAAATCCTAGCTATGATGAAAATAGTGCTGATGATTATGGTGAAGAGGGCGATGATAATAATTTAGTTTGGAAGATTTTGCTAGTCTCACAGAATGACTTTCCTTCTTTGTCCTCTGAAAGAGAAGTTGGTCCACAAGTAGCAATGATCATCATAACTTGCTTATGCCTCTTAAGATGACAGCAAGACCAGGTGATTGTGAAATAATATTTCCTGTTGCCTTTGGACATATAATGAAACCAAACTCTATCTCCATTTCGTAGAGAAGCTTATTAGAAAGAAAGCAGTCATCACAACTAAGAGATTAAAAGAAGTCAGAAAAATTCTTCACTCAGCATGTATTTGATCTCCCTGCCAAATGGAGAGACATGGCAACCAAGGGCAACATCACTGGTTTAGAATGCAAGCTCATTTGGGAAATATCACAGAGGAAGAAGATGGGAGACAACAAAGTGATACTGAGTCACTAATGATGAAAATCATTTTAGTTGAGAGAAAAGAGCCTGCAGAGAACTTGGCATAAGAACAGGCTTAGACATCAGCCTGAAAGCATATGAAACCAGAAGGTCAGCATATGAGAAATGCAATAGATGTGCCAATTTGCTTGTTTGTTTGTTTGTTTAAAGTAGTGATCTATTTTCATTGACAACAGGATTTTCACTACTGTAGCATTCGGACACTCCCACTTCTGTATCCTATATCCTATATAAACAAAACAAAAACAAAAGAAAAACAAAAGAGAGAGAGCAAATAATTTGCTTCAATCTGCATTGACTCTATAATTCTTTCTCTTAATATGGACAGCCCTTTCCATCATGAGTCTTTTGGAGTTGTCTTCTAGCCTTGTAATGCTTAGAGGAGCCCAGTCTATCAAAGTTAGTCATCACAGATATGATGTGTCTGTAATTGTGTAAAATGTTATCCTGGTTCTGCTCCCCTCACTCAATATCAGTTTATATAAATCTCTCCAGGTTATTATGAAGTTTGTCTGCTCCTCATTTCTTACAGTACAATAGTATTCCACTACATTCATATATCACAACTTGTTTAGCCATTCCCAATCAATGGGCATGCCCTTGATTTCCAATTCTTTGCCAACACAAAAAGAGCTGCTATAAATATTTTTGTAGATACAGGTGCTTTTTCCCCTTGTATGATCTCTTTGTGATACAGCCCTAGAAACGGTATTGCTGGGTCAAAGGGTATGCACATTTTTTATAGCCCTTTGGGCATAGTTCCAAATTGCTCACCAGAATAGTTGGATCAGTTCACAACTCCACCAACAATGCATTAGTGTTTTCACACATCTTCTCCAGCATTTATCATTTTCCTGTTTTGTCATGTTAGCCAATCTGACAAGTGAGATGTAGTATCTCAGAGTTGTTTTGATTTGCATTTCTCTAATCAATAGTGATTTCGAGCATTTTTTCATATGATTATAGATATCTTTAATTTCTTCCTCTGAAAACTGTTTATATCCCCTGACCATATATCAATTGGGGAATGATTTTTATATATTTGACTCAGTTCTCTATATATTTTAGAAAAGAGGTCTTTATCAGAGATGTTGGTTGTAAAAGTGCAAAGTGCTTTACAAATAGTATCTCTTTTTATACTCAAACCAACCCTGGGAAATAGGTGCTGCTATTAACCCCATTTTACAGAAGAAAAAATTGAGGCAGATGGGGATTAAGTCACATGCCCAGGGTCACACAGCTAGTAAGTGTTTGAGGCTGGATATCAAGTCAGATATTACTGATTCCAGGACCAGTACTCTATCTACTTTACTGTATCACCAACTACCTGTGGAAAGGAGAGTTGTCTTGACTGTTTTAAGTTCATTTGTAGGCTTATATGTAAGTCCTTTGTATTTGTATATTCTCTGAGGTGAAACAAAGGCTATCCTGTATTCCATCTATTTTATAAGCCTGAGTGCTTTCATATAGTGTATGAGTTTGGAGCCAGGGCTGGGGCAGGGGAAGTGAAGGAGAATGAAAGGCTGAGAAATCTTTAACCTTTTCTGGAGAGACCCAGGCATAAGCCACATTATCAGGTTCCCAGGGAAAACCCAGCACGACCTAAGAATGATTTTTGGGAAACTCACCTCTCTTTCTGCGGAGACTGAACTGAATCAATGGAGACCCAGGGCTTTGGGGCCATGAAGTATACTATGATGTTCTCTAAGAAGAATCAAAATAATAAGTAATGCAATAGAAAATTTGAAAGATTAATCATGAATATCAGTTGTTGCAGCATATTACTAAAAATGTGCTCACAAAAACCACTGTTAAAGACAAAGTAAGACCAGAAAAAGAGGTGAGATGGAAACGAAACACAGCATCCATACAGCCTGTGTGCTCCATTGGTATACCTAAGACATTAAAAGAACACTAGGAAGGTTTCAAGTGTCATTAGGTAAAGTTTCTATGGAAGATTTATGGAAAGAAAACTGAGTTACACAGGATAAGGCATGTCTAGGTCATATGTTATCTCCATGGAGGGACCACCCACATCAGAAAACACGTCAAAGTATCAAAGTGAATAATAACTGTGTTTTCAAAAAAAAAAAAAACTTCTGAAAACAAAATAGCATTCCTCATTCGGGTTTCAAAACAATTTCTTATCAATAACTAGATTGCCGAGAAGCAGTTTGGCAAGGTAACTAGAAGGCTGAACTTAAAGGTAGGAAGTCTTAGGTTTCAATCCTTAAAGAAGTTCTTAGGTTTAAGACTATGTAACTGGGCAATCCATGTAACTTCTCAGCATCCTAAGAAACTCTCTCTGATGATAAATTGCAGAAATTACCAATCTACATTGTCTTCTTGGAAAATCTCTATACCTATGAAATTATAGGTCCAATCTCAAAACAAAACTCTGTTATAATCTCTCTGAGGGCAGTGACTATATTTTATGCTCTTTTGAATCCCTTATGTTGCCTAGATCATTCTAAGAACAATAAATGTTTGCTGATTGACAAAGCCCATTTTATAGTTAAGGAAATGGAAGATCAATAGTCACAAACCTAGTGTTAGATATAGATTTGAACCTACGGCCCCTGACTCCAAATTCAGCATTCTTTCCAATATACCATTCTGCCTGTGCTCAAATAAGGAGCTGGAGGAAATGACAAACCACTCCAATATCTTTGCCAAGAAAATCCCAAGCAGGGTCATGAAGAGTCAAACATGAGTGAAGCGAACAAATAGCAACAACAATAGGCAGCTGGATGTTGTACTGCAACAGGTACTAGATTTAGAGTCAGTTTCCATATCTGGAAAATGAAAAGTTTGGGTTGGGTGACTTCTAAGATCACTTCTAGTTTGAAGCTGTGATTCTATGATCCTCACTTATGGCCAAAAGAACTGTCTTCTTGGTTGAAGAGGTATCGTTTGATAGTTATCAATGTTTTGCCCAATACGGTCAGGGTACAGGGAAAAAGGCACATGGAATGGAGTGACATGGGTGTTACTGATTCTATCAGACCTTATCATGCTCTTAAGCTGAATCCCTTCATCTCTATATGATCCTCCCCCAGCCCTTTTTAGTTTCCTTTTATGTGCTGTTTTCTTCCATTAAAATGTAATCTCCTAGAGGGTAGGAGCTCTCTTTTCTGCTCATATTTGTTTTCCCAGCACAAAGCAATGCCTAGCACATTTAATAAACAGCTGTTAACTGCTGTTTATAATCTGTTACATTATATTGTCAGCCCCAATATGAAGGAAATAGTTCTTGGTGGAGTTGTAGGCTTTCATACGTTCTATCCCTTACAAGTTTGAGGGTACATGAAGAATGTTTGGGGGAAATCCAGAAGAGTGTGTGTCTCTGTGTGTGTGAGTGTGTTTGTGTATGTAGTTGTGTAGATGTGCATTGGGGGGATGTCTTCCAAACTTTTGGAAGTACTATTCAGAAGAAAATACTGATATGTCATCTAGCATCTACAGTCAAAATTTCTTTTGGGTACCCCTACTCCATCCTTGAGCCCCTTATAAAGGATCCCTCTAGCTATAGGACTCTGCACATAAAAGATCTGGAAGACAATCTTTGCACTTATATGTGTAGTCTTAGCCTAGACAAAGGTTTGAGAACAGTTTTTCCCAATAAAAATTGACCTTTAGGTGATGCTTTATGGTTTTCTCAAGTGTAAATAATCATATTCTCACCACTTTAATATTTGGAACCCATGTAATGGTGACTTCCAAATAAAACACACTGATCAGTCATGGAATTTTTTTAAAAGGATGGTAGGTGGAAAAGTAGTAAGAGATGAATGTATATACACATTTGCTAATGTATATTTGTATATTATATTAATGTATGTGCACATATATAATAAAAACACAATCACACAATATACTTATATGTGATCCATTACTAGAGAGTTGGAGAAAGTCCTCCAACATATTGGAGAGACACTTTGTAGAGTAATTGTAGGAGGATGATGGGTAATTGTTTTACAAGATGGGCAGGTATGGATGGATTTCAATCTATTTCACTGTAAATGCCCACTATTGATAACATCACAGAAAATTGTCAATTATATGTACACACATACCAAATAGCTAGCAACAAGTAGCCCAAATGAGTCATGTACTATGAGATAAAGTTCCCATTATATTTATCGATAATAACAGTAATAACAACTCACACTTATCTACCAATTTAAACTTTACAAGGCACTTTCTTCACCAAAGGCCTGTGAGACATGTATTATCATTCTATTCTGCAGACTATAACAATAATCCAACAAATAATAGCTGACATTTATATGTGAATTTAAGATTACAAATAGTTGTTATTGTAGACAAAAAACTCCACTAGGTTTATAGTCAGAAAATCTGGGTTTGAACCCTGGTTCTACTATTTACCAATTGCGTGACCTTGGTCAAATCATTTAACCTCTCTTGGTTTCAGATTCCCCATATGTAAAATGAAGCTTATACTTGATGCTCTCTCAAGTCCCTTCCAGCTATAGCTCTGTGATTCTATGATGTCATTTAAGTCTCACAAACCCCTATAAGGTAGATAATAGAGGCATTATTGTCCCCATTTTATAGTTAAGGAAATGGAAGATCAATAGTCACAAACCTAGTGTCAGATACACTAGGTTTTTGAACCCATGGCTCCTGACTCCAAATTCAGTGTTCTTTCCAATATACCATTCTGCCTGTGCTCAAATAGTGATAATAATTAATAATGATAACAACAATAATAGTGATGATAACTCACATTTCTGTAGTGTTTTAATATTCACAATTACTTTTCTCACAACCCTTTAAGGTAGGTTGAATAACTATTATCATTCCCCTTTTACATTTGAGAGAGCTAAGACTCTAGGAGTCCAAGGTCATATAGTCAGCAAATATCAGAGCCAGAATTTTATTGTATTTTATTTTTTGTTTGTTTTTTTATTAAATTATTTACTTTTCAACATTCACTTCCCTAAGTTTTAAATTTTCCCTCCCTCCCTCTCCCCTCTCTCCCCAAGATGGGCTTGTAATCTGATATGGGCTCTACACATACATTCCTATTAAACACATTCTCACATTAGCCATGTTGCATAGAAGAATTATAACAAATGGGAAAAATCATGAGAAAGAAAAAAAAACAAAATAAAACAAAGCAAAAAAGAAAATAGTCTCTTCATTCTGCATTCTGACTCCATAGTTCTTTTTCTGGATGTGGCTGGCATTTTCCATCATGAGTCTTTTGGAATTGTTTTAGGTCCTTGCATTGCTGAGAAGGGCTAAGTCTATCAAAATCAGTCCTTGCACACTGTGGCTGTTACTGTGCACAACGTCCTCCTGGTTCTGTTCCCCTTGCTCAGCATCCATTCATATAAATCTTTCCAGGTTTCTCTGAAGTTTGCCTGTTCATCATTTCTTATAGTACAATAGTATTCCATTATATTCATATACCACCAACTTGTTTAGCCATTCCCCAATTGATGGGTATTCCCTTGATTTCCAGTTCTTGGCCATCACAAAAGAGCTGCTAGAAATATTTTTGTACATGTGGGTCCTTTCCCCATGTTTATTATCTCTTTTGGATGTAGTCCTAGAAGTGGTATTGCTGGGTCAAAGGGTATGCACATTTTTATAGCCCTTTCGGCATAGCTCCCAATTGCTCTCCAGAATGGTCGGATCAGTTCACAGCTCCACCAACAATGAATTAGTGTTCTAACTTTCCCACATCTTCTCCAATATTTATCCTTTTCCTGTTTTGTCATGTTAACCAATCTGATAGATGTGATGTGGTACCTCAGAGTTGTTTTGATTTTCATCTCTCTAATCAAAAGTGATTTAGAACATTTTTTTTCATATGACTATAGATAGCTTTAATTTCTTCCTCTGAAAACTGCTTGTTCATATCCTTTGACCATTTATCAATTGGGGAATGACTTGTATTCTTGTAAATTTGTCTCTATATATTTGAGAAATGAAGTTATTATCAGAGATACTGATTGTAAAAATTATTTCCGAGTTTTCTGTTTCCCTCCTAATCTTGGTTGCATTGACTTTATGCAAAACCTTTTTAATTTAATGTAATCAAAATTATCCATTTTTCATTTCATAATGTTCTTTAACTCTTGTTTGGTCATAAAATCTTCTATTCTCCATAAATCTGACAGATAAACTATTCCTTGCTCCTCTAATTTGTTTAAAGTATCAGCCTTTATACCTAGATCATGTACCCATTTGCACTTTATTCTGTTTTACAGTGTCAGACATTGGTCCATGCCCAGTTTCTGCCAAATTATTTTCCAGTTTTCCCAGCAATTTTTGTCAAAAAGTGAGTTTTCTTATCCCAGAAGCTGGGGTCTTTGGGTTTATCAAACAGTAGATTGCTATAATCATTGACTACTTTGTCTTGTGTACCTAACCTCTTCCACTGATCTACCCCTCTATTTCTTAGCCAATACAAATGGTTTTGATGATTGCTCAGAGCCAGAATTTTAACCCAGGCTTCTAATTGGTTTCCCTTCACTAGGAACATTTCCATCAAAGAAAGTCTATGTCCCTATACAATGTAAAATGACAAAATAAAAGAACGATTATATATGAACCTGTAAATCTCTACTACTTCCTCTTTAAAAAGCATGTCATAAATTCAACATGCCTCTTTTCAAGCTATTCTGCTTGACTCTGCACTCTTCTGAATTTTCTTCTCTTTTCTTTTGTGCATTTTCTTTGAAATGCATCAGTGACCTCTATCTTTCTCTTTTTTGGTAACGCTATTGCTTTTTATTCTCTCCTAAAATCCCTGTGTCCCCACCTCCTAACCCCAGATGATAAAAACAAAACTCTTGCTGCACATCAGCACAACCAAGCAAAACAAATCCCTATCTTAGCCATGTTTGAAAATGTGTCTCATCCTGTACCTTGAAGTCATCAACTTTCCCTTAGGAAGTGGGCAACATGCCCAGTTCTCTGAAATTGTTGGTCCTTGCAATAATAAGAATTCTTATGTCTTTCAGGGTTGGGTTTTTTTTTTGTAATTAAAAATAAATTGTACAAATTGTTTTCTGAACTCTACTCACTCCATTCTGAAATGAAAATCTAGGTTTCCCTGAAACCATCTCTTTTGTCATTTCTTATGGCTCAACACCATTCTGTTATGTTCAGAATTATAACATAATTGATGGACAATTGATAGGCACCCCCTCTCAGTTTCCAATTCTTACCTATAACAAAATTTTAGAGGTGCTCTAAGTATTTTGGTGTAATGAGTCCTTTTTCTCTTTTTATGATCTCTTTAGGGTATAAGTCTAGTAATGGTATTATTGATGGTTCCAAGGTAATGCACAGTTTAGTGACTTTTGGGGAATAGTCCCAAATTACTTTCCAAAATAGATGGAAAAATTCACAATTTTATCAATAGTGCATTAGTATCACCTGTCGTCCTGCAGCCCCTCCTATATTTCTCATTTTGGGGGGGCAACATTGCCAAACTGACAAGTATGAAGTAGAACCACAGAATTCTTTTAATTATTTTTTTCATTATTAGTGATTTGGGATATTTTTAATTTTTCCTTTGAGAACTATCTGTCCATAATCTTTCACCATTTATTTATTCAGGAATGGGTCCCTGTATCTTTGAATCAGGTTCTTCTATATCTTGGAAATGAGGCCTTTATCAGGGAAAGTTCCTGCAAAGATATTTTACTAGTTCACTGTTTCCTTCCTTCCTTTTTTTTTTTTTTTTTAAAGCAATCAGGGTTAAGTAACTTGCTCAAGGTTACACGGCCAGTTATTTCTGGGTGTGGTGCTAAGTGTCTGAGCCCAGATTTGTTCCCCAGATCATCCCGACACTGGAGCCAGTGCTCTTAATCGCTGTCCTACCTGGCTGGCTGCCCCTGCTGTTTCCTTTCTAAGGTTAATTGCATTAATTTTTGTTTGTGTAGAAACCTCTCAATTTTAGGTAATCAAAATAAACCAGTTTATTTTCTATCTCCCTATTCATTCTATATCTATTTTCTCTCTCTATTCCTTGTTTGGTCATGAGTTTTTCCTTGATCCACATTTGTGAAAGGGATTTACTTCCTTTGCCTTCTATTTGTTTATGATATAAATTTCTTTATTTAGGACATGTATTCCTTCCTTCCTTCCTTCCTTCCTTCCTTCCTTCCTTCCTTCCTTCCTTCCTTCCTTCCTTCCTTCCTTCCTTCCTTCCTTCCTTCCTCCCTTCCTTCCTTCCTTCCTTCTTCACATCACTGGTAATAAGTCACAGCCTGCATGTAGGCAATCTTTTCAGAATTAGTGATAATTCTAATGTCCCATTTTGAATTGTTTTCCTAGCAGTATGAGTGATGGCATTTCACTGAATCACCCATATTTTCTCACCTGATCCAGACTGTGACCAGGAGCATATATTTACAAGGTAGGTGGCAGGTGTTAAGAGTTCAGACCCATCACAGAACAGAACTAATTGGCACACCTATTAATGGAATGACAACCCTGGTCTTGTTCATCCAGTGCTTTCATCACTAAACTAACAAATCACAGACATATCCAAGATAATTTATTCTGTTCTCAAAGTAAGTGAGTCAGTATGCATTTAATATGTCCCTACTATGTGTTAGGCACTATGCTAAGCACCAAGGATACAAAAAATGGCATAAGATGGTCCTTGCCCTTGTCATACCTTGGCATACCCAGGATGGCTGCTAGCACACGTTCTTATATCTACTTTACTAGGAAAGATAGCTGTTTAAGGGGTCAACAATCTTTTTTTAATTCACTAATTCAGGGGAAAAGTCAGCACCCTGAACTTCAGAGAAAATACAAGCAGAGAAATGAAGACCGACAGGGCTCTGAATGCCTGAATCAACTATACCCTTTACATACATCGACAGAGTCTTTACATCTGAGTAGTTGGGGAGCACTGAACATATGGTCACTCAGAATTTTAGCCAGGAAATACAAGATCCTTCTCATAAGTGAACCACCAAAGAAAAACACCAAACTCAGAGTATATATACACTTTTCAGAGCCAGAAGGCATCACAACCCTTGTGATTCAGTGCTTAATTGGAAATTAGCAAAAGGTATGAAAGCCTTCTTACAAGCAAGCCTCCCCTAAGCAAGCTTCCCTTAATGCGCTCCACATGAGGTCTATTAATGGGTGGGGAAGATCTTAAATTCCATTAACATTACACCTCAAGAAACTCAGAATCTAATAAGATCTTCTTGAAGGGAATCTCATATTCTCTTTTGGTATCTTTTTGGCTTTTAAGTACTCTGATTTTCACTTTGATAAGCCATAATATAGTATGGAAAACAATCAGACATGGGTTCAGTTCCTGGCTTTTGCATCGACTCATCTTTTGACTTTGGCCAAGTCACCTCCCTCCCTCCCTCCCTTCCTTCCTTCCTTCCTTCCTTCCTTCCTTCCTTCCTTCCTTCCTTCCTTCCTTCCTTCCTTCTTTCCTTCCTCTTTTTAAGCCTCAGGTTTGTTATTTCTAGAAGTAATATGATGCGATGGAAAGGACACTAGGTGCTGAAGTATATAGAGCACTGGCCCTGAAGTCAGGAGGACATGAGTTCAAAATTGGCCTCAGACATTTGACACTTACTAGTTGCGTGATCCTGGGCAAGTCGCTTAACTCAACTGCCTTGCAAAAAACAAACAAAAAGAAAGGACACTAGTTTTTTAACCAGAAGACCTAGATTTGAGTCCTTATTCTCTGAGGTTACATAAGATACCTAATTTTGCTGTTTCTCAGTTCATTCATATCTGTAAAATGAAAATGATAACGTCTTCCCAAACCCTAGAAGTTGTTGAGAGAAAAGCAATTTTCAAATCTAAAAGCTCTATGTAAATATGCATTGTTATCTCTAATGTGAATTTGGACTAGTTTTTAGTAAAGTCAGACGGCAAATAGGAGTTTTTGTACCTGGGACAAGTATTAGAAATAGCTCCAACCCCATCTTCATCATCACTCAAATGACTGAAAAATATAGAGGGCAAGATCCTACTCTGCTTATATTAATTTCTTTGAATATAAGAGGAAAACATGTGAATATATAGATCAAAATGCTTCCTTAAATGTTCTTTTGTAACAAGTTGCATATCATGCATGTGTTAAAATTCTAAAAATTCTTTGAAAGATATAACAATAGAAATAACCTTATCATTAATATGAGGTAAGGCATAAGCAGGAGTCAAAGGAGTTTATCATTGTCATGGAGAAGAGTATAGCATAGGGTCCAAGTCAAGGTGAGGTCATAGATATGCTTCTGTTTGTGATAGGTACTGTGTTCCTGGCTGTATCAAGCCCAACAACACTGCATATATTATATGCACACACACATACACTCATATATTTATAGAGATGCATATACAGGGTATCCAAAAAGAGAGGTTAAAGCTTAAAACTGCACCAAGATTTTTAGGACACCCTGTCTATGTATACATTTTGGACAAATACTGCAAAGGGAGAAGGAAATAGTTCTAGATTTGAGGAAGAGAAGAAAAACAGGTGAAATTGTCTCTGGAAAGTTTCTAAGTTTTTCAAATGAACTTATTTCTCCCTGAAATAATAAAACAAATTTAAATACCATTATTTTCCTAGTGTTATATGACAGTCATGGGATACTATAACCTCTGAAGATTTGAAACTGAAAATCATCCAAAAGGAAATGGAAGACTTCATGGTGGGTATGAGAAGCTCTGCCCCACTACAGTTCTGATCTGCCATGGATCTTCCCCCTTGCCTTCTTCTTTAGAGGATAATAAATGCTTTAGGGGGATCCTGAAAATTTCATTTCCCTGGAGCAAGTTTCCCAGTTTGAGGTAAAGCCACAGTTGTTCTGCTCTGGTTATGATCCTATCCTACCCATGTGGGGTTAAGCCCCTTGTGAAGTCTAAACTGCACTGATCTGACCACAATTTAGCCCCATTTCACTTTGGCAGATTCAAAAAGTTTATCATCTAGAACACAGGAAATGTTAATTATTCTTTCCATATCTCATGAATGAAGTGCTTAATGACCTTGGAAGAATTAATTTGGACTCCTGAGATGTTTTAACTTTGAGAGAAACAGAGTTGGGTACAGTTTTTTTTTTAAAGGCATCAGTGAAATTAACTACATTAACTGTAAAAGTTACATGTATAATGTAACATATGTATAATTGCTATGGAATGGGGATTTTATTCTTAAAATCTGCAAGAATCTTTCTTTAGTAATTTATCTGAGAAATATTTGTGAATTTTCCAATTTGCTGATATGTACGTTGAAAATATTCATTGACCTGCATTGATTGAATAGAGAGCTTCCTGTTGGAAATATGTTGAAAATAATGGTGTACATATGGTACTTAATAAAATAACTGAAGTCAAAAGTGAATTGAATATCAATATGACTTGGAAAAATTATAAAGATTTTAAGCAGGTAACTAAAGGTTTTGCTTATGTTGCCATGTGTCATTCTCATTTTGTTTTAAAACTCATCAGAAAAAATAATTTGTTAAACTCTAAAAAGTCCACATTCAAAATCATGAGATGATGATAGTAATATTGGAAAAATAATAAACATTTCCCCAAACTCCCAACATGACAAAATGATATAAACCAAAAAAGAGTTACATTTTCTTTACTGTAATTAATGATACTGCTGTTCTATTTCAGAAATGAAATATTGGGGAGATTTGATCTCTTGCGGGAAAAGAAGCATTATTTTTCTAATACTGGCTAAGCTAGAAAAATCACCCAACCTAGCTAATATTGTACAGAGAGAATTATGGGATCAGAGATTTGGAGCTTGAAGGAAATTTAGAGATTATTTAGTCCTGTCATTCTTAGCCTTTTTGTGTATGTGTGTGTGTGATATGGCCCATTTTAGCAACTGCTGAAACCTATGCATCCCTTCTCAGAATAATGTTTTAAATGCATAAAATTAAATACATAGTATTACAAAGGAAGCATTATATATAAATAGAGTTATCAAAGCATTTTTATATGTTAACCTGGACCCCAGGTTAACAACCATTGATCTAATACAACCTTCTCATTTTACCGATGAGAAAACAGAGGCACAAAGCAGGAAAATCCCAGGGTCACACAAGATCTAGGGCAGTCAACAAAATTGCTCCCTTGTGCATTTTTACTTTCTTTTCTTAAGTAGCCATTCCAAGGTGGTATTGATGATCTCCTTTGTGATTGTGTATTTATGTGATTCTTGGTATGGAGTAAGGGCACAATTTACCACCAGGAGCATCTGGCGAATTGCTGTTCAGTCATGTCCAACTTTTCATGACCCCATTTGGGGTTTTCCTGACAAAGATACTCAAGTGGTTGGCCATTTCCTTCTCTGGCTCATTTGACTGATGAGGAAGCTGAGGAAAATAGGACCGAGTGACTTGCCCAGGGTCACACAGCTAGTAAGTGTCTGAGGCTGGATTTATTTGAACTCAGGAAAATGAGCCTTCTTGACTCTAGTTCTGGTACACCAACCACTGTACCACCTATAATCATTATGGCCACTCTCAACAAAAACTTGCTGAATCTCTGCTATGTCTTGGGTGCCATTCCATGTGATGTTTTTATTTTATCTTCATGACAACACTGCCAGGTAGGTAAGAAGGCTAATTCAGTGGTGTGCTGGCAAAAGTTTAACAGCTAGCTCTCTAAGACTAAAAAAATTCAAGTTTAATTTTAATTATTAACATTTTTGTCAATCACTGCATAGTCAACAAAACAATAAATTAAGCCCTTATTTGCTGATTCCTGAAACATAAATGCTCACACTAAAAAATTAACAACCAGGTCTCAGGAGCTGATTTAAGCTGGCTCTTGTACAACCCTGGTTGTTATCCTAACTTTATACTGGAAATGGAAATTGAGGCCCAAGCATGTTTAGAAACTTCACCAACATCACATGATTGGGAGAGCTGATTCTGAAATCCATGTTCCCTGTTTCAGTATCGTTAAAATATTGACTTATTTTATTATGTCCTGATGTTTTGAAAATTAATAATCAACTATATCTTGGTTGAGTTAACAGGCTCTCTTCTAGATATCAACTCTCTCTCTTGGTTCTATTCTGAACCAAAGGACCCTCTGCTATACTCACTTACTAACAGATCAAATTGTCTGCTAACTGGACAAAGAGTATGTGTAAAAATGTGCATTTCTTTTACAATAATACCATGATCTCTGAGTGCTCAGACCCCTGAACTCTGGGATATGGAGCAATCTAGATGACACAAAAGCAAACATTACATAATCAGAAAAAATGTAGGCAAGGTTTGGGGCTGACTGCTATTGTGAGGGTAACCTAGAAATTAATTCAGGAGCAGCATGACTCACTATGTAAATATCGATCAACCAATAGTATCAAATAATGACCCACCAAGAATCAAGCATTGCAGAGTAGATAAGCATAACGCTTGACCAATTACTGCAGGAGAGTGAAATGTATTCATTAGGTATAGTGGATAGATCCCTGGACCTAGAGTCACCCTAAAGCTAAGTTCAAATCCACTCTCAGAAATTTAATAGCTCTGAGACCCTGGGAAAGTCTTTTAACCTCTGCTTGCCTCAGTTTCTTCATTCATAAAATGGGAATAATAATGGTATCTACCCCCTAGGGTTATTGTGAGGATCTAATGAGTTAATAGATGTAAAATATATTGGATAGTGGATAAAATGCTGGGACTGGAGTCAGGAAGACATCTTCCTGAGTTCAAATCTGGCTCCAGACACTTACTAGGTGTGTGATTGTGGGCAAGTCATTTAACCCTGTTGACCTCAGTTTCCCCATCTGTCAAATGAGCTACAGAAGGAAATGGCAAACCATTCCAGTATCTTTGCCAAGAAAACCCCAAAACAGGGTCACAAAGAGTCAGGCATGCCTGAACAACAACTAAATCACAACATATAAAGCACTTTGCAAACCTTAGAGTGATTTATAAATATTATTATTATTATGAGTTGTATAAGTAAGTGGGGACATACAAGCAGTTCAAAGCTTGTGAAATAACAGCAGTCTTCTGCAGACAGTTCATAGGACCTTAGATCATAGATTCAGAGCTGGAAAATACCTAGATATCATCTAGAGTTCTAGACCAGCCCCCTCATTTTATAAACCAAAGAGAGAAGTGATACCCAGAGAGGCTGTGACTATTTCAAAATCACCTAAATATTAAATGAAAGAGCCTAGATTTGAACCCAGACCCTCTGACTCCAGATCTAATGTTCTTTACTCTGCACTATTCTTTGTTGTTGTTCAAGTGTATCAGTCATATCTGACTTGTTATGATGCCATTTGGAGTTTTCTTGGCAGAGATACTGGAGTGGTTTGCCATTTCCTTCTGCAGCTCATTTGACAGATGCTGAGACCAGTAGGGTTAAGCAACTTTCCCAGGGTCACATAGCAGGTAAATGTCTAAGGTTAGATTTAAACTTAGGAAGATGAGTCTTCCTGACTTCAGGCCCAGTACTTTATTCACTGTGCCACCTAGCTACTCTTGCGTTATGCTACCTGGCCATATGCACAGGTTCCCAAACTGGGGAGCCTTGGGTGCAATTGGAAGGTGTTGAATAAAAATAAGGGGGTGGTGAAATCATAAGGAAAGAAGAGAAGATAAGAAAATTTTGAAAAACCGTTTGTACATATTTCATCTGTTGTGTAACAGAGTTAAAGTTGTAGTGATTACATTATTTTCCAAATAATCACACAAAATGCAAGTTATGACCAACCAGAGGTTAAATTCACTGACAGGTCTTAACAAGCAAGTATTGGCAGGCAAGTGTGTTGTGCATTGTCTGGAAGTCCAGCATGCATCGGCAGGAATATTTGTGTAATGACTTGTTTACAATATGATACGATATAGTTAAATGACACAATATTGTGTCATCAAAATTTCAATGCAGGAAAACCCCCACAAATTTACAATAAATTATTAAATTTAAGATGTGATTTAAAACAACAAATGTATTTTACATATTTTAAAAAATGATGCAAATTTTAAAAACCATTAAAAGGCTAAAGAATGTTTCAAGAGACATGCTTAGCAATTTTGTTTTTGAAAAAGGTCAAATGAGTTTGGGGACCTCTGATTTAGAGTTCCCACACCCCTTGCTAAGCAGGTTATCTGAATTGGTACATATAGTAACTCTATAAGAGACACCAAGTAAAGAGAATATCCCATTATAATTCGTGACAGCAAATAGAGTGCAGTGCATATGTTATGATGATGTCACAGAGCAGAATGCTAGTGGCAGCAGCAGCTAGGTGACATTATAGATAGTGAACTGGAGCTAGTGTTAAGAAGCTCTTAGATCAAATCCTGCCTCTGACACTGAATAGATCTGTGATCCTGGGCAGGTGACTTAACCTCTATGTGTCTCAGCTTCAGTTAATTTATATGTAAAGTTATGGTCTTTATATAATCATCCTGTGGGATTATGGGAAAATCTGAAAGAAATCCATGCCATCAAAATAATAGAAGGGGGAAAAAAGGTTTGAAATAAGGAAATGAGTACACAGATGCCTATGAACCACAAATTCAGGCTTACTGCTCAAAACACTCCACTATAACAATAATGAATAGAGGGGAAACAGCAACAAGAATCAACAAGTCCAAGCCAAGGCTTTCTTCTGAAACCTTTAATTAAGTGCTTGAGATAGTTCAGATTAAATTTCTTTTCTCAAGATTTATTATTGTTTCACATGGCTTGAAATAAGTTCATCAAATATGCTGAGAAATGGATTATAACAGCCAACTTTTTCTTTTACCCCATTTGTTTTTAGTATTTCGATCCAACCAAGTTTTCTTTTTTTTAATTTTAGAGAATAATATACCTCAAATCAAGCCTTGGATCTCATAGGTAACTGTCATTTGAGAGACCCTTTCTCCCTTTCTCCTCCCAAAGACTATATTAATCATATGTCATCACAACACACATTCTTTCTATGCTGTTGTATATACTTAAGATGTGAATCTGAAATTGTGAGCCCCCCCTTTAAATGTGCTTGAGATCAAACTCATGACTGAACCAAGAGAATTCCAAACAGCGCTGCAAATTTGAACAGTTTTAAGAAGCAAATACTTAATGCCCAATACACCCTTGTTTACTTTCCTACCTCACACTAATTACCCTCCTGAAATGATGTATTTCCCATAAGACTCTTTCACCACAGTACTTTGTCCCCTCTTAAAAGCATGTTGAGTTGAATGATTCAGAGGAACTTGTGGGGAGTTTAGAATATGCACCACTTTCAATCAAAGCAATTGTTTAAGGAAGCAAAATTCTGAACCAGGATGGTTGGAAACATGATGCTTGCAAGGTAGATAGCTTAATGTATGAAAATCTTTTATGAATGACTGGGGAAAGACCTTTGGGAAAGAAGACTACAACAGATGTCCCTGACAGCTGGTTTTCTCTATATCTTTAAACATGAGGACAAAAAAAGAAGGAGGAGGAGGAGAAGGAGAAGACGGAGGAGGAGAAGGAGAAGATGAAGGAGGAGAAGGAAGAGGAAGAGGAGGAGAAAGGAGGAAGGAAGGAGGAGGAGGAAGAGGAAGAAGAGGAAGAAAGAAAGAAGGAAAAGAAGAAGAAAAAAAGAGAAGGAAAAGAAGGAGGAGGGGGGAAAGGGAGATGAGGGAAAGGGAGAGGGAGGGGGAGAGAGGAAGAAGAAGAAGAATATTCTAGATTAGGAGTGTTTTTGGGCAGAAATGATGAAGTAAGTTTAGCTAAAAGCTGGACATGTTGAAGCAATAGAATGTCTCAGACTGGCTCTCATCACTGCTTTTCACATTATAATTGTCTAGCTGGTCTAAAGGATTAGATTAGAAAATTCTGTGAAGCTGATTTTTCTGTACATTGGATTTCTCTGACTAGATTTCACATGAATGAAATCAGGGGAGAAAAAAGTTTACTGTACAAGCCCCATATAACTCAACAATGTGACTTAGAAGTCCGCAAAACTAATGTAATCAAGGTCTGTGTGAGTGGAAGTAGGACAAGGGAAGAGGCAGTGCCCTGCTGAGACCACATGTGGAGGACTGTGCTCCTCATTTTAGAAATATGGTTACCACATTTTATAAGAACCTTGAGAGCTGCTAAGGCAGCTAAGTAATGCAGTGGATAGAGTTCTGGGCTTGGATTCCAGATGACCTGAATTCAAATCCTACCTCAGATACTTAGTTGTGTACCCTTGGGCAAATCACTTTATTTTTCTCACTTTCAGCTTCCTCATGTGTGTAATGGGAATATTCACACCTGCTTTAGAGGGTTGTTATAAGGATTAAATGAGAATAAGACATGTAAAGTGCTTTGCAAACCTTCAAGTGCTACATAAATGCTAGATATGATTAACTACAAATGAGCTGATCCAAAGAAGGGTTTAGGGATGATGAGGCAACTCCCCCACCATGGAATAAAAGGATTTAAATAACTGGAGATGTTTTAGTCTGGAGAAAAGAAGACTTAGGGGTGGGGATGGGATAGGATGGCTATAGCAACAAGTACTGAAGGGTTATCATTAGCAGCTCTCCAAAAAAATATATCTAGGACATGCTTTTAAATTTAATCTGCATTTTAAACATTTTCTCCATAGCTTTATTAAGTCTACAAACCAATAATCAACAAAATAATAAATTAATCCCCAATTTGCAAGCTTGTTGATTTCTGAGGTGTAAATGCTGACGCTGAAAATTTAACAATTGGCTCTCATAAGCTGGTTCAATCTGGCTCCAGCACATCCCAGTTGTCATGTAGACATAGGATTAGTTCTATTCTGTTTTTGTGAAGCCTTCTCCCTCTCACCCACCACCCCTCTCCACCTCCTTGTAGAAGTAGGAGCAACAAGTGGAAAATGAGGAGAGGCATATTTAGGAATGACATAAGGAAAAACTTCCTAACAATTAGTCCTGTCCAAAAGCAGGATGGACTGCCTTGAGAGAGACTCCATTTCCCAACACTGACAATCTTAAAGCACGGGCAAGTGGAACACTTTGAAAGGAACGTGGTGGATAAGATTCTCGTTCAGCTACAATTTATTTTTTTTTTGGAGGACAATTTGGGGTTAAGTGACTTGCCCAAGGTCACATGGCTAGTTTTTGTGTGTGTGTGTTAAGTGTCTGAGGTCACATTTGAACTCAGGTCCTCCTGACTCCAGGGCTGGTGCTCTATTCACTGTGCCACCGAGCCTCCCCTGAAATTTAGATAAAATAATTTTTGAGACCCTTCTAGCTCAGAGATATTATGACTCTTTGATTCCTATTTATGTTCGGTTTGAGAGATGACATTCTTCAAAATTGTAGAAAATTGACAGCAATAGAAAAATATAGTATAATTAGGGTAAGTAAACAACAAATTAAATGGGTACCAAATCATTGGTATTCTTGAAGGGCTTTGAGAGGTTTATTAACCCTTGTTGTCCTTGGTTAATCTGTTTTTGCCAACTTGGAGTTCTCTGTTTAGTATCAAGTAAATTGATCCCCTTGGCAAGGATTTATCAGAGTGGTTTTGTTATGGTAGAACTATGTGGGCCTCAGAGTTAGAAGACTCAAGTTTGCATTCCATTTCAAACCTGCTATCTCTATGACTGTGGGGAAGTCACAAATTCTTTAAGCCTGTTAATTGGGGCTGTCTTTGTGCTAGGGGGCAAGGGGTAGTGGAAAATGTTCTTGGGGACAAAAACTCTTGAAGATTTGTGTTTGAATCTTACCTCCAACACTTACGAACTATGGAAACCTGAGCCACTTGCTTAACTTTTCTAGGCTCCAGTTTCAACCTTTGAAAACAGAATACACCATGGTGTGAGGGATAGAGAGCTGATGTTTGAGTCAAATCCTAGATTCAAACCTTACTTCAGACACATCCTGGCTGGGGGACCCAGGGAGTTACTTAACCTCACACTGCTTTCTCTCCCTCTCAAGCACCCTCCCCCCCTCCCCAGGAGACTCTCTAAGACTCTAAGTGGCGGATCTGCATGGGCAGAAAGCATTCCCCTACTGGGACGTCTCTATACTAATGAAATATTTTTTTTCTGGAAAGATCTAGAAAAAAAATAACAAAGCTTCACACTTATACAACTTATTTCACAAGGTTATGCAATTTGACAAGCATAAAGTATATAGTATAAATATAAAATTTATAAAATATAAATATATATAAATATTTATAAATATATAGAAAATATAAAGCATAAAGTATAAAGTGCCTACTATGTGCCAGAAAATGTGCTAGGTGCTGGGGATACAAAGACAAAATCTCAACATTTTCTATCCTGAAGAAAGTTACAGTAAATGAACTTGCATTCTACTTGTGATTTTCTTAATTCAGTATTGATAGGAAAACATTTTGTTAACTGTAAATGCTATATAAATGTGACCTACCATGCTAATGGAGTATTTTCTGCATTTGTGTTTTTATATTCAAAACAATTTGTTCCTGCCCTTCTGTTCACACAAGGACTTTGCATATGTTTACCTTAAGTTCCATACACAGAGCTCCTCTCTGGAGCACGAGTAGAATGCAGCTCTATGTTTTTAGACTATAAACTCTTTGAGAGTACAGACTGCTTTGAGGACCTAAGAAGCAACCCAAACTCTTAGTATACACTGTACAACATTCTTAGTAAATACTTGCTTCCTTGCCTGAAAGTTCAAAGATAGACATTAAGCTTTCCTCCTTCCCACCTGTGCTATTTCACCCATGTCATCCTTCACTAACTCTCATTTCCTGTGTTTAGATCCCAGCTAGCTGAGGACAAGGAAAAGGTAGACAAATCCATTTTATTTTTTTGTATTGATCATCAATTTCATTGGGGATAAGGAACTTCTATTGAGGAATATATTTCTACCAATGCAGAAAGGCACCTGGGGGCAGTGAAAGGGTGAATGACTTATCCAGGGTCATTGAGTGTCAGAGATGAGACTTACCCTTGGAATCAAATCTTCCTGATCTGGAAGGGCAGCTCCTTACCTGGAGCTGCTTATATATGTATACAAATTTATACAAATGTGTTAAGGACAGATATCCAACTTAAGTCCTTAGTTCTCTTGGGATGCTTTGCATTTTAAAAAAGAGGAAATTCTTTAATTACTAGAGTAATTAAAGGAAGGAATTTTAGGCAACATGGCAGGTTAGTAGACTGCCTAGAGGATCATTGATTTAGAAATGGGAGGGATCTCAGAATTTATAAGTTAAACCCCATCATTTCACAGATGAGGAAATGCAGATCTAAGGAGATTAAATGACTTAGCAATAATAAGAAATAAGCATTGGAGGGAGGGTTTGCATCCATGACCTATGTATCTAGAACCAGAGTTCTTTCTATTATACCATACTGCCTCCCCTTCAAATTCCTTCTGTTTTTTAAATTTAATAAATAAGCAACAGTCTACTTTATTTCTACACAAGTCTTGACCCACTGGGAAGCATGGGATTTAGAAAATAGGACAGAAATAATTCATCCTACTTAAAATATAGTTGAAACCAATCACACATAACCAACCAATCATTCAAGATTGTAGCAATTTAACAGAAGTCCTAGCTACCTAAATAACCCTTATCAGAATCTGGGTACCATCAGATTTGGTCATAGGATCATAGCTTTAAAGATGAAACGAACCTCAGGGGCAAACTAGTTCAACTCTCTCATTTTACAGTTGAGGAAACTGAGACCCTGAGAAATTAAATGCTTTAGAGCCAGGATTTGAATGCAGGTCCTCCTACTTCAAATCCAGTATTTTTTCCCCCCACTGTACTATATAGGTGGAAGATAGGAGAGGCTTTTAAAACTATAACCAACTCTTAGCTATTCAATAGTTAATTGTTCTAAATTATTCATAAATAATATGTTCATAAATAACATGTGTTATTCATGTAAATCCATTGATTTCCACTTCCCTCCCCCATTTTCATCTTTCTCCATGGTTTGGGAGTCATTTCAATGGCTACTAAGTCTGTTATATTATAAATCTGTTATAGTAAAAGAAAAAGAAATGATTTAAAATTAATCTTTTAGTTCCTTTGTCAAACTTCAGTTAAAGGTTTAATGGAGAGTTCAATTCAATTCAATTTAATTCAACAAACATAATTTTGTTTCCATGGTGTGAGGAAAAGAACATTGTACTAGCAGTTAAGTTAGAAAATCTGTGCTCATGTCCTGGCTTCATCATTTAGTACCTGTGTGACCTTGGGCAAGTCAGTTAATCAAAAGATTTATAAAATGCTTTGGAAATCCTAAAGTTTTTATATAATTTTTTTATAAATAAAAATTTATAAAATCCTTTGTGGAAATGCCAGATATATTTTTTAATCTGAGATTCTTTATTTCCTAAATTATAAAATAGAGAAAATGATAACTTGTGCTAACTACCTCATAGACTTGTTATGAGAAAAGCATTTTGTAAACAATAGAGCAAGAAATGAAAGTCAGCTTTCATCATTCTTATTCTTATTATAGAATCAATGCACCATAGTGTACAGAATGCTTTACTTCAAGTCAGAAGGACCTAGATTCCAATCTTGGATACTTATCAGCTGCTTCCTACCCATGGTCCAATGTGCTTTTCTTTTTCCTCTGATTTTAATTTTATAATTTGAATTGTTCGTAATGTTATATGCCATGACTACCCACCATATAGTATAGTGTTGGCACCAAAGCATTGTCTAAATTCTACAGTAATTAACTGAATTGACTTTAATAGGGTGAATATGCAGTGCTGTAGTGATCATAGATGAAACATATTTTAAAGTACAAAACACACACACACGCTGGGCAAATATCAACTTTAGAATATCTTAGTAGCTTCATTTGTTAGATAATAAAATGGGTTTCAATCTTGTTTCATTGGGGAAATTGATAAATTCTTAGATTATGTAAGGTAGTTAACATAGTTATATAGAACTTCAAGATTTACAAAGAACATTATATTATCTCATTTTATCCTCACCAACAAAAGTGAGAGAGGTACTTTAATTATTTTTATTTTATTTATTTATTTTTGCCCAAGGTCACATGGCAAGTAAATGTTAAGTGTTTGAGGTCGAATTTGAATTCAGGTCCTCCTGACTCCAGGACTGGTGCTCTATTCCCTGCACCACCTAGCCACCCCTTTGTTTTTATTGTATAGAAGAGAAAACTGAACTTTGGAGAGATTGACATGTTTAGGCTCACATAGCTAATAAGTGTCTGAGGCAGGATTCAAACACAGGTCTTTCTGGCTCCAAAACTCAGCACTCTGTATAAGCAGGATGCTCTGCTGAAGAAATTGCAGACAGAGAAGAGCTGGATAAGTTGTTTTGCACAGAATTCAAAATTTAGCAAGCAGAATAGAGCAAACAAAGTGCCGTTTGAGTATGCAAAAGACAATGTTATTTTGTATTGGTATGATCAAAGATGATTTCATGGAGAAGATAACATTTTAAGACCTTAGAAAATGGTGGGAATTCAACATGGATAGAGCACTGACCCTGGAGTCAAGAGGAATGGAGTTCAAATCTGGACTCAACTAGTTGTGTTACTCTGGGCAAGTCATTTAACCCTGTTTGCCTCAGTTTCCTCATTTGTCAAATGAACTGGAGAAGGAAATGGAAAACCACTCCAGTATCTTTGTCAAGAAAGCACCAAATGGGGTCACAGAGTCAAAAATGACTCAACAACAACAAAAGAAAGCAGGAAGAAGACAGTCTAGGTATAGGAGATGGAATGAACAAAGGTACAGTTAGAAGAGGAGAGGATTTGTAACAGGAGATGATGGTAAATAGCCGATTTTGGCAGCAAAAAGTGAATGTGTGAAAGGGAAATAATATGAAACAAATCTGGAAGATGTAAAATGCCTTTGGATTTGGGCCTAATCCCTGTCAGTTCAACTTCCTGTGATTCAAAAAGTAATCTGGCAGCAGAAGGAAGTATAGACTGGAGGGGACAGGGACCAACAGAGAAAGCCTGGTTGGGTTGCTCCTATAATAATTCAGGCTGGTAGAAGAAACTATAGTCTGGAGTTATTATTGGAGAAGAACCAATAAGGTTTGGAACCTGACTGTGGGAGGTAAGGGATAAAAAAGAAGCAAAGATAAAACCAAGGATGAAAAAACAGATAAGTAAGAAGAAGAAGCAGATTTTGGGGAAAAGAAAGTAAGTTCAATTTTAGACATGTTAAATTTGAAGAATGAAGCAGGATGGTGTAATAGATAGCCAGCTCCAGAGCCAAGAAAACCTGGGCTCAAGTTTCACTGTGTGACCCTAAGCAAATCCCTTAACTTTTCAGTTCTCTAGGTAAATGGCAGAGATGGCACTAACCTGAAAGGGTAGAGAGTTCCCTATTCCGATGAAATCTTAGGTCCAGTCTCTATCTTAAGTTTGGGGTGATGGCTGGTGTCCAGGTAGATATAAACAATGGACATCTGAGACTAGAGGTAAGGAAATGATCAGGACTATAGATTTAGGTTTAGAGTGATCTGCACAAAGGTCACTTTGTTGAAGCTATAGTAATGGATGAGATGGTCAAACAAGGGTAGGTGAAGCTTTGAGTTAGAATGCAATTCAGGATTTTTGGTGTTTTTTATTTCTCTGTGCTATCTTTTTTTTGCTTTTTTTGGGAGGGCAATTTGGGTTAAGTGACTTGTCCAAGGACACAGCTAGTTTTGTGTGTGTGTGTGTGTGTGTTAAGTGTTTGAGGCCAGGTTAAAACCCAGGTCCTCCTGACTCCAGGGCCGGTGCTCTATTCACTGTGCCACCTAGCCGCCCCTCTGTGCTATCTTCTTAGCACAGAGACCTGAGAGTTGACTGGATAAGGTCTAGTGGTTTACATATAAGCCGACATAAGGCATCTAGAATTTTAATCACAGTTTTGACAATTATTCACTCTCTAGAAGTAATAAAACACTTAACCTCACTGCCCTAGTTTTCTAATCTATAATATGGGAGGGGAATAAGAAATATTTCCTTTCCTAAAAGCACTTTATGAATATTAATGAGTTAATGTTTGCAAAGTGCTTTGAAGAAGACATTACAGAAAAGCCAAGAATTATTCATTACTACACTCCTAATGTGCAGTTGCAAATGTTATATGTAGTAATTGCTGACTGTCTTCAGAAATTTATAACAGATTTACTTAGTTATGCATTTCTCCCAGGGGATGATTTTGTAATTCAGGGATATGTACTGGAATAGGAAACAATAATATATCACTAATCTCTCCTTTAAGCTGTGACTTGTTAACTGTAAAGATGATGGTTACTTTTGCTCAGGACACTTGCCAAGACACCCCCTCTTCCCCCCCAACAACAGCAACAACATTCAGTGTGGGGCTAAAGTGAATGATTGACTAATGCTATTTGATAGAGTGAAGAATTAAACTGTTAATATAACTCTTTTTAAAAAAGCAATTAAATTACAAAGGAAGTTCAGACCTTCATTGGTAGAGGGTTTCCTCATCTGACATTCCCCTATATCAATGAAATCATAGGCTAGTCCCTCTCCCTATAATTAAAGAATAAGTTGTAGTCTGTCTCCTTTAAGCACTTAAAACCAGTGGTTCCTGAATGATTACACAGTGTTTATCCTTCTGAATCTGTGATGTTCCACAACTTGGAAAATACTGGTATGACCAACACTAAAGAAAACCCAGATCCATCAAAGTATCCAAGTATGGAAAATATGTTGCATAACAGACCTCCATGTTTATCATCAAATGATTCACCTTTCTGTTTATTACAGGCGACCAACTGCTCTTACTTGGCTGGACACACGAGTGTTCCTTTCCCAACTGCCTATGGGCATAATGAAACAAAGTAGTATAGAGTACACATGCTTCATTAACTGCTCAAGGAAAAGAGACATCTTACCTAGCATGCAAACACATTTGGCATTCTGATCAGGGTTATCAAACGAGATTTCTCCACACCTCTGAAAGAGAAAGATGATGATCATATTTAATTCAGGATTCAATAGCAGTGTTTCCAAAACAATAATGCCTCACACTTACATAGCGCAGTAAGGTTTGCAAAATGCTTTTCTCCCAACAGCTCTATGAGGGAGGTAGGGAAAATATTTCTATTTCCCACTTTATAGATGAGGAAATTGAACCTGTGAGTGATTTGTGACCTTCTTGATGACTGAATGACCTATGGCTATGCATCTGATAATAACAAAAATGATAGCACATTTTTATAGCAATTTAAAATCTGCCAAGTACCTCATTAGCTGATTTGATTCTCATAATAATCCTGTGAGGTAGATGCTATTATTTTCCGTATTTTACAGATGGACAAACTGAGATCCATAAAGGTTAAGTGATACAGCCCAGGGCATGTTGGTGGTAAGCTTCCAAGGAAGGATTTTGAATCACGTTTTTTGAATACAATTCCAGTACTCTGGTGAGAATAGTAAGGGTGCCATTATAGATTTTGCTTCTTAAAATCTCCATGCAAAATGATAATGATTTCTATGATGACTTCTATTCCTCTTATTTTCATTGAGTATTTGAGTTTAGCCCCTTAGGTCATTGTCAAAGCCCATCCTGGGAGTAAAACCTCTGGGATGGGTAAACTAGAAATGTTTTTTATTCAGAAAGAACAAATTATTCCAGGAGCTCCTCTTGTTACCTGCACAGAGCTAATTTTCTATGTTACCCTGAGGGGTCATGGCCAGACAAGCAGCCAGCTGAATCAAATACTTTTCATTTTAAAGGAAGACTCAATGGTTTGGTACTAATTTCATTCAATTTGGAATCTCCTCCAGTACGTAGAATATTCAAAAAGAGAACCTCACAGGGCTATAACCAACTCTCCAAAATTACCAAAAAACCTATCAGTAGCACTAGTCTCACTGACAATATGAACAAGGAGATTCTAAGGAAAGAGAGGACTCTTGAGGAGTCATAATACATCTACTAAGACAATTAAGTCATGTCAATAGTAATACTTTTATTTATCATCATTAATCATGAATTTTAAATCACTGATTACAGAGTACTTATTAAATGTTTTGAATAGAGGCATTAACAGAATGGTAAATATCTAATTTATGCCAGCCTCATACATACTAACTCTCACACACCACTTTAAAAGTTTTTAAAGTACTTTGCAAATGCTCTTATTTTATCCTCCCAACTACACTGGAGTATGGGTGTTATTATTATCCCAATTTTAAAAATGGGGAAACTAAGGGATAGGGAAGTTAAATGACTTGCCCAGGACCACACAGTTGGCCACATTTGAACTTAGGACTTCCTGACTCTGAATCTAACACTATATCTACTGTGCTACCTAGATGATTTTTGGGGTCTCAACTCTATGAATCCCAACCCTTCTGATCATAGAATCTTAGCCTTTGAAGGAAACTTAGGGGTCATCTACCTGATGTGGCTTTACTCCCTTTCTTAATATATCCACAAATGATTATCCGGCTTCTACTTGAAGAATTACATGCCATTTTCTGACAGCTTAGCAGAAAGAACATCAGAGGACCTGAGTTCTGTTCCTAACTCTAATACTTAAAATCAGCATGAATCTGAGTTCATCACATCTTTTCTGGACCTCAGTTCTTAAAACACAACATCTTATAATCTTCCTGAATCAGGGCCCCTTTATAAGAACTGGCTTCATCTACATGATGATTTACAAATGTGCTGATTTGTAATGAGCATTTCTAACTTCAGTGAAAAGGCATGAAGTGGGGAGATGGCAAGTCAAGGAATAGAAAGTAGGACAATGATGATGGATCTTAGAGTGTGTGGAAGGGAATAATATGAGAAAAGACAGGAAATTTAGGAACTGGCCATGCTGTAAATAAATATTTGTTGAACTGACTTGTACAAACTATACCACAGGTTTGTTGTGAAGAATGCTTTATGACTGTCAAGTACTATGAGTTCATCTTAACTGTAACCAATTTTTTTGCCATCTTGTAGATTTTTAAAAATGTTAAGCATCATTTTATCTCTTTTATATTTCTTTTAAAAATTTTTATTTTATTTTCCATTTAGGAAATAAAACAAGCATTTATATAGCATAGTAGAACAACAAAAAGATGATTGCACATGAAGCTGCAGATCCCCTATGCACAACTTGCCATTCCTTTTAAATATGTAATCAATTTATTATGTAAATTCCTTTTTTCTCCCCCCTCATCCTAGAGATGGCTACCATTAAAGAAAAATATGTAAATATGTGTAAAATCTTTCTATACACACTTCTATTTATTAGTTGTTTCTCTGGATACAGATAGGGGCTTTCTTGAAATGTCCTTAGTAGTTAATTCGGGTATTTATAATAATCAAAATGACTTAGCTGCTCAAAATTACTCCTAAAACAATATTGCAGTTAGTGTATACAATGTTTTCTTGGTCCTGCTCATTTTGCTCATTATTTTGTGCAAGTCTATTTTAAAATCGAGCTCATCATTTCTTATAGCACAGTAGTATTCCATTGTAATCATATACAACAACTCATTCAGCCATTTCCCAATTGATGGGCATCCCCACAATTTCCAGTTCTTTGCCACCACAAAGAGAGCTGCTATAAATATTTTAGAACATATAGGTTCTTTTCCTTTTCTCCTAATCACCTTTTGAAACAGACTTAGTAGTGGTACTGCTGAATCAAAGGGTATACAGTTTTATAACCCTTTGGGCATAATTCCAGATTGCTTTCCAAAATGGTTGAATCAGTTCATAATTCCACCAACAGTGAATTAATGTCCCATTCCTTCCCCCCCATATGCCCTCCAATATTTGCTAGATTTGATCTATTATTCTGGTTTATTGATATATTTTTGGATCCCATTCCATTTAACCAACAAATTAATATTCCCCTTGTCCTCTGAACTTTATGTCATCTTCAAATGTGATATGTATGACACCTATGTTTTAAAACTAAATTATTAATGAAAATATTGAAGACAAGAAGGCTAAGGCCAGAAAATTTTTGTGTACCACTAGAAACCTTCTCTTGTACTTCTACTATGTGCCTGGGATTGTACTAGGTATTAGAGATAGAATCACAAAAGTGAAATAGCCCCTTCCTTCAAAGAACTTAGATACTAATGGAGGAGACAACATGTGAATACATTGGTATGCAAAATGCATTTAAGATAACCTGGGAATAGAAACTAGTAGCTTGTATGGGTGAAAGGGATTAAGAAAAAACTCATGGAGGAGGTAGCACTTGACCTGAAGCTTAAAGGAAACTAGGGATTGCAAGAGGCAGATGTGGTCCATGGGAACCAGTCAAAGGAAAGGCATGGAGAAAGGCAATGGAGTTTTGGACATGTATGAGGGACAGTTGGATGGATAATTGGCTGGAATGTAGATGGGAGAGTATGAGGAGGAGAGTAATGTATTATAAAGTTGGGAAGATAGGATGGGGCCAGGTCAAAAGGGTTTTAAACAAAGGAGTTATAGTTGATCTTGGAGGAAAAAGGGAGCCTTTTGAGTTTTGTTGGGGCAGGTAGGTGGTTCAGTGTCACTGGTTCAGACAACCAGGCCTGGAGTCAGGAAGACTCATCTTCCCAAGTTCAAATCTGACCTCAGACACTTCCTAGATGTGGTGTCCATTTCCCCATCTGTCAAATGACCTGGAGAAGGAAGTTACATAACGCTCTAGTATCTTTGCTAGACCCCAAATGGGGTCACAAGGAGTTGGACACAGTTGAAAAATGGCTGAACAACAACAGGAGTTTACTGAAAAGGTAGCTGACATGGCTTTCAATTTGGAAAATCACTCATGACTATGTCAATTAGTCAACCAATAGTTAAATAGAGTATGGATTGGAGACAGAAATTTGAGGTAGAGCAATAACTAGGAAATTTTTTTCAACAGTCTGGGTAAAAGATAGTGAAAGCACAAATTAGGTTTCTGTATGAGTAGACAGAAGGGGAAAAACGTGAGAGATATTGAGGACATCATATTCATGATACTTGGAAACTGATTGTCTGTGTCAGGTGAGGGCAAACATAGAAGTAAGGATGGCACCAAGGTGGTAAACCTGAGTAACCAGAAGGATGATGATATTTTTGACAAAAAAGAAGAGAGGTCTTTTTTTAATGAAAGTTCTGTTTCATACATGTTGAGTTTGAGATGACTAGAAGACACACAAAGTTCCAAATATTCAATAGGCACTTGGTGATGTGGGTCCAAGGATAAAACTTTGGGGTACATGACATAGATGATGATTATGCAGCACCCTGAGAGGGATAGATCAGACAAGAAGAGAACCAAGAAAATACAGTGTTATGTAAACCAAAAGAAAAGAGAGAATCAACAATGCCAAACATTGCGGAAAAGTCAGGAGGGATAAGAATTGAGGAAAGGTCATTAGTACTGGAAATGATGTCATCTCAACCTTCCTTAGGTATAGCTATTTAAGCCATTATGAATCCAATGATGCTACAATGCAGCCTACATTTACTGTATCAGTTTTATCCTCAAGAATATACAGAAGGGAGGATTTTGTCAAATGGTTTGCTGAAATCTACATACTGCATGTCCACATAGTATTTTTATGCTGAGTCTAAATCCACAGAAGCAGATTTTACTGCATCGCATCATGCACAGATGTTCTGAGAAAGCAATTTGACCTTCCTGTCAGCAAGAGGGGAATCAATTTAATTTGCCCCAAAGCAGAATGCTATAAAATTTGGAATATTTTAATATGTCAGTGTCATAGATGCAACCCCAAATTTGTGAATATCTGGATTACAAATGAGCCATCCTCTTAAGAAGCTCCTATTACATTTTTTTCTTGTCTATAGCTAGCATGTATCTGATGCTTTGCAAATATTTCATATGATCCTGATGATAGCTCTGGGAATTAGGTTTATTATTATTATCATCATCATCATCATCTCCATTTTATGGATGAGGAAACTGGGGCAAGCAGAGGTAAAATGACTTGCCCAGGGCTACATAGCTAGTAAGTTTCTGAGGTCAGATTTAAATTCAAGTATTCCTGAATCCAGGTCCAATGCTCTATCCATTGTACTACTTAGCTACCATATCTAGTTACCATCTAGATATTTGGAAGGAGGAGTAATAATAAAGTTCACTTTCTAGCCCTTCCTTTTCCAACTCAGTTCTAGCCAGGAGGCTGGATTTTCAAAAAGGCCCATGGTGTTCCTGGATTAAGTAGTTGGTAACCAGTCAGGATCTTCCCAAGTCAAAACTGGATTGTTCCTCAAAATGAGATGGCCTTCCCAATCAGATTCAGCAAAGGACTAAATGTACAAGACAAAATGTTGTCTCCAGCCTTCAGGGGGAGTAGCAGGGCAATCCATAAAAATGTTAAAAATAATCATAGCTAATATGTATGATTTTAAGATTTTCAAAGTGCTTTTAGAAACTCTAGGAAGAAGGAAGGTAATTACAAATGATGGGGCTAGACAAGAAATAGCTAGAAGACTATATGGTAGATGTATACTAAACTTTTACTCTAACCTTTTTGTCCTTCTTTCTTTCCCTTCTTCCCTCTCTTTTCCTTTTTTTCTTCCTCCCCTCTCCCCGCCAATAGGGTGCATCGCTTCATATCAAGTAAGTCTAATGGAACTATGAGAAAGTATTAATTTGTAATCTGATTCCAGTTTTGTAGGAATGCTTGCATCTATGTATTTAGGATTATCATGAAAGGTATATATCCTTAATTTATATGTTACTATAAAAATAGATGTACATTTTTTTTTGTACTGACCTAGAAATTTCCTTGAAAGTCCAAACACTTACTAATCCTCTTTAAATAACATCTTCTCCTTGACCCTCTTCCATAGCACCCCAGGGTTGTGCTAAGTGAGATGAAATTCACCACTATTTTCTATTGGGCATTTGTTTGTCTCAAGAGTTGCAGGTTGGGAAGTATTAGTCATTACACATACTATCCCAAGTGCTGCTATTGCTGGAACATCTTTTCCATATTTGCCCTTACCCTACTCCCTACCCAACTTGTTACCTCATCCATCTGGTGTCAGAAGCCCTTCTGGAGCCCTTGAGGGAGCTACTAAGACTAAAGGTAAGAAAATCCTAAACCATTCCCTCTACCCACTTTTTCTTTCAGCTATTATGATTGCCAGTAAAAAGAATAAAAGGAAAGTAAGTCAGCAAATTAACAAGCATTTATTAAGCAGCTACTGGAGACACAAAGAAAGTCAGTGTCTGTTCTCAAAGTGTTTACTATTTAATGGGGGAGACAATATGTAGACAACTATGTACAAACAATATATATTCTGGATAATTCAGAGATGATCTCAGAAGGAAGGTTCTAGCATTAAATAGGACAATGAAAGGCTTCTTGCAAAAGGTGTAATTTTTTTTTTGGAAGGGGGAAGCCAGGGCAATTGAGGTTAAGTGACTTACCCAAGGTCACATAGGTAGTAAGTGTTAAGTGTCTGAGGCCAGATTGGAACTCAGGTCCTCCTGACTCTAGGGCTGATGATTCACTGCACCACCTAGCTGCCCCAGAAGGTGGGATTTTAAAAGCCCCAAAAGCCAGGAAGCAGAGACAAGAAAGAAAAGAACCAGAGACAACAATTCTTGTGCTATCTATCTTACAAGGTGTTAATAGAAAAAAAGTGCTCTGTAAACCTTAAAGTTTGCCATAGTAGATAAAGTGTTGGACTTGGGAGTCAGGAGATTCTGCCCTTGGAACTTACTAGCTATACCTCTGTGTAACTGCTTCAGACCTCAATTTCCTTTTCTGTTAAATTAGGCGATTTGACCAGATGAACTATAGAGTTCCTTCCAATTCCAAATCTGTGATCCTAGAAATTGTTTGTTCTCCATTGTCTGTGATCATACTATTGTCATAGAGTAAAATCAATACTAAGGTAGAATAAGTTAAAAGAATAAAAATGAGAAGATATGGCATGCAACTAAAAATATATATCCCACCCACCTCTTTTAAAGAAACTACCAATCCCCCCAAATGTAAATAGATAAAAGGACAGATAAGCAGAGATTATCATTATTCCCTAAGGAAGTTTAACTCCTGTGAATTGATCATTATCACAATGAGACTGATAGAATGTAATCTATCTAGTATCCCCAGCACCTAGGAAGGTGCCCAGCACGTAGAAGGCGCTTAATAAAAGCACATTGATTGACTGACTGATAAAGTCTAGAAATGACCTTAGAGGAAGCAAGCGCTTCATATCCTCCCCAAGATAAGTGCGACATTGCACACAAATAATATAAACGAACTTGTAAAATTATGGTGTCCGATGTTTGGAAGAGCAGAGGCAACAAGTGTACAGGAAGTTTGTTGACATACTCAAGCCAGGTCATCCAGAGTACATGTAAGGAAGAAACCAAAACAGACTCAAAATGAAAAAGAACTATCAAGATTGCTACCACAAACAACTTTCCCCATGAATGAAAATGGAGCTAACATGTTGTAGCTGCGGCCACACTGGCATTCCCAGGATGGCTGCTAGCACGGGTTCTAAGATCGGCTTTACGAGGAAAGATAGCTGTTTAGGGGGTCAACAATCTTTTTTTCATTACATTTACTAGTTCAGGGGAAAAATCAGCACCCTGAACTTCAGAGAAAATGTAAACAGAAATAAAGACCAACAGACAGGGCTTCTAACTGTCTGAGAAAATAGCATAGATCAATGGACAGATCCAACTGTCTGACCAAAGCAATACATATATATAGAGAGAAGAACCAGCATCTGGGTTTTTCAAAACAGGGGAGGCTCCTTAACAGCCACTCAGAGTCTCATCAGGTGGAATCCCAAGAACATTCCTCCAAAGAATAAGCCCCAAAGCAAAATGCTAACCTCAGAGTTTAAATACCCTTTCTAGAGCCAGAGGGCTTTACAACCTTCTTGACTCACAGCCTAATTAGAAATTAACAAAAGGTGTCAGAGCCTTCCTACCAGCAAGCCTCCCCTAAGCAAACTTCCCTTAATGGGCTCCATGTGAGGCCTATTAATGAGGGAGAAGATCTTATATCCCATTAACATTACACATATTTGAACTTTTACCATCATAGCTCCCACTGTACTGCATAAAGAAAATATAGTATTGAGGGATGAATAATTCCTATTGTCCAAATTACAAAATTCAATAGGAAAGGCAGCTCATAAAGCTCATCCATTGGCATAAATTTTGGAGAGAAACTGAAAAAGGATAATGGACAACTCAGAATTGAAGAGAAGGGTGACAGCAAGATAGTTTGCATTTAGTAAAGTGTGCCTTGCTTTAACTGACCCCTAGTTACTATCTGGACTTGGTATAGGGAACTCCTAGGGGAAGAAATTCCATCTACCAATGAAGGCAGCTTGGTAGCATTGTAGAAATTTTGCTGGGCCTGGAGTCAAGAAGACCTGAATATAAATCTGACCTCAGATATCTTCTAGCTCTGTGACCCTGGGCAAGTTACTTCATCTGTTTGTCTGCTTAAGTTTCCTCATCTGTAAAATGGGGATAGTAATAAAGCTCCTACCTCCCAGGGTTATTGTAAGAATCAAATGAGAAAATAATTGTAAAGCACTTGGTATTATGCTATTATTGTTATTTTCTGGAACTTATGATCTTACACACTTGTATAGACTTGCACTGAGAGGTTAAGTGAATTGCACAGAGTAACATAACTTATGTGTCCAAGGCAGAATTGAGGAATTTCTGGTTTTTGGCTATTATGCCACATGCCTCTCATCATTATATTGTTAGTATTATAAAACTTCTAGTGCAGCAATTTTTGTAGTGTTATTCATGAAGTGGTTCAGCTACACCATAGACCAAACAGACTTTTTGTGAGTTAGTTTAGAAACTTCAATATTACTAATGACAGTTTCTATGGGGAAAATATGGCATGAGTTCCAAACAACTGAATTATAGGTCAAATTTTGGAATGTAGCCAGAGCTGTAACTGGGGTGGGGCCCCTGAAAGATAAGGCTGAATTTAGGGTATGCCAAATTTAATGGGTACTTGTAGTCCTTCCATAGTGTAGAAACAACAGCACTTAGCACCTCATTAGCAAGTATAGAGGGATTTATGATAATTAGTCTTAAAAGGAAGTTATGAACTACAGTTTAAGAGAAAGCAAGTTCTGCAGCAAAATTTGTGGAAAGTGAAAATTATCATTGTATGTGTACAATATGTGAAGCTTTTCTACTGTTAAGAAATTTAGGGGCAAAAGGGATTTTACAGATTAAATTATATCCGACAAATCTTTGGTGTCTGTTATACACAAAGACAGATGGGAAATTGAAATTCCATTTTTCCTGAATCCTTTTTTCCAAAGCTGGAGTCAGAGAAAGTAACCAGGAGCCAGGGGTCAGTATGGCTCAGTCCAAAAATGGGAATAGTGGAGAGAGAAGAGTGGCAATTTATTTGGGGGCATACTGGCAAAGAGGCCTTCAGAAACACAACCTGAGGGGCGGCCAGGTGGCGCAGTGAGTAAGATTGCTGGCCCTGGCGTCTGGAGACCCGGGATCGGTTCCGACCTCAGATACTTGGCACCCACACAAAATAACTGGCTGTGTATCCTTGAGCAAGTTACTTAACCCCAATTGCTTTAAAAAAAAGAAAAAGAAACACAACTTGGAGTCAGACACCCTGGGTTTTATTTCCAGCTCCTCCACTGACCTAGTATGATACATACACACACACACACACACACACACACGTATTGCTTGTCAGGTTATTTGATGTCTTTATGCTACTTTTTTCTCATTTGTAAAATGGAGATACTAATATGTGCTGCATAAGCAAGTCATGGGGAATATATGAAGATTAATGACCAACTGAGTCCGATCTTATTTCCAGGGACAGAGTAAATGCTCCTTTTTGGGTGGTGTGTTAAGTGCTTAAAACCTTTTTGGGATCATTAAGATCTATTTACTGAATTACTTCTCCCACTAATTTCTGTCTTCCTAACTTAAAAGAGTGAATTTTTTTAAAAAAAGTGATTTATGCTGTTCTAGACAGGAACAAATCAAGACTTTCCAACATATTTTCAGTTCCTTGGTAAAATGATAATAGGGAGCAGTGGATAGTCACATTTTGACCCAACAAGGGAAAATTTCAGGAGGAACCCTTTACCTAGTAATGACTGCAAAATAAGGTGATCTTTTCTGATGTCGTCCCCTCCTTTTTTTGGAGCCCCTCTTTACTGCGGTCAGCATGGGCTGCTAGTAGCCCTATGGGATTCTGAAATGCCAAGCATCTCATTACGTAACTGATCTTTCAGAGCACTGTGGGTGTTGAGAGTTGTAGAGATGGCTCATGCTCTAATTCAGACAAATGAAGAAATCTGAGGGCAGCTCCTACAACATTTGTGGAGCACACATTCCTTAGCATTCCTTTCCTTCTCAGGTTCACCGAACAGTCAAGCTAAGGGGGAGTTGGGGTGAATCACAGCTCCGAATAAAGATACTCTTCTCTTCCACTGCCACCGGAGCTGCAAAAGTGACTGCCCATCTCCTAACGAGTTCCTGTCCTGTGAATGATTTCTGTTATAAAGTTACCTGATGACGGTAACAGACTTTCACACAATGCCCAGAAGGGAATCCGATTGCTTTGCAGACATCAAAGCAATCAGATTCTTTCCAGCCTCTTTTCTCATCAATCCTGGAATTTGCTCAAGCCAAAGCAGTGATAGCCCTTCAGCTGCCAGACCTAGAATGGCCTCACTCTTGCTGTGCAACTCAGGGGCATGACCAAAGTTAGGAGATTAGCTGGGCTGCAACCTTGGTTCAGAGCAATAGAAGATTCTAGGATGTACCACAATGGAAAGTCAGATGAGATGATCCAAGGTTACCAAATTCTATCTGCCAAACTCTAGACCTGAGTGTTAAGCAGTAGTCCCAGTGAGGGAGCAGAGGAAGGAAGCAGATATGAACTTTTAATAGATGACCAGTAAGTAAGACATAGGCAGTTCTGGAGTGAGGAAAATAAGTCATTTGTGAGAAGCTAACTTTTCACATTCCTCTCGCATGGAATATATGACTTCTGAGTTTCATTTCAGCTCCCCCTTCCATCTTTCATTGCCTTGGTTTTGGAAACTTTGTTGAGTGCAGTCAACACAAACAAAATGGGAAAAAAAAAAAAAAACTTAGGCAAGTATCAGGATAATTAAGGCCCTGAACCTTGTTAGTTTAAATATAGAAGCATCTTTATTTATACTTCTCTAAACTGTCTAGATTGGTAATAATACTTTACAGGGGCAAGGGACTTTTCAACTTTTGAAGCATGTTAGCTTTTGTTATTTTATTTCTTCACTAGAGCTGTGTAGGTAGGGAAGGTATTATCTCCATTCAACAGAAGAGGAAACTGAGGCCCGAGAAGTTAAGTAATTTATCTATGACCATGGACAAGTGAGAGGCAGAGTTAGATTGAGTACATTTACTGACTCCCCAGGTCTTGATTGCACTAAATCAGATTTCTGAGAAAAATGACTTTGCTTCACTTTGTCCATGTAGACACAAGCTGATGGATAGGAAATGAACCTCAGAAGTCTTTTAGCTTAATTTCCTCATTTAACAGATAAGGAAATGAAAGTCTATAGACATAACTTGATTTGCCTAAAGTTCCACAGGTCAGTCAATAAACAGTTAATATGTGTTAGGCACATAGTAAGTACTTAATGAATGTATATTAGTTGATTGATGGCCAGCCATTGTGCTAAATTCTGGGGATACAAAGAAAGGAAAATTAGATGCTGCCCTCAAGGAATTTACAATCGAAAGAAGGAGACAACAAGCAAACAATTATATACAAAGTACATCCAAGATAAATAGGAAATAATTAAAAGAGGAAAGGTGCTAAAATTAAGAGGGTTCCGAAATGAAATTTTTTTAAGAGATGGGCTTTTAATTGGGTTTTGAAGTCAATAGACAGAGATGAGGAGTGAGAGCATTTCAGGCATGGGGGGCAGTCGCAAAAAATCCCTGGATCCCAGAGATGGAATGTTTTGATTGTAGAACAGCAAGGTGGCCAATGTTATTGGATCGAAGAGTAAGTGGTGGGGAATAATCTGTAAGAAGACTGGAAAGGTGAGAGAAGTAGGTTATGAAGGACTTTGAATGTCAGGAGATTTAATATTTGATCCTGGAGGAACAGGAAGCCAGTGGAGCTTATGGAGTGGTAGGAGAAGGAGGGGATGACACTATCAGACCTGCACTTTAGGAAAATCACTTTGGTGGCTGCATGGAGGATGGATTGGAGTGGGAAGTGACCTGAGGCAGGTAGACCCATCATTAGGCTGTTACAGTAGCCCAAGAGTGAGATGATAAGGGTGGGCACCAGAGTGTTGGCAGCGTTCAAGGAGAGAGTACATTGCAAAGTGGCAGGAATGGGATTCGAACCCAGGTTGTTTGAGGCCAAATCCAACACTCTCTTTCCACTGTGTACCAAACCACCATGAATGCTCTGTATCCTAGTAGGACAAAGCACTACGTTTCTCTACAAAGGGAGCAATGAGAGGAGGAAGGAAGGCAGAAAGATGGAGAAGGAAAGAGAAACCGAGGACGTGGAGAAGATGGTGATGCCTCAGGTCCTGCCTTAAGACCTTCCTAAGTAAGAAGTTAGCCAATAGATCTGTCATACCCTTTTCTGATAGTAAATTTCTCAGCAACTACTTTCTGCAACAACAATTTAAAAAAGAAGAAACAAAAAAAAGAATCAATTAAACTTAGACATTGAAATAGTTGCTCTAGGAATTCTAAAAGATAAAAATAATTCTAAATTAAAAAAAAAAACCTAAGGTTATTTGCTTTGCATTTTCTCTTTGGGGAAACATGTAAGAAATATTCCTGAAATAAATAATTTGAAAACTCAGTTTCCTAACAAGTTTGCCATTGACTTTTCTTTTGCGTAATGCCTTTAAAAATGATTTTCTGAAATTCTCTCTATTTTCTAAAGGCTTTCAAATAACACTCTGGAGATGAATCTGCCAGTGAGGAAGGCCTCTGTGCACCTTGGGAGGGTGGGGTCTCACTTCCATGGTACTTACAGTGTATTTTCCAAGAGCACATTTGTGGTTTCTTGACGCTTTTTCTGTGGTAATAAATTTTGCTCCTATTAATGGGTAAAAGGTAAATGTTTTATGCAGAATGAAGCTAGCTGTTTAAAAGCCTTGTCCCTTTCTTCATTTTGCAATATGTGCTGTTTGGGGTTCAACCAAAACTAGAACAATTCCTGCTTTTAAAAACAGCTTTGTTAGAGTATTTAGTGTGGAAGCTAACAGAAATATTTGTTGCTTTTCTGGAAAACTGACTGGTAGTGGAGAATCTGGGAAGGAATAAGTCATTCCTTAATTCTCTTCTCTTTCTTTTTTTAAACAGTGGTTGCTATTCATTTTAAAGTCCCATGGAAATTTTCAGAAGAGGAAAAGTACAAATAAAACATAAATTTGTGCCACACTCTTAAGAACCCCCCCCCCAACATTCTACACTTTGGATTTCAAACCTATTGAATTGTTCATTATGAATAAGAAGAGATCATTGCCTTAAATACTTGCATATGAAAGTCAATCTAAGAACAGGGACAGAAATGCCACATGTCCCTTAGCTACCTCATTGCTCATGCCAATCTAGGGATCCCAAAGTAGAATAAACGAAGACATCTTGGTACTGGGAAAAACATAGCTGAAAATTTTTACAAAAATTGATGCTAATTCTTCATAGCAAAGGGAATTTCACTTTCTCCTAAGAATACCATCCTTTACACGCCATCTTCAATTCATGTAACAAATATAATGATTCTAGCCTAAGTTCCAAGGATAAGGATTGAGGCTGTGATCTCATTGGCACAGGAAACTGTTCTTATCACTGTAAATCAGTACTTCCTCTGCACCCTACAATCTTGGAGAATTGTTTAGAATATAAAGTGATTAAGCCCAACATCACATAAGTAAGAGATGCGAAGAACCCTGATCTTGCTGGCCTTAAGGGCAATCCTCTAGCCATTAAGACATCCTGATTCTTGTTAGGGACTTAAAGATGAAGAACATAATGCCTGACCTAAAGGAGTTTGTAATTTACTTTTATTCAGTCATATCTGTGACCCCTTTTGGAATTTTCTTGGCAAAGATTATTGGAATGATTTGCCATTTTCTTCTTTAGCTTATTTAACAGATAAGGAAACGGAGGCAAACAGGGTTAAATGACTTGCCCAGGGTCACACAGTTAATAAGTGTCTGAGGCCAGGTTTGAACTCAGGAAGAGGAGTCTCCCAGAGGCCAGGTATGGCACCCTATCCACTGCACTACCTATTTGGAGGCAATGAAACATATATACAAATAAACGTAGACTATGGCAAAGTATGATGGGGAAAAATAGAGATTCAAATAAAGTGACCAAAGCAAATTTGAAGAAGGGACTGAGAGCCAGGAAATCATCAAGTTACACACGAGTTGGGCCTTGTTTTTCGTTCTTGCTTCTGGAAGAGAACCAATGATGTCAGGAAAGTGATATCTTGACTCGTGAGTGAATTGGGTTTAAGTGAGGCAGAGCTGTGAAAAGTCATCAGCCTCACTCTCTCCTCCAGAGTCACTGAAATACAGTGGCAAGACCAGAATCAAGACAACTGGCAATGGCCCCTGAGTAGGGCCTTAAAGAAGAGAGGGATTCTGAAAGGCCAAGATAAGGAGGGAGGTAGAACTAGACAGTGGAACAAGTCATATTTTAGGATTATGAGTTTAAAGCTGGAAGAGATCGTAGAAGGTCATTGGGTTTAACTTTATTATGTTATAGATGAAGATAACGAGATGCAGAAAATTTACTCAGGGTGATACAGCTCTGGTTTTCTTGACCACAAGTAAGGCATACTATCCAATTCAGTTGAAAAGGAGAATCTTCAAAAAGGAACAACATTTAATAGTTTAATAAAGGGCTAAATTGTGGAGCACTCTACAAGAGTTTGCATTTTATTCTATATACAATGGGAAGACACACTATATGTTGATCAATTGAATATTATTAATTACAAGGTTAGACCTGTGCATTAAGAAAATTATTTTTTGGCAGTTGGGTGAAAGGTAGGCTGGAGAGTGGAGAGATCAGAGGTAGGACCACCAGCCCAAAATCTATCATAGTAATTCAGGTGATAGATGATGAAGATCCAGCTTATGGCAAGGGCATTATGAAGGGAGACTAGGGGAAGACTGAAAGTGATATCACAGAGGAAGAATGGGCAGAGATTGACAAAGGAGTGGATATGGGTGGGAGGGAGAAAAGTGAGTCAAGACTGAGTCTAGTGTTTTGAACCTGGGTCGTTGAGATATTAACATCCTGCTCTATTATTTCTATTTACTGTCATAAAGAAATCATTCAAATCTACTAAGAGCACAAGTACCCCTCATTTGTGTTGGAGCTCCAATTTCATTGGTTTAGAAAACTAATGCAGAACAGTATTTGGTCTAAATCCCAGGGTCTTACTTTGAGCTCTTAGAGGTTAAAAGACTTGCCAAGGGTCACACAGCTAGTATGTGTCAGAGGCAAGGCTTGAACCAAGGTTTTCTTAACTTTAAAGTTGGTCTCCTATCCTTTGACATGATACTTCTTTCCTTCATTTATCTAAATACAATTGTTATAGTGGAGTTTTCAATCAAACAATTTCACTGACATGAATTCTATTTTTCCATTCATTTTCATCACACTAGAAGTCACAATAGGTAAGAAAAACCACTTGAGAATTTGGGAAATCTTCTTAGATGATATAGTTAAAGAAAAATTATCTACTACTATTGCTACCAATAAGACTCCACTATTTAAATTGTCTTATTCTGTACTCTAACACAGATTTCAAAACAAAGCAAAACTAAATGGGAAAATATACTCGGGTGCTGGAAAGTCTGGTAATCTCATCATCGGTGTCCCCGCCTTACATTTCCCTGTAGACATAGCATTCCCCAAAGCTTTCTTAATATATATATTTTTAAAGCAGCTTTAAAGAGTTTTACCATTTCTAACTGTATTTTTCTATACTTTTCACTTAGACTTTGTTTCTTTTTAGACAAAATGTAATTTTCTTCATTAGAATATAGATACCTTGAGGGCTATTTTATTTTTATCTTTGTATACCCAGCACCTGGCAGATTGTTTGGCATATAGTAAATGCTTAATGGTGAGGGCAGGGACTGGTAGGCTATTTGTATTACAAACAGTTAGCATAGTGTCTTCCACATGTTAAATTCTGAATAAATGTCTATTGGGTTTTACAGAACAGTAATTTGCATTTACATGGCATTCTGTGATTACAAAACACTTTCATGTCTTCTCTCATCTGATTGTCATAAAAGCCCTGTGAGATTGGTAGGTCAGGCATTACTAGCATGATTATTTTCAATTTACAGAAAAGGAAATTTAGACTCTATATAGATTGTCTAAGGTCACACAGCTGTTAAGTGTTAGGACTAAAATTCCAACTCCGGTTTTCTGATTCCAAGTCTTGTGTTCTTTCCACTAAAATATCCCACATTTTTCTGCAGTATATCATAGGATTCTAGAATCACAGAATGTCAGCCCTGGAAGATCATCACCTAGTCCAATTCTATTACTTTACTGAGGTTCATAAAGTTGAATGGACTTGCTCAGCATCCTGCGGCTCAGAAATGACAGAGTTGAATCGTTGAACTCAGGGCTTCTGACTCCAAGGCCAGATCTTTTTATGCTATAACAGTTTTCAATCTGGCAATATCTACAGTTTGTTGCTATGTCCATGAGACAGCTTTCAAGACACAGTAGCAAATCGAGCTAAGCTAAGCAAATCCTTGCTTAATTAATGGAGGTTCTCTCTCTTGCCAGCTGAAATAGCTATTCTCAGCTATTAACTAATGATAGACTAGGACATGAAAATTAAGAGATCATGCATGGGTTTATCATTTTGTCCCCAGACTAATAGCTTATTTATTTATTTAAGTTTGTGGTTGTCCCCATCAGGGATAAGCATAGCAAAATACTATATATTGAGCCTGGAGATATTGGCTCCCCATTATCAGTCGGTCAGTCAATAGACATTTAATAAGTGCCTACTATGTGCCAGGCCCAGTACTAAGAGCTGGAGCTATCAAGAAATGCAAAAAAAATAGGCCCTACCCTCAAGAAACTCACAGTCAAATGAGAGAGAAAACCCAAAATAGAAAGCTGAAAAGCAGAGTGGGGAAAGGGAGGGAAGGGTATCATGCTTGGGACATGATTAAGTCCAAAGGCTTGGAGGGGAAAGTCTATGGAAATGAAGAGATGGATGTCCTGAGAGCCCTCTTTAAAAGGAAGACCTGGGAAGAGTTTTTGGCTTTCTATCCTCCAGTCTTCCAACCAAGAGAAGAAGGGCCCTCAGGGGGAGGGAATACTAACAAGGTATGAATTCTAGGATTGATATGATCTTATATGGTGATGAGGTTCCAGGGCTCATCGTGAAGTCCAGAGGAGTCCAGCAGTGTGGGGAATAAGGGGTCATTGTCAGACTTTTAATTACTTGTGAACATTTGGCCATAAAATGTCTAGTACAGAAAGTCTATTCTGGCTGCCTAGAGCAGTAGGAAAAAAATGGTGGCTCTGTTCCTTCAAGTGTATCAGAGACATACTTCATAAATTTCTTAAATTAGGCTTACTGCTAGATGTATCTCTGTTAAGAGTAAGATTACCTGTTTTCTAATACTTCCATTAAAAAAATTGCCTTATAATAATACTTTGAGTAAGGCAGCTTAGTGTCATGGATAGAGAGCTGGCCTCAAAGCCAGGAAAACCTGGATTCATGTCCCTTCTCCGATATAAATTGGCTCTGTGATGTTAGGCAAGTCACATAGCTCTCAGTATCCTAGACAACTTTATAAGACTATAAATTACACAAAAGTTGCCAGCCTGCAAAAATAGAGGGCATTTGCTCATTTGAGAATTTCCTATGCTAAAGGTAGCACAGTAGATACAGTGGGGCCTGAGGCCTCCTCTTCCTGACTTCAAATCTGGCCTCAGACAGTAGGCTGTGTCACCCTGGGCAAATGACTTAACTCTTTTTGCCTCAGTTTTCTCATCTGTAGAATGAATTGGAGAAGGAAATGACCAACCACTTCAGTATCTCTTCCAAGAAAACCCCCAAATGGAATCATGAAAAGAAGTCAGACACAACTGAAACAACAAGAACATAGTAATAAACAACAACAAGAAATAGTAATAAAATCGCAAAGTCAATCCCTAACACTACAATAACACTTCACCTGGGTCCAGACTTCTACAACCGACAAAGCATTTTTATATAGGTACCTGTATGCATCTGTTATGAGTCTTACAATAATCATTTGAAGTGTACAGGCAGAATAGGATTATCCTTATTTATAGACAATGGTATAAATGGAATAAAAACTGGAATGCTAGAACCCAAGCCTTTTGACATGTCAGTCTTCTTTACCATATTGAAACCAAAGGCTTCAGCATATGTCCTTCTCCATGTAGCCATAGGCCTCATGCCCATTTCCATGGGAGGTTCCCCCGGTCAGCAGATGAGGGAGCTTCTCTGGTCACACCAATGAGGCATTATTGAAATGATCTAATATATAGATAAAATCTGAGGTTACATTATGAATCTAGGAAATATTCTCTTCTATGAGACCACTTTCCCACATAAAAAAGTAATTTCCCTCAAGCTCAGGCTTGGCCCTTGAAATGGTGACAGTTACCCAGGGTGGTATCTTGGCAGTGAAAATGACAACTGTGAAAGATACCTGGGTCAATGCTACTTCTCCTTCCCCTTCCCTGTGTGGTTCTGACAAAATTGAAACCTGTGTGAGGATTCTGAAGAGTATAACCCTCAGGATGGGGAAAGTATTGATTTCGTCTGATGCAGTCCAAGGAAAATGTCTCCCTTGAATGGAGGATTCTTAGAAAATGGCACAACCAGTTAGGGAATAAGGAGAAATGCAGGGAGATAATAAGCTAGTGAGTATTTATGTGGCATGTTGGATAGAGTGTCAGACTGAGAGTCAGGAAGACTCTTCTTCCTGAGTCAAATCTGGTCTCAGACACTTCCTATTTGTGTGATCCTGGGCAAGTCACTTAACCCCATTTGCCTCAGTTTCCTCATCTGTAAAATAAGCTGGAGAAGTAAATGGCAAACCACTTGAGTATCTTTGCCAAGAAAACCCTAAATGAGGTCACAGAGACTTGGGCATGACTGAAACGAGTGAACAATAGCAACAATTACCCAAGTATTTATCCTGGTGAATCTTCTAGTGTTGAGACTCAAACAAATGAAAATAAGATAAAAATGAAGAGATTCCAGATATGCCAAGGCTATAGATCCTTGGTTATTCATCTACTCCCACCCACAAACAAGTCTGAGATCATAGCAATTTTTTCCTCCTCCTTTCTCCCAGTTTTAGCTACTGGATGGCCAAGGAAAATAGAATTCCCACTAAAACATCCTGCTGGGACCATATGGGAAGCTAGTTTCTGCTACTTCTCAAACTGTTAGCACCATCGTGTTGAACACATCACAATTTCCCCCAGCTCCTGGTGAATACTTTCTCGGGGTTGTCTATTTTGCAGTAGCCGAAGTACAGACTCTTCATTTTCTCTGCTGTGTGGGTGGCACAAGAGGGGCTTAATTTCTAAGTGATGCGGTAGCCCCTGGAGCTCATGTTACTATGGGACAGCCGATTTGGAACTGGGGCTGATCTCAGTTTGAGCTCGTGTTTTCTTTCTAAGCTTTTCCAATGAAAGAGCAGTTTCTATCCCATTCCAGGCTGTTAAAATGTCAGGCTAATAACTTTTCAACAATCTGTCAATGCTGATCTCCAGGAGCAACCTGGCACTTCATGGCTGTCCTATTCTTACTGTCTAACCTAACCTCAGCCAGTCAAAATAAGAGACACACCAGCAAAAAAAAGATAATTGCTTTCAACTGAGGGAAAAATTGCTAATGAACCTATTGTTGCCAGTAGTCAACAACTAATCTATTAGTTGAATAACCTGAGTTGAACTTTCAGAAAGGCCCGGCACTCATAAACTTCTAATTAGCTCTGGTTAGGAGGTACTCAAGAGATATTAGGACTTTTGGAAGATGGGTCTTCCAGGTTTTTTTTTTAATTATTATTTTAAACAGCTCTGTTTTCCTCTTTGGTCAAGGAACAAAATGTTAGCTTAATGATGTATGCTTTCTATTAGCAAAATGCCAGGAGCCAGAACGCCTCTCAGCATTTCATTACAAATCCCTATTTTTAAACGTTTATAACTCAGTTATTGTGAAGTAAAATTTGGAAAACCATGTTTTTACTCAAGTGATTTTTCTTCTCTTTTTTCTTCACGAAATTGTTCAGAATATCTCCCAATCCACGAGTGCAGATTCTGTCCTTTTTGCCACTGGACAGTAGAGGGCATTGGCAGTAGCATGTACTCAGAGTGTAAGGAGACACCCTCAGGAAGGAAAGAAGGCGTTTAGAATGGGATGGGTGCCAGGAGGCCACAGCAGTGACTGCAGATGTCTCTGGTTTATCCAGCCACATTTCATGTACCAATTTCATTCTTGGTTTCTACTACACACAGAAATGACACACGGCAAGAACAAACACCAGAGTTAAAGAGATCAACGTTTCATTGGCACAGAAGCAGGGGCTGCAGACTAGTGGAGTACTGTAGCCAAAATTTTAGGGGGGGGTGTGGAATTTATTCATTCAGAGGCAAAGTGTATGCTGGCCTGTCCTAAGGTTTATGGACTGTAACTAAATCATCCCTGGAGTATTTCTTAAGCATATTTCAGATTTCTACTGTACAGCAGGTCTATCTATCTTGGTCTGAGAAGATTTATTGCTTTAAAAGACAGAAGAGCCTTGTAATAATATTGTTTTACCTATAACACCAGACAGTGTTATAGACTCTGAGGATTCCAATGCATCAGATGAAAACATTTGTGCAATCTTCCTAAGCGGGAGAAAAAAGTATCAGAACTGAGAGAGTATAGCACCAATTAATTCTATTTTTGTTGTTGTTGTTCAGGCATTTTTCTGTCATGCCAAACTCCTTGTGACCCCTTTTGAGGTTTTCTTCCCAAAGATACTGATGCAAAGATAAGATAAATACAAAGATACTTCCCAAGATTCCAAAGAGTGTTTTCCCATTTTCCTCTCCAGCTCATTTTACAGATGAGGAAAATGAGGCAAATGGGGTAAAGTGACTTGTCCAGGGTCATATAGCTGGACAGTAGAGGGCATTGGCAGTAGCATGTTCTCAGAGTGTAAGGAGACACCCTCAGGAAGGAAAGAGGCCATTTAGAATGGGATGGATTTAGAATGAGACTGGATTTGAACTCACAAAAACAAGTCTTCCTGACTCCAGGTCTATGTTCTATCCACTGCACCACCTAGCTGCCCTACTAATTCTATATTACACTTCTATTCTTTACACAGTCCTCTCAGAGGTATCATTCCTCCAGTAGGAGAGCCCAGCTATCTTACAACATGGAAGGAAGCCTCAGGGAAATAAGTGGTGTCAAGAGATGGGAGTCTGATGATAGTACCAAAGGGGCAAGGACAAAGATACTAGTACCACTAAACATCTAAGGAACAAAGTCCAGAGAGGAACCAGAAAGTTTTGCCCATGAGATAGAGAAGTTGATTGATTGTTGTCTTCCTCTCTGTGGCTGATCAGACCAATAAGGTTGGGCACAAATAGTCCTTGTATCATGTCTTTGGACCACTATTTGAGTGCTAGCCCTGTGTGAATTCTCTATAAAATAGTCTTTTCGGCAAGCGTACATTTGTCATTTGAACAACACGGCCAGTCCATCATAGTTGACCTCTCTGCAGCAGAGTTTGAATACTTGAGATTAGTTGGAGAAAGGACCTCAGTTTCTGGTACCTTATCCTGCCAGGCAATCTTCAGAATCTTCCTAAGATGATTCTAATGGAAGTCATTCAGTTTCCTGGCATGGAGCTGGTATACTGTCCAGATTTCACAGGCATGCAACAATGAGGTCAGCACAATGACTCTTCAGTTTGCTAGTCAGTCTAATACCTCTTCTCTCCCACACCAAGACCAAGGTGGAAGGAGGGTTGGCGGGTGCTTTTTTGTTTGCAGATGATTGTGTGTTCAATGCAAACTCTGAAGCTGAGATGCAACAAAATATGAATCAATTCTCTGCCGTTTGTGCTAATTTTAGCCTAACAATTAAAATCAAGAAAACACAGGTGCTCCATCAGCCAGCACCACATCATCCATATGTGGAACCATTGGTTTCAACAAATGGAGAAGTTTTGAATGCTGTGGGTAAGTTCGCTTACCTTGATAGTATACTTTCTAGGGATATACACATTGATAATGAGGCTCTGAAGGGAAGGTGTAGAAGTAAGTTCAATGAGACAACAAACAATGTTAAGGTCAGCTTAGCCTACACTGGAGTCTGTGTTTGTGTTGGCTCAGGACCAATATGACACACTGGGCTGTCAAAGGGAGATATTCAGAGTACTGAGTCCAAAAGTCAGTTTAAATTAGAGACCCTGGAGCTATTTGTTGTTGTTCAATTGTTTTGCAGTCCTGTCCAACTCTTTGTGATCCCATTTGAGGTTTTATTGGCAAACGTACTGGAGTGGTTTTTCATTTCCTTCTCTGGCTTTTTTTTTTTTTGACAAATGAGGAACTGAGGCAAATAGGGTTAAGTGACTTGTCCAGGGTCACATAGCGAGTAAGTATTTGAGGATGCATTTAAACTCATGAAAACGAATCTTCCTGACTCCAGGCCTGGCACTCTATCCACTGTACCGACTAGCTGTCCTTGGAGATATTTAGGAATCATTGGATTGGAAGCTCTTTGAGGGTAGGGATCTTTTGCCTGTTTTTATATCCCAAGCACTTGGCACAGTGGCTGAACAAATGCTTATTGATTGATTGATTGAAGGCAGGGATTTACTGAGTATTAGCAACTATAGGCAATTTACTTCACAGGATTTGCTGGTACATGGTACTACTTCCATTTGGCACTAGTCCTTCCCTTCTTCTTGATAAATCACAGTGGTGCTGTTTCTGGTGACAGTAGACATCATGCTCCCCATAGGGATCTAATAAATATTAATTGATGATAAAGATTACAATTGATTCTTTGCTCTATTAAGTCACCATGTTCTGAGGAAAGGTCAATCTTCCAAAAGTTCAAGCTAGGTTATGCAGCAGATAGAGTATGGGACTGGGAGCCACAAAGACTTGAGTTCAAATCCTTCACACATTTCCTAGCTGTTTAGCCCTGAGAAAGTTATTTAGCCTCAGTTTTTTCATCTTTAAAATGGGAAAATAAGAGCATATAACATAATATAAAACAAAATATAAAACAGGGAAAATAAGAGCAAAATAACAGGGCTGGTGTATCAAGTGCTATGTAAATGCTAGGTTTTCTGTAAATTGAGGAGGAATTTCTTTTTTCATTAAGGGCAGATAAATAAATTATTTATTAAGTACCCATTTGATGCGCTGGGAGCCTTGCTAGGTGCTGGGTATAAAAAGACAAAAATGAAAATAGATCTTCCAGTCTAGCCAAGGGAAACTTGCCTATAGTTAGGTACCATATAGATAATATAAGCCAAATAAATACAAATAGATAAAAGGGGAAGGCATTATCAACTGGGAGAACTGAGAAAGGTTTCCTGTAGGAAGTGGTCCTTGAGCTGAATCTTGAAAAAAAGGAAGGGATTTTGGGAAGCAGATATGAGGAGTGAGTTCCAGGAATAGAGGTACAACTAGTTTAAAAGTATAGAGTTATGAGCTAGAGTCTTATAGATAAGTAGCAGCAATAAGGCCATTTTGACTGGACATTTCAGTGCAGAAAGGGGAATAATGGAGAGTAAGAAAGGAAAGGTAGATTGGACTCATGTTATAAAGAGCTTTAAATGCTAAGCTGAGGAGTTTATATTTGATCTTGGAAGTAAAATGAAGCCACTTTGTCTTACATTGGAGTCCCATTGGTGTATATAAAATTATGGGAATGTTATCTTGTAAGAACATAGATTTTGAGCTGGAAGGGAACTTAGAAGCCATAAGTTGCAACATCACATGGTGCAAAGAGAGAAGAACTCAGTGCCAGGAAGGCACTTTACCCATTTGATTCTCAGTACATAGATCAGAGGTTGGATTAGATGACTTTTAAAAAGAGGCCACTGAAAGAAACCTAAGAAATCACCCAGGGTTCTATAGTCAAGATATAGAGCAGTAAAGTGACTCCTTCAAAGTCACATAGTTCACATACTTCTGTTTTTTTTTTTATGGAATGGCACCTCTACTTCCTCATCCTTTAAGCCTCAAACTCTGTGAGTACCCGGTTGGACAACAAGGGAAATAGGGAGATAAGTCCATTTCAATACACTCTCTTTCTCTCTCTCCTTCCCCATATACATGTATGTCTAAATATGCATATATGCATACATATACACATGCACACACAGACCATCCACCCACACATACATGTATGTGTGTATGTATGTACATATATGCACACATACACATGGGTGTGTTTGTATGTGTAAATATATATGTATGTATACACACACATACATATACACATACACAAAGACACACACACAATTTCCAGATTTGTTGAAAGATATGAAGAGTAGAGGAATTAGTTGATTGAAGAGTACACAGAAACAAGATGACAATGGGGCAGTGTAGAATGCCCCAACTCTGACCTGAAGAAGTATAGAAACGTTCCCAATGTTAGGTAATAGTAGGAGACTGAAACATGTCCGAGAATTTTTTCAGTTTAAAAATGTCCAATTCTTCAAAGTCTAGCATTTATTCTATTGGTAGTAGCAGAAGGAATTGCAGGGAAGGATACCTCACATCTTACTACTATTTTTGTTTCTTTCAAGGTTAGATATTAAAAATCGCTTGTCAGTTTTGCTTGTGGTCTTATTTCAGTTTCACTTTGAGATTCTTATGCATGGTGGACATATTGTTCTGTTTAAGTCTTTTGACACTGTAGGAGAATGTCTGAATAATTTAAGAAAAGGTGTTTTTTTAAGTATTCATGAAGACATTTCATTTAGATCATATTCCAACTCTTGCCCCCTTTTCAGTATTCACACAGTGAACTCCGATCCAAAATTATGCTGATAAAGTTTCTTTGCAAGATAAAAGTATGATTTGCATCATGACTAGGAAAACCACTGCTAGAAAATAGAGAAATAAAAGGAGACTTCTACCCCCATCCTGCCCTTACCACTCCAGGTAATTGATCTAGACTTGCCCATAACTAACTCTGCAAAGACAGAATTTCCTTCAACTAAATTATGAAATTACATTTTTGGAGTAAATGACAACTGTTACAATGAAATGGATTTAGTCAGAAGAAAGCTCTCTCTCTTTCTCTTTTTGCTCCCAAGACTCCATATTGTAATTGCCTATGGGGCTGGGTTCTGCCCACAACCCCACATCCGCTGCTCTTAATGAAGTCACTTAGAGTTGGAGGCAGTCTGCCCAGAACAGAACTGGACCCAGAATAATATGGGAACACAGTTCGTTACAAGAGTTTATCACAGGGATGTGTGCTGAACCAGAACAGTTTTTAACTGCTAAACCTGGCAGCGTCCTTAAGCTGTCAGGAGATTGGACAAGATATACATCATGAGGTACATTGGTTATGACCTCACTGGAGGCCATTTAGCTCTGCCAGATCTCATGAAGTGGCATCGAGTAATTCATTCCATACTCTGCCTTAAGTATGCTGAATGCTGATAGCCATCAACAAACAGGCATGCTTATTCAGTTCAATTATATACATAATTATGTATCTGTATACATTTCTAGATAGACAATGACAGATAGGTAGGTAGAGAGGGTAGAAGGCAGTCCTCTAGATTCTAGAGGAGATAATAAGTTTATAATACAACATTTTTACAGGATATAGATTAGCTAGGTTTCATTCCTTTATGGAGTTTACAGTCTCTGTATATAAAAGAATATGGAAAGATATGAGAGATACACAAATAACTTCTATATAAAATGAAGCATGACATTAGGGGCATCTAGGTGGCACAGCAGATAGAGAGCTGGTCCTGGAGTCAGGAAGAGCCCTCTTCCTGAGTTCAAATATGGCCTTAGACATTTAACTAATTGGGTGACCCTAGGCAAGCCACTTGACTTTGTTTGCTTCAGTTTTCTCATCTGTAAATGAGCTGGAGAAAGAAATGGCAAATGACTCTAGTATCTTTGCCAAGAAAATGGGCTAGGTAAAAAATGAAGAGTAGGATGTGACTGAAAAAGACTGAACAACAGCAGAACAACAAAGTGAATAAGAAATGTGGAAAGAAAGAGCTACATGATGTTCAAATGTAAAAAGTTGCTTATTGGGGAATCATTAACCAGTAAACATTTAGTATGAGCACCTACTATGTGCCAGGTGCTATGCTAAGTGATAAGCACTAGGGATACAAAAAGGGGTAAAAGATAGTTCCTGCCCTTAAGAAACTCACTAATAAGGAATAAGGAATATAACAAGCAAACAAATATGTACCTATTTGGATAAGTAAGAGAGGGAAACCACTATAACTTCTTGTAGAAGATAAGATTTTAGTTGGGAATCAAGGAAGACTTAATGGAAGAATGGATCCAATCCAATTCAATCCAAGAGTAGTTACTAATGATCTACTTCATGAAAGGTACCATGCTAGATACTGGAGATATGAAAGATCCTACAAAGAAACAACAACAAAACAAGAACTGTTCCAGTCTTCAAGGAGTTTAATTATACTGGATGATGTATGTAAATAAGTTTGTGTGTCCATGAAAATATGAAGAGGAAGACAGCAGTAAAGACAAGGGAGGATAAGGAAAATCTTCCTGTAGGAGGTAACAAATGATCTGAGTCTCAAAGGAAGCTAGGGATTTTAAGTGGCAAAGGTGAAAAGGGAGTATGCTTCAGGCATGGAAGGCAGTCTATGCAAAGGTATGGAGATAGGAGATGGAATACTCAGTTTGGGCAATGTCAATATATTAGTTCTGCTAGAACATGGAATGAATGGAAGGGTATAATTTGGAATATGACTAGAAAGGAAGGCTGAAAATATCCCATATTGTGGGATAGCAATGGGTACTGGACCTGTGATTTCATTGGTATAGGGCAGGGTACACCCTGCCTGGGACATATGGATCACAACACTTCTGAGTTCAGTTTTATTAATTTAAAATTTTTATTAATTAATATTAATAATAATTATTTTATTATTATATAAAATATTATAGATATTATATTTATAATATATAGTATAATATATTAAATATATAAATATACTATAATAATTAATAATATTAATTAATTTTAAATTACAGATTAAAATATAATTGGGAAATAGATAACAGAATTTAAAAAATTCAGTAGAACATAGATAATGCTAATATGTGGTTTTCTAAGTCATTTCGCAGCTTGCAGGGATCCTTATGTAGCTTGTTGGCCTCTGTTTCTATTTCAATTTGACACCACTGGTAGGGAATATCTGGACAAAGGAATTCCCTCTCTCCCAATGGAGTTAAGCACCTTTTCTGAAAATGCAATGCCTTGGAGACTTGCCTGATCCAGAATCATATAGCTAGTATATGTCAGAGATGTGACTGGTCTTTGGGGTAGGGGTTCTTTCCATGACATGTTGCTTCTGTGCAGGACTTTAAAGCCATCCATGATGACAAGTTTAAATTTTATCTTATAGGCAACTAGAAGTTCTTGAGCAAATGAGTGGCAAAATCAAATGTGAGCTATAGGAGAATCATTTTGGCAGCTCTGTGGAGTATGGATTGGGGAAGGGGAGAGATTGGAAGTTGGGACTACACTTAGAAAAGTTCTCATCCAGGTAGGAGGAAATGAGGGCTTGAACTATAGGGATGACCATGGTGGGGAGAGGGGAGGAAAAAAAGCATTGGTCAAAGATAAATTAATTCATTAGTATTATATATGTTTATATATCTAATATATACTGAATGGTGGGAATATATATTATATACACAATATATACTAAGTGGTGGGAATAAATATTTGTGATTATATTATATATGTAATACATGTATATATATATAATGTTCAAGATGAGAGAGAGATAGAGAGACAGACAGACAGATAGAGAGAAAGGGAGGTAGAGAGACAAAGAGACAGACAGAGACAGAGAAAAAACAGAGAGACAGAAAATGAGAGAGACAGAGACATAGACAGACAGACACACACACACATATAAACAGACAGACAGACAGAGATCCAGAGAGAGCCAGAGACAGAGTGAGAGACACAGAGTGAGACAGAAAATGAGAGACAGAGATAGAGAGACAGAGATACAGAGAGAAAGACAGAGACACACATACAGACAGACAGACAGATAGAGAGCCAGAGACAGAGAGAGACAGAGTGAGAGAGACAGAGACAGAGAATAAGAGACAGAGATAGAGAGAATGAGAGAGAGAGACATATGAGATACGTTGCGGAAGTAGACGAAGAAAAGAAGAGAAGATCTAGGCATAGGGAAGAATATGTGTAAAACAAGACAAAGATGTGAAAAACTAAACAAAACAAAAAACCCAAGTGGGTATTCATTCTTGGGACAAAAGTTGTATAGTTTGACTGTAGCATAGAATATGTGATGGGGGATATTCCTTACAGGGTTTAGAGTAGGAAAGAACCTTAGAAATTGTATGATTCAACTTCCTCAGTTTGGAGGAATTGTGTCAGCTGGATGGGACAGTGAGTAAACAGTAGGAGTGTGGTTAGGAAGACCTGAGTTCCAGTCCACCCTCTCACATTTGCGTGGCCTTGGGCATGTCACTTCACATGTGCTTGCCTGCCTCAGTTTCCTCATCTATAAAACAGGGCTAACAATAGCACCTACCTGCCAGGACTGTTGAAGGGATCAAATGAGATATTTGTAAAGTGCTCAGAACAGTGCCTGGCACCTAAAGGAACTTAATAAATGCTTGTTTCCTTCCTATACATAGGAAACGGAATAAGTATTCAGTCTAGATTCAGGAAGATGTGAGTGCAAATCTAATTTCTGTGACATTAGCTTTGTGACTTTTGGCAAGTTCCTTAACTTCTCAGTTCCTTAGTTTTCTCATCTGAAAAATGGGGATAATATTGACTCCAGTGCCTACCTCATAGGATAGTTGGCAGGCTCAAATGAAATGAAGTATGTAAGTATATTATGTTAAAGCACTGGACAGATGTCAGCTATTTGTACTCAAGTTTACCCGGGTACTAAGGAAACAGATCCAAAATTCAAATCAAGGTATCTTTTTTTTTTTACACCACCACATTGTGTTATAAATACAGCAGAAAACATAAAGTGGTACCAGATTTTGAAAGTCTAAAATGTTAAGCCACGGAATTTCAACTTTTCCTCAGTAGCTAGAGGGGGCCACTGAATATTTTTAACAGTGTCATGACATAAGCAGATCTATACACATAGATGGTCAGTCTGGGAGCAGTGGGAAGGATAGCTTGAAGAAGCAGAAAGGTGGCTGAGCCGCGTTGAACTAGTGAGCTGATTGTTAAATTTTCAGTGTGAGCATTTACACCTGAAAAATAGGCAAATATTACAATTAGGGCTTGATTTCTTGTTTTCTTGATTTTCTAGACTTCAAGAAAATGGTAGAGAAAATGTTAATATTGCATATTAAATTTAAGTGTTTTATGTGCACATTTTGGGGTGTAGGTGGGTAGTGAAGTCAGTTGTTAAACATTTCCTAGCAAAACTGTTTCATGTTTAGGATCCTATTGTTACAGTTCGGAAAAGTGGGAAAAAGGACCAGAGATTTATATTTGAAATAATTTTCATCAGAATGGTAGCTGAAGCAATAGGTATAAATGAGATTCCTAAGAGAAAGTAGGGAAGAGGGCCTGAAACAGATCTTGGTAACACTCAACTTCCAGGCTCAGGAAGTAGACAAGGATTACTCCAGTCCTTATCGTCACCTTCAAAAATGCTTTCAAGGCCAAAATAGCTTTTAGTATTTTTATTCTTTAACTCCTCACTAACAGTACAGATTGTTTAAGGATGTCTCCGGATAGCTGCCACCCATGAGAGGCTTGCACAGTGAAGTAAGAGAAGGAATTATTTAGAATAGTTGGCTGAGAACCAGGGAAGTGTATTATTTATCAAGCCAAGAGAGCATATGGAAAACAAGTGGTCAACAATGGCTAATGTCATTTTTGGGTGAGGAAGATGAGAATAAAAAAAGCTATAGTTTTTGGTAGTTAATTAGTTGATTGTCAGTGACCTTTCAGAAATAAGTATCAGAGGGGTGATAGAAGTGCAAGGGAAATTACAAAAGGATTGAGGAGAGAGATATTAGATGAAGTACAACTTTTTTTTCCAGGAAGTTCAGTAGTGTAGAGATGAGAGATGGAGTAAGAAGTCTCAGGAGAAACCTTTTTTTTTAAAGCTGTTTGCTTCTTATCTCCACCATTGTACTATGAGCTCCTTGAGAGTGGGGGCTGTCTTTTGTCCTTTTTTTTTGTATTCCCACCACTTAGTATATAAGTACCTGGCACATCGTTGGTGCTAAATAAATGCTACTTGCCTGACTAGTTGAGTCTATTTCTAGATAGGTAGAAAAGACACTTACTAGCTGTGTGACTTTGGGCAAGTCCCTTAACTTCTGTTTGCCTTAATGCAGTGGAGAAGGAAATGGCAAACCACTCTAGTTTCTTTACCATGAAAACTTCTTGACTTCATCGACCTTCTATGGTATACAGGCTCATGAAGAGTTGGGCACAATTTACACACAACAAAAAAAAAGGAAATGAACAAGGAAAGAAAGATTGAAGATATATACAATATAGGGAAGAAAGGTACCAAAGAAGGAAACAAAGAAGGGATGTGAGCAAGATTAAAAATGAGAATTATTAGCCTTGTAAAGGAATACAGATAAATTTTCTTCTGAGACCAGAGAAAAGAGGGAAAGATTAGGTAGAGATGGATATTTACCATTAAAAATCTCCATCCAGAATGACATATTTCTTTTGCATGTTCATCACAACTGTGGAGTTATCTATAACTGGGTTATGGTTAGTCTGAGAGTGGACAAGAGAGTAGAGAGATTACTAGAGAGAGTAGTTCTGTAATATCTTTAAAGAAAATGGTCATGACCAAATACATATGTTTAGATGTCCTTGAATCTGAGTGACATTGCCAGGAGCAGACCATGAAAAGGGAAACACTAAACTTTTCACATTTTCAGTCTTAAAAAAAACAGGAATAAAAGTCACAAATGAAATCAGCATAGAATAGTTGAATCTGAGCCCAAACCATATTTCACTACTGTTCTTTAGACCTCAGTATGGGAGCAAAGCACTCAAGGGCTAGGAAAGAAATCAGCCATTTTCCCAAAAAGCTCATTTTCAGTCCATCTTTTCTCAGAGAGCCCACTAGGATGGTTCCTTATTTCCAATAAGCCATTCTTCTAGCACTTATCATCACCTTCAAAAGTGATTTTGAGGGCAGAATAGTTTTTAGTGTTTTGATTCTTCTCTGTCTCTGTCTCTGTCTCTCTCCATCTCTGTCTCTCTCTCGTAAGTGGCATTTTATTTTTTCCAATTACGTGTAAAGATAGTTTTCAACATTCACTTTTTATGAATTTCAAATTTTTCTCCCTCCTTTTTCTTCCCCCTCCCCAAGATGGCAAGCTATTTGATATAGGTTATACATGTGCAATCATGTAAACATAGTTCCACATTAGTCATGTTGTGAAAGAAGAAACAGAAGTGTTCTCATTCTTTAACTCCTTCATTATACTAGAGAGTGTATAAAGATGTCTCCAGAGAGCTGCTACCCGTGGGAGGCTTGGACAATGACCCATCTCACCAGATGGTCAGTTATTTGATGGGATGACTGCTGTCAGCTAATACACATTCACAACTGCTACACTGTAGCCACATGACTATAACTTTTTCATCTCTATCTAGTCTTTGGGGTGACTTGAATTGCACTATAATTTGTAGCCTGCTTTGTATCCTCTATAGGCAACGGAACCTTCATAGATACCATCAGCATTATCTCCAGATCTTTTGTACAGACACCATGATATGGAACTTCATGGGACCTGATTTGGCTGTAACTGAATGAATATTTTTACCCAGTACAAAAGAGTCCTTGTAATGTATGCTTTATATCTTAGTACTGCGATGCTCCTGTATGTATAACCAACAATTAAATGTAATCCTACACACTTAGAGTTTTAAAAGAAATTTAAACCAGGCCTTGGAACTAAATAACTCCAGTTCAAGAGAAAATGATTTCCAGAACTTTCAGCATAGCACACACATACTGGGTTTCTCTGAACAGGGCCTCTGGAGCCACAAAAGAGCAAATGCTTTCCCATAGGGATTAGGGCTTACATTTTAACCGTTCATGAGGTCAAAGATCTGGGTGTTCTCATCAGGCAATCAAAAAAGGATTACTGGCTAAATAATACTGACCATCTCCATATGTGAAGCCCTCCTACATTGGCCTAGGCTGGGACCTTCATCAGTGAGCCCAACATAGCACCAAGAAAAGAGATTTCTGTAATTTCTAGGAGAATAAGCAAAGAGAAAAAAAAAACCTCTCTAGCCTAATAATCCTGGAAATTTCAGCCCAGAACTAGAAAACTGTTATTTTTCCTTCTGTCATAGAAGAATGATTGACAAAATATGTGATTGTAAATGAACACTGCCCCCTGCCTCATTTTTCTTTAGAAGTTCAATTGTACTAAGGTAAAATAATTATTCTTAATCATTAGTTCACCTGGCCTTGTTATATCTGTTTTAGGACTCGTTGACTAGCTACTCCCTTAAATATCATTTGAAAAAAAGTGATTTCAAGAATTCAATAATAGCTCATGTTAACATACATAATAACATGTTAAGATTTATATAGTGTTTTCCTAACAATAACAATAAGTAAAGTAATATCTAAAGTAGTACAATGATTATTTTTCTCATTGTACAGATGAGGAAACTGAGAGTCAGTTACTTGTCCATAATTAGCAATTGGCAGGTCTTCTGACATTTCATATAGTTCTCTTTCCATTATATTTATATTACTCTTAGGAAGATTCTGAAGATCACCTGGCAAGATAAGGTACTGGATACTAAGGTCCTTTCTTGAGCTAAACTGCCAAGAATTCAAACCCTACTGTAGAGGGCACAACTCTAACAGGTTCGCCGTGTTGTTTGAATGCTGAACCTACATTTGCCTGAAAGACTATTTTACAGAGAACTCACTCAAGAAAGGTGTTCACATGGAGGTCAGAAGAAGCAATACATGGACACTCTCAAGATTTCTCAAGAGCTTTGGAATCAATTCTGTTACATGAGAGATAATGGCAAATGACCACCTAGTAGGGCATGCCCACATCAAAGAAGGTGCTGTGCTCTACCACTGAGGCAGACTTGCAGTAGCTCAAAAGAAATGTGAGATGCACAAATTGAGAGACATCTCCACTCCAAATGTTCATATGGACTATTTGCGCCCGACCTGTGGTAGAGCCTTCAGGGATCTTATTGATCTGATCAGTCACAGTTGGACACAATGTACCTTGACTCTAACATAGTGATGTCGTTTTGGTCCTTACTGATCTCTTATTGATCTGATCAGCCACAGTTGGACACAATGTACCTTGAGTACAACAACCAACAACATCCTATCCAAGTACAGTTTGCTGACCATGATGAAAAATTCACTGTTTGATTTACACAGACTGATATAAATATATTCAAATAGGTTACTCATTTATGAGAGTAGAAATGCAAACTAGAATTGGGAAATTATTGAAAATCACTTCTGAAACTTACAAGTGAACAAATCATCAATGATTAGGAGCATCAGATCACCCATAAGAACTTAAATTCTTAGCAGCTGATGAGACAAAAATAATCTACCTGGGATGTTTTAGGTGTGGTCCTAGAGGCAAAGGTCTCAAACTAGAATCCATTCAGGACAAAGCCAATAAATTTTAACCATATTTTAAGAGCACTTGGTGATTTTGATGAGAAAGGAAACAGATGCTGCTTATATGGTCTTTTTGACTTTGAATCAGGAATTATAAATTCTATTTCCAAGTCAGTTGATTTAAATGATCATCACTATTTCATTTGAATTTCCTATGGGCCAGTATGTCTTTTGGTATAGTAGAGGTTGTGATTGAATTTTACTCTATTAAATGTCTTTATTTTATTGGAGAGTCAAGGTGGAATGGTTGCTAGAGAGCTTGTCAAAGTACCAGGAAGACTGGTTTTAGTTCTACAGTCCTACTTCTGACTTATATTGGATGTGTGTCTGGGGCAAAACTAGAATTCTATAATTTAAAGAGAAGTTACAGATCTGCCTTAGTGGAGGAAGTTTCCAAACCAATAGTTCCAAAGAAATCATAGGCCTGGACAAGGGGGAAAATTATATATACACGATACATATTTACATATGGACATATGCAAATCCCATATTTATATCTATGTATAGACATACATAGATGTGCATATGCATATTTCGAGAACTAATATGAGAGAATGACTGTGGACCATTGCAGGTTCATGGGAAGAAGGATGATATTACATGACCAGTTCTAGATTATTTGTAGTAATAGAAGGCAGAAACAATGTAGCTAATAGTTTGAACCACCATGCTTCTAGCTAGTACAAAAGTTGTTTTGAGCTTATGATCCTCCTATTTTCTGCACATTACATAGTATGAGTACTAAAATGTAGTGAAATAGCTAAAAATTAAGTGCCAAGAATGAGAAAGGGAGAACTTTTAAACTCAGCATTTTGGGTTAGCGGCCCCAGAATAATTAACAATTATTAATATTTAATTATATATTAATATATCATTTATAATTAATTATAATATAATCATATTACATTTATTATGCAGTTATAATATAATTAAATATATTTTATATATTAATTATTAATAGTAACTATTAATAATTAATAAATTATCTATCTATATAGCAATCAACAAGCATTTATTGAGACTCTACTATATAATAGGCTTTGTGTTAGTTCCTGGGGATACACATACAATAAATGAAATAATCCTTCCTTGCAAAGAGCCTACTTTTTAATGGGGTAGACAAGAAGTACATATAAGTATATATAGCATAATTATAAAATGAATTAATACACATATGAACAAAGTAGTTAAATACTAGGTAATTAGGTAAATAGATTATAGAGGGAATAATAGTCAATGGGGCTATAAAGATAGTCTGGGGCAAGGCTGTAAAGATCTTAAAAATAAACAGAAAAGTTTATATTTTGTTCTAAAGGTAACTGTGGTTGACTGAACAGAAGAGTCACATGATCAGATCTGCACTTAAGGAAAATTACTTTGGTACGACTGTGTAGAATGGGCCAGAATGGTGAGAGACTTGAGGTGAAGAAATCAATTATGAGGTTGGGGTAATAATCTAGATGAGAGGTGATGAAGGCACATGTAAAAGAACCAGAAGATGGTGTCCAAAAATCAAAAGAGAAAGGAAGTATCCAAGAGGAAAGGGTGGTTTAGAGTTTCAAATGAAGTTGATAGATCGAGAAAAATTAGAACTGAAAGAAGACTATCAAATTTGGCAATTCGATCATTAGTAACTTTGGAGGGGGCAGTTTCAGTTGAGTGGTGGGGTTGGAAGCTAGATAAAAAGGGCTTAAGAGTGACTAAGGAAGTGGAGGTAGCAAGTGTAGATAGATTTTTAAAGGAGTTTGGTTGAAAAAGGAAGGAAAGATATAGGATGAGTTATAGGACATTAGCATGGCCAGATTCTAGGCTCTAGTGAAGTTTTATTTTTGTTTCTTTAAAGGATGAAGAAGAATTGGACAGTACATAGGGATAGGTGTCTGCATATATGCATGTGTGTATGAGAGAGAGACAGAGAGAGAGACAGAGAGAGAGAGAGAGAGACAGAGAGAGAGAGAGAGAGACAGAGAGAGACAGAGAGAGACAGAGAGAGAGAGTGAGAGAGAGAGAGAGAGAGAGAGAGAGAGAGAGAGAGAGAGAGAGAGAGAGAGAGAGAGAGAGAGAGAGAGAGAGAGAGAGAGAGAAAGGAGGAAGGGAAGAAGGAAGATCTTTATACAGATGATAGTTAAACCCATGGGAGCCAAGGAAGTTACCAAGAGAGAGTAAAGAGTAACAAGTGTTCCTGGGACAGAACAATGGGGTACATCTACAGACATGTACAGACATGGGGTATGATATAGATGCTTAACCAGCAAAGGAGACTGAGACATTTAGATAAGGCACAATGGAGCAAGTAAATTGGAATTGTTCTTTGGTTTCTCAAACAAATGCTTTAAAATATTTTTTTTCACTAGGGCTATACTAAAAACAATTATCCCTGAAGAATAAATAGCAAAGATAAGAAGGACTTAGTGATTTATTAGTTGGGATGTATGATTTCATTAGTGTAGGGAATTTCTGATGAAGAAATTCCCACTAGCAATGTAGACCAGCAAGTGTCTTGCACCAATAAGTAGTCTTAGAGAGTTTCTTGAGGGCACTGAGAAGTTATATAATTTTCTCAGGGTCACATAGAGACAAAGCAAAAACCCAGGGTTCCTCTATTCTTGAGATCAACTCTTTATGCCTTATCCAATATTGCCTCTCTTTCACATAGGTGATATTTACTAAGTGTTTATTGAATTTAACTGAATTGTGATTTTTCAAGCGAAGCCTATTAAAACTGTTACTCATTTATATTTCTTTCTATACTTTAGGAATCTAAGAGATCTGTGGCTTCATTACTGTAGTTACTCCATTGGCATAGATTTTGACTCCTCCATGGTTTAGCAGATTGATTCATGAGTTGCAGCCTCTCTCTCTCTCTCTCTCTCTCTCTCTCTCTCTCTCTCTCTCTCTC
>NW_027187391.1:9522295-9591947 GCF_028583685.1 Petaurus breviceps papuanus
TCTCTCTCTCTCTCTCTCTCTCTCTCTCTCTCTCTCTCTCTCTCTCTGTCTCTGTCTCTGTCTCTCTCATTACCTACTGGTTGACCCTTCTCTGGAAATGGGCTTTTCTGAACTTAGTGGTCAGGACTTTGGATAATAGATAAATTGTTTGTTACCAGAACCAGACCATATGCTTCTGGGACCTACCAAAGATTATGTTCTAGTAAAATATTTCTAGAGAATCCAGGGTAACCTTTGGAGTAGGGAATCCTCATTTATGACAAATGAAAATGTTCAGCTTTTAGGGTCAAAGAAATAATCTTCTTTAACTTTATTAGTCTTCTACTCTTCCTATCTTTCATTGCCAACATTATCAAATCATTTCTTCCTAGTAATCCTAAAGTAATGTGTGTTTAAAATTTTTGAAAACAAACAAGCTTTGTATTAAATAAGAATATCTAGTTAAGCTCACTAGATTCAGAGGCTAGAGGTGATGTGGCTTGAACCATTGCATGGAGAATGTTGTGCAATACATTTCAAAGCATTGCACCATGTTCCCCTTGGCATTCTACATCCAAGTGTATGCTATATTGTTTTCAGAACAGTCACTGGTCCTTAAAGCACTACTACCATGGTGGAAGTAGAAGGAGAACTGATTTTTCCTCATTGTTTTTCTATTTCGATGAAGGAGGAAACATGTTTCATACTCTGGAGGATACCACATAAGAATAAGTTTAATAGAAAGCCCCAAGTGGACTGTACTCAGTCGTGAGAACCACAGCTGCCTTGGATGAGAATAAAAGAATAATGTGATACAACACCCCCCCCCCCAGATATTCCAGTTTTTTCATTCACCTCTAAATGTTATATTATCAGTGACAGTTGTACTACTTCTGGCTAATGCTAAAATTCTGTGACTGCTTGACAGATTTTGTCCCAAGAGAAACTCTATCAATCTATCCTTATTTCTCATTGTTGTCCAAAGTCCACATCCTGGTCTCCCCAGAATGACATGCTTATTTCCACCCCATCCTTTTATATATGACTTCTATCTTCCTCTTTACTAATCTTCCTCTCTGCTTCCACTGTTACAATCTTAGTATATGCCTCTATTATTCCCTTCATGGACTACTTTGGTAGCCTCCTAATGGAAGGGATCTCTTGCTTCCAATTTATTTTTTGCCTCCGATTTGTCCTTCAAATCATATCCAGTCAAGGCCTTTACCTGCTGGTGATTTGGCAAACAGGATATAAGGAAAGGAGTGCTATTCTATTCTCTGAGGAGAGGAATGGGGTATAAATCAGATTCTATTCCAACACTACCAGAATTAACATCCTTATTTGTAGATCTTCTCTTTACATCCTCATAATGACTTCCCATTGTCTGATGAGTAAATTTTAAGCTCCTTAACCTGACATTCAAGGCCCTCATGAATATAGCACTGCCCAACCTTTGCAGATTGATCTTATATACCCTATGTATTAGTCAAAGTAGATTAGTCACCATTCCTGCCCTTTCTTATTTCCATCTCTCTGGAGGACCCCTCATATCCCACCTGTTGAATAGCAATATGATTTTCCAATTAATTTCTATCAATATTAAATAGAGCTTTCTGTATATAGAACATTGTTCTAGGCATTGGGGAAGATAAAAAGTTTAGATAAGGCACAAAGGAGCTTATTATTTACTAGGGATGAGATAAAAATATAGATAACTACAAAATACAATATTGCCTAATGAGCCCATTAGAGAGGAGCAGAAAAAAGTGTTGAATGAGGTTGAGGTTGTTGGTGTTATTTTTCCTTCCTTTTCAAAGAGGACCAATGACATCATGAGGTGAAGTTCTTGCCTCATGAGTGAATTGGATTTAGGTGAGGCAGAGTTGCACAAAATGGTCACTTCACTCTCTCTTCCAGTGTCATCAAAATCCAGTGGCAAACAAAAGTGAGGACAATGGGTGATGGCCTGGGATGCAGATGGTATTATCAATGTCTGACCAACCTCTAAACACTCTACCGTGCCTGCTTCAGCCACCTTCATGGCTGATGTAACAAATTGTTCTCATCTACTCATTCTGTTGGACTGTCTTCATATGCTTGGGGCAGCCCTAACTGACCAATGGGCTTGTGGTCCCTCAGTTACCCTCAACCTGGTTTAGTCTATATGCAAAGACATTTTACTTGAGTATGACTGCTGGACATGCTACAGTTTCTAGGAGCCACAGGTGAGAGATAAGTGCCAGGTAGACACCAAAGGTGGATGAGTAACCTTGGAAAGGGCTTGGCAAGCCCTCACACCAGAGATACCTAGTCCTCCTTGAACAACGTCAAAGAGGTTGTTAGTGACCTTTCCAAATAAAATATTACCTTTTCCATTAAAGAAATCCTAATTTCCCCAGTTAGTAACAATCTTCTCATTCTTTCCCCTCCCTGTTAGACCTCAAATACCACTTTGTTTTACACTTCTACATTCTTCCATGTATTCATGTATTTATTTTTGAAAGGATATTACCATTTTTTCATATGTGGGCCATGCCTTCTTACCAAATTGGAAACAATGGCCATCAATAATCTTAACTTTGAGTAACGCTTGTTAAATAGGGCAGTGTTCTGCACATAGTAAGTGCTAAATAAATATTTGTCAAATTTGATTTCAGTCAAGGGCCATCACTAGCTACAATGGTTCAACTGGCTTCCTCCAAGAGGCCTTTCATAGTCCAATCCACTTGACATAGGTCACTTCTTCGGTCTTCATATCTCTGCACATGTTTTATTTCCTATTATTTTACATATGAAACGTATTTTTATTTTTATTGATATCTTTTGTCTTTGTACCATGTTCATTTGTTTCTAGATAGACAGAGACATAGACAAGTGTATATATATATCTTTTTTTTTTTTTTTGCTTTTTGGAGAGGGGAGGGCACGGCAACTGGGGTCAAGTGACTTGCCCAAGGTCACATGGCTAGTTTTTTTTGTTAAGTGTCTGAGGTCGGATCCAAACTCAGGTCCCCCTGACTCCAGGGCCAGTGCTCTATTCACTGCTCCACCCAGATGCCCCTATGTATATGTCTTGATACAGATACAGATGATATAGATAGGTGAATATTTATATAAATATAAATGATAGACATAGATAGTTATATGTATCAATATAGATACAAATAGTTTAATAGAAAGATAGATATATGTTTATAGAGATAGATATGTTGCCATTTAATCATTTTTTTAGTCATGTCTGACTCTTCATGATGCCTTTTGGGGTTTTCTTGGTAGAGATACTGGAACTGAGGCAAAAAGGTTAAGTCATTTGCTTAGGATTGCATAACTAGTAAGGATCTGAGGAAGGATTTGAACTCATGAAGATGAATCTTCCTGACTTCAGTCAGGCCTGGCACTCTATCCATTATGCTGCCTGGATGCCCTAAAGATTACATGCATATACACACATACATATATATGTATAGGTAGAATAAAAACTATTGATATATTTATGGGATATATATATATATATTTATTGATATAGATGAGATATAGATATAGCAGTAGATATAGACATGTATAGCTACAACTATAGGTATAGATAGATACAGATATAGGTATGGATAGAGAGATGATAATGTTACAAATATGGATCCTGTCTCCTTCCCACCCTCCTCTTGAGAGTCATCCTTTGTAAGAAAGAAGGGGAAAAAAGAGGAAAAAAAATAATCAAAACTAACTGATACACTTACATAATCTGACAGCTTATAAAATGTTCCCCAAACACAGTTCCCTGCTTCTGCGAAGAAGGAATGGAAGGATGTTTTTTCCTGTTTTCTTTGAACTCAGTCTTGGTCATTATAATTTCATAGCATTCAGTTTCATGCTGTGGTTATTATTTCTACGTAAAACCATTATAGTCATTGGTATATTGTTTTCTTGGTTTTCCTTATCGTATTTTTTTCTAAGTCATTTCATGTCTGGTTTTTTGTTTGTTTTTGTTTTATTGTTGTTGTTGCTTACTCAAATGTATTACAAAATGGGCTTCTGATGTAGTAGAAGGAACTCAGGACTAGGAGTTAGGAGTCCTGAGTTCTAATAGTCTTAGCCCTATTACTAACTAATTGTGTGAGCTTGGATAAGTCACTTCTTTGGGACTCAGTTTCTTCATCTATAACATGAATAGTTTGTGTTGAATGGGCTTTAATATGCAATGGTCTTTAACTTATAATTATTTTTTTATGATGCTGACTACTGTTTTGGCCATTTTGCAGGAACTGAAATGATAGCGTACTAGTAAAGTCAATAAGAATTTATTAAGTACATACCATGTGTTAACTTCTGCACTGAAGCTTAAGTTCCTGCCCTTAAGGAGTTTACATTCTAATGAAAGTAAAAAGACCTCCATTTTAATCCCAGACCTGCCCCTGGAAAGCCATGTGAGCCTGAGTAAATCATTTAACTTCTCTGGGTGTGAGTTTTTATTTGCTTTTTTTTTTCAATCAAAGAGGTTTTAATTCAGGCTCTCAGTTTCTTCTCAGCTCTAAAAATAGGAAATGCTTACCAAATTTAAATGAATTCATCATTATTTTATAATCTTAACCACAAACAGGTTAAGTATATAAAAAATTAAGTTGAGACTACTCCCTCTAGTCACCACATGTCCTGGTACTTTTCAAAAGCATTATTATTTATTAGAGATAAAAATCTTGAATTTGGCAACCTTGTGAAATTCATTTGAATATTAAATTGCAGTGGTATATTTCACAATCTGTGGAGTCTGTGTACCTTAGCACAAATGTAATGTGACAATAGTTTTTTTTTTTTACATTATTCACCTTGCTAGTCCTCAACATTTCAGGGAACAGAAAAAAATATATTCTCAACTGGCTTTTCCTTCCTCAAGGTCTTTTGTAAACAATCAATACTAATTTGAAGGAGTGCAGAAGCTATAGTACCCACCCTTGTTTTGATATGTTCATATGTGTATTAAGTTGTACGAATATATTGAAAAAATTGTTCTAAAACATGCCTGGTGATACTTATAGTTTAGTGGGAATGCCTGGCATTTCAAATCTTCTTCCACCTTAGGAAGACAAGTCTTTTTCAAACCCATTCTATATTTAAAACTGATGGACAAATGCAAACCACTGAAGTCAAGAAGTTTCTAAGTGAGGCTACCCTTTCCATCTGGATGTAATAGACTCCAGTGGAACGATAACAAAGTTTCGGTCTGGGTTTATAATTTTTGTGCGTTTTATGTGGTATTTTACTGCCCTTTGGGGCCTCTTATGTTTGACTGTTAAGAAGCATCCAGTGTTGATGTCCAACGCCCTATGTTAAAAAACATCCCACTGGTAATTTGCTTCTTGAAAACTAGAGACTTCTTTTGCAGTTTGGACCCCAATCCTTGACAGAAGTGAATGGCAAGAAGAACAAAACTGAGAGCGTTCCCAAAAGGTGACTATTTTGACCATTCATATGTAAATGGTAATAGCCTAGAATTAATGTTTTACCTCTTGGCTAGCTTCTATATCCACCTGGTAGAAAAGTACTAGGCTACTCTATGACAGAGAATTTTTTTTTGTGTTACAGCTAGCTCTTCTGTAGTTGGGGGATCTCATTGAAGGTTTACTCCTGGGGGACATAGCCCTCTACGTTTTGCATAAGAACTAGGTGGCACAGTGAATGGAGCACTGATGTAGAAGGACTCAGGAAGACTCATCTTCATGAGTTCAAATCTGGCTTAGACACCTACTCACTGTGTGACTCTGGGCAAGTCACTTAAACCTGTTCTCCTCAGTTTCCTTATCTATACAATGAACTGGAGAATGAAATGGCGAACCACTTCAGTATCTTTGTCAAGAAAATCCATCTACTAGGTCTTGAGATCCAGTAATGAGATAAGTGTCAAAATTAGACTTTGGTAGATTTTGTTCCAAACTATCACTGGATGGATAATAATATTTCATGTTTGTACACTATTTTAAGTTTATCAAAGTGCTTTATATACATTATTTCACTAAACCTTTGCAAAAAACCAAAACAACTTTAAGTGGTAGCTACTGTAGGCATAATTATCTGAATTTTACTGATGAGGAAACTGAGGCTCAGAGTAGTTAAGTGACTTACCCATTGTTACACTGTTAAGAAATGGCAGTGGCAGGATTTGAAACCAGGTCTCCCTGGCTCCAAGTTCAACACTCTTCATCAGGTCATTTTTTACTCCAAGATGCCAGACCACTCAGTAACACAAATCCAAGTAGATTGTTTATATATGTTGTCATCAACGTCACCACCACCACCATCATCATCAGTTTAACATGACTACAAAATGTAAGATTAAAACATGCTGATTCTTCAAAAGAACAACATTTGAAAAGAGGATAATAGATTAGTTCCCGACATCAGGCACCATGGGTATAGTTCAGACATACAGCAGACTTTACTAATTTTGTACTAATGAGCTGAAGAACAGATTTATAGCACATTAGAATTGAAGGGTCCCTGAGAGTTCTGACTGCCGGTGTAATGGATTAAATCCTTCTAAAGCATCCCTGACAGATGTCCTTCTAAATTCTTTTTCAATACCCCCAATTACTACCTTGTGAGGACACTCCTTCATTGTTGGACAGTTCTAGTTGATGGAAAAATTTCTTATATTATTGAACCAAAATATGCCTTTCTTTGTAACCTGAACACTGTACACTGCTTGGTACTTAAAAATACTTGTTAACTGACTCCCTGGTCTTTAGTGCGAGGACCTGGAACAAAATAGAACAAATCCACTTCTTTAGTCTCTCTCTTACTGTATGTATATGTATCTTTAAACATATATATATAATCTATTACATGTAATCATATATGTATACATACACATATATGTAACAATTTCTTTCCTTAGTCTATAAACTAGTCCACATTTCTTAAACTATTAGATATTGTTTCCAAATCCCTCTCTATATGGCTTTTTCTCCTTTTGATATATTTGTTTGCCATCCTTCCTTCTAAAACATGTTACTAAAAGCTGAGAACAAAATTGCCAATGAGGTTTTATTAGCAGTGAGATTGGATGTATTGATAATATAGTTTAAGATAATGTTCTTTTCTTTTTTACACTATTTTTTCTTTTTTAAATTTTATGTTTATTCTTAGCTTATAACATTCATTTTCACAAGATTTTGACTTACAAAATTTCTCCCCATCTTTCCTCTACCCACCACCCAAAAGAGCGAATCCCCCTGAATACCCTCTCCCCCAGTCTGCTCTCTCCTATATCTTCCCCCAAATCCCCTCCAACTTTCCAGTAGGGCAAGATACCCCCGTGCCTGTATATCTTATTTCCCAGTTGCATGTAAAATAATAATAATAATAATAATTTTAAAAAAATTTGATTTTAAAACTTTGAATTACAGATTCTTTCCCTTCTTCCCTCATCACCCACCCTTACTGGGAAGATAAGCAATTCATTATAGGTTGTATATGTGTAGTTACACAAAACATTTCCATAGTGGATATATTGTGAAAGACTGACTATATTTCCCTCCATCCTATCCCACCCCCACTTGTTCTATTTTCTACTTTGACCCTGTCCCTTTTCAAAAGTGTGTGCTTCTAACTACCTTCCTCTCCAATCTGCCCTCCCTTCTATCATCCCCCATCTTATCCCCTTCCCCCCTACTTTCCTATAGTGTAAGATACCTAATTAAGGATGTATGTTATTCCCTCCTTAAGCCAAATTCAATGAGAGTAAGGTTGACCCATTCCCTTTTGCATTCCTATTCTTCCCCTCCATTGTAACAGTTTTCCCTTGCCTCTTTTATATGAGATAATTTACCCTATTTTATCTCTCCCTATGTCCTCTCATTATATTCTTCTCTCACCTCTTAATTCTATTTGTTAAATATCCTCCCTTCCTATTCAATTGATCCTGTGCCCTCTGTCTATGTATACCTGTACACATATATACACACACTCACATATGTTCTCATACATATATATACCCTCCTACATATGCATATATGTACACACATACATATATATGTTTATATATATATACACACACATTTATATTCCCTTCAACTATCCTCATACTAAGAAATGTTTCATAAGATACAATTACTATTTTTCCATGTAGGAATGTAAATATTTCTACTTTGATAAGTTCCTTATGATTTCTTTTCCCTGTTTACCTTCTCATGCTTCTCTTGCTTCTTGTATTTGAATGTCAAATTTTCTATTCAACTCTTGTTTTTTCATCAAGAATGCTTGAAAGTCCTCTATTTCATTGAATGACTATATTTTCCTCTAAAACATTATACTCAATTTTTCTGGATAGGTGATTTTTTTTAAAGCAATTGAGGTTAAGTAACTTGCTCAAGGTTACAGGGCCAGTTATTTCTGGGTGTGGTGCTAAGTATCTGAGCCCGGATTCGATCCCCAGGTCATCCCAACACTGGGGCCGGTGCTCTTACTCACTGTGCTTCCTGGCCGCCCCAATAGGTGATTTTTAAAATCCTAGCTCCTTTGACCTCCAGAATATCATATTCCAATCCTTTTGATCCCTTAATGTAGAAAGTGCTAGATTTTATGTTATCCTGATTGTGTTTCCACAATATTCAAATTATTTCTTCTTGGCTGCTTGTAATATTTTTTTCTTGGTCTGGGAACTCTGGAACCTGGTTATAATATTCTTAGGAGTTTTCTTTTGGGGATCTTTTTCAAGAGGTGATTGGTGAATTCTTTCAACTTTTATTTTTCCCTCTAGTTCTAAAATATCAGGGAAATTATCCTTGAGAATTTCTTGAAGGATGATTTCTAGGTTCTTTTTTGATCATGGCTTACAGATAGTCCAATAAATTTTTAAATTATCTCTCCTGGATCTATTTTCCAGGTGAGTATTTTTTCCAATGAGATATTTCACATTGCTTTCTATTTTTTTCATTTGTTGGATCTGTTTAGTAGTATCTTGATTTCTCATAAAGTCATTAGCTTCCATTTGCTCCAATTTAATTTTGAAGGAATTATGCTCTTCAGTGAGCTTTTGAAATTGTTTTTCCATCTGGCAAATTTGGCTTTTTAAGGCCTTCTTCTCATTGGCATTTTGGGCCTCTTTTGCCATTTGAGTTATTCTATTTTTTAAGGTGTTATTTTCTTCAGTCAGGTTGTTGACTCTCTTTTCATAATTTTCTTGCATCATTCTCATTTCTCTTCCCAATTTTTCCTCCACTTCTCTTACTTGATTTTCAAAATCCTTTTTGAGATCCTCCATGGCCTGTTACCAATTCATATTTTTATTGGAAGCTTTTGGTGCAGGAGTTCTGACTTTATTGTCTTCCCCCTGTTCCATGCTTTGATCCTTTTTGTCCCCAAAAAAGGAATCTCAGGTTTGACTGCTGTGCTTGCTTTGCTTCCTTTGCTTGCTCATGGTGTCACTCAATTACTTGACTTTTGAGCTCTTTGTCACAGTAGAATTCTGCTTCCAGAGGGGGGAGCTTTGTCTCAAATTGCTGGGGTTTTCTCAGTTTCTGGAGCTATTAATTGGGCACCCTCTCTACAGACACCACAAACTCTTGCTCACTGGTCACACACTCCAGGACCTGCACCCAAGACAGTGATCTAGATCCAAGCAGATTAAATCAAGAACAATTGCCCTGTGAATGGTTTCTTGGTCCCCCAGTGATCCACAGGCCAGGACCTCTGAAGAAGCCACATGGAGGCAGAGGCTAGACCATGCTCTGTCTTCCCCAGTTACAACAAATGTCTTTGGCATTTATGGGTTGATAATTCTGGATGCTGGTGATTCACTCTCCTGAAGTCCACTCCAGCTGCTTTTGGTCGAGGCCAGCCAGGGGCTAAAACCAGAGACTCACATGGGGCTGGGATCAGCTCCCAGCATGCTGTGATGGGCCCTTCCTGTCCACCTGCCAGGCTATCTTCAGGGGGAGATTTGTTTTTCTCTGTCACTTTGAAGGTTCTGTAGCTCTAAAATTTGTTTAGAGTCATATTTTATAGGTATTTGAGGTGGATATAGGGGGAGCTCACAGTTTTTCCTGCTTCTATGCTGCCATGTTGGCTCCATGATAATGTTATTTTCTAACAGCCTTTGATCAAGACTCTTTAATAGCTCCTTATCACTTGCTATAGGAAATTCAATCTCCTCAGACTAGCATTCAAAGCACTCCACAATTGGAATCTACTCTACCTTCAGCCTTATCATGCTGCATCCTTCCATATACTTCATATTTCAATCAAACTGGCTAAGTTTCTTCTTCCTTCCAACCCTGCCCCCAAACCCATATCTCTATTCCCTTGCTCATCCTTTGTTTGTTACAGCTATATCTTCTGCAGACTGGGAATCTTGTTTAAGGTTTACTCCTGGGGGACACAACCCTCTACATTTTTGCACAAGAACTAGGTGGTACAGTGAATGGAGCACCAATGTGGAATCAGGAAGACTCATCTCCATGAGTCTAAATCTGGCTTAGACACTTCCTAGCTGTGTGAGTGCTTAGAATTCTGTTCTCTTCTTGATTGTTGAATTCCTACCCTCAATACCAGCTCCTCCTGAATTCTTCCCTAGTTGATAATGGCTGTTCTTTACTGAAACATCTCAACACACTCTGCATCTCTTAAGCTCTTACTTTGTATTATTTTGTACAATAGTTACTTGCAATAATATTGTTATTTACCAATTCCAATCCCTATCTCCTCCAAGACAAATAAAAAATTCTCTGTTTGGCTCTTAAAGTCCTTCATAATTTGACCCCTTCTTATCTTTCCAGTCTTTTTATACCTTACATGTCTCCTCCCCACCCCCAATAATCTGTGATTCAATGACACTAGCCACCTTATAGTACATGATACTCTTTATCTTTCATTTTCTAGGCATTTTTCACTGGCTATTACCCATACTTGGAATTCTCTTCCTCTCCATGTCTGCTTTTTGACTTCACTGGCTTCCTTCATTCAGCTCTCAGCAAAAGTCTCTCCTCACACAACACGTCTTTCCCAGTCTTCCTTAATCTTAGCACCACCCTTTGAGATATTTCTAATTTACCTGCATATATATTGTTTATATTTGATTTCATGTTGCTTCCCCTATTAGACTATAAACTCCTGGGGAACAGGGACATAGTTTTTGTTTGTCTGTTTTTCTTTGTTTTTTATTTCCCCCCTCTCTTTGTATCCCTAGAGTTTAGCATAATGCTTGGCACATGGCAGGTGACATAATGAATGATTGTTAACTTGACTTGATTTAAATATTGTTAAGAGACCTCTCACAGGAGGAACTCTGTCTTATCTCAAGGTATTTCTACTAGCACCAAACAAAATACTCTGTATATAATAAGTACTCAATACATCTTTGTTGAAATTGCTGGGATTATGATATTGATTGAGAAAAAAACAAAAACAAAACTAGTGATTAACCAAAACCACTCACCACCACCCCCATTTTTTTTTCATATGACACATTTATCTTTCCCTTATTCTTCATAGTCATAATGAAAATTTTGAACTTAAAGGTAGCATATTACATTTATACCTCTCATATGTCATCTCATTGGTTTGTATCTTATGACTTGGCCTTTTGAGGTCATTCTGAATCCTAAATCTACCAATTAGCATACTATCTATGCCTCTGAGAATAGCATCATCTGCCAATTTAATCAGTCATTTCAAATGAAAGAATATATACATAACTTACTTTGAAAATAATATTATATATAAATAGTAATAATGATTGTTAGAAAATAACATTATCTTAAGCCATATTATCAATAGATCCAATTTCATTACTAATAAAACCTCATTGGGAATTTTGTGCTGTTTTTAGAAACATGTTTTAGAAGGAAGGGCATTTTCTTTAAAAATTTTCTTAATTAAAATTTTTTTGGTTTATTCTAAGTTAATTATTTTCAAAGGAAGTTGTATATGTTCTTTGCATATAAATAAAATATAAGTATTTATATATTATATATTTATATATAAATAATAATAATAATATTAGCTATCACCTAGGTTTTCATTGAGAACTTTTCTTTTGAGTAAAAATAAAAAATGGACATTTAAATGTAACTAACATGTGGTTTTTGCTTGCTAAAAATTTTAATGTAAATATATTTGTTGAGCAACTTGGTTGTTTTTCCAATCCAATGACTCCTATAAGATACTTTAATTTGTTTATTTTTTTACACTTTAAAATTTTTTCTTATTATATCTACTTAAAAAATCTAAAGTATAATTACTAAGATGCTCATCTTCCAGATGAGCAAGACACATCTTGAGGACTTTGGAACTGCTTTCTGCTCATCCTGGCACCAACAGAATTTGTTAATCCACTAAGAGCCTTCTCTATAAAGGTGGAATCTTAGGGGAAAAAAAATTGGCCCTTTTGGCCCTGATTTGAGATGATTCTAAATAGTGTACTCAATGTGAAGTTAGTAAAATGCCTCCACAGTTTCTTTAAATAGTTCTGTTTGGATTTAAACATTCCTTGATAGTGCTGGAATACCAAATGTGGCAGCTCTGTGCCAGGGCTCCAGAACTAAAAAATGAAGTCAATTATAAACAGAGAGTGAAAAGCACCATTATCTTTTAAGTTGTGTGATTTTTTTTAAAGACCTAAAACCTAAATAGTTTATGAGACTGTCAGACCTTCAAGAATCATCCAATAAGAGCTTGATATAAGGAAAAGAGAACATTGAATTTAGATGGGAGAGATCAAAGTATCTGTTCAAATCCCACCTTCTACTTCCTCCCTGGGTGACTTTGGTCAAGTCACTTAACTCCTCAGTTTTTTAATCTATATAATAAGGGCGATGGAATGGAGGATTTCTCACTTATCTTTTAGTTCTAAATCTGGAATCCTTTGAGTCTAACCGATGAATTTGTAAGTAAAGGACTTGGGTTGGAATGGCAATTTTCCTACTTACTAGCTGTGTTGTTATTGTCATGCTCTATTCTTGACAGAGATACTGGAGTAGTTTGCCATTTCCTTCTCCACCTCATTTTACAGATAAGGAAACTGAGGCAAACATAGTGAAGTGACTTGCCCAGGGTCACACAGCTAGTAAGTGTCTGAAGCCACATTTGAACTCAGGTCTTCCTGACTCCAGGCTTGGCCTTCTATCCACTGTGCCACTTTGCTGCCTTAATACTGTAAATTGTTTAGTTGTTCAGTCATATCTGACTCTTCACGACTCCATTTGGGGTTTTCTTAGCAAAGTTACTAGAGCGGTTTTCCATTTCTTTCTTCAGTGGATTAAAGCAAATAGAGGTTAAGTGACTTGCCCAAAGTCACACAACCAGTAAATGTCTGGAGTCCAATTTGAACTCAGGTCTTCCTGACTTCAGCATGGACATTCTATGCACTGTACCACCTAGCTTCTCTGCTAGCTGTGTAACTAAGTGCAAATCACTTAACTTCCTTTGGGCTTCAGTTTTTTCTCATGTAAAATAATGAAGTACATTATATGATTCATATGATTCAGCTCTACATCTTATATACTGTGCTCTAGGTCAGGAAAGATGTTTACCTATATATCTTAAGTATATAGATTACTTCTTACATTTAAGAAGTAGCAATTTTATTTTATTTTTTAAATTTTAATGTGAATAAGACAGGGCCTTTTGTCATTATGTTCACATGTATAACAGTTTCTAGATGACATTGTCTTAGAAGAATAAAATCCAATTCCAATCCAATAAACATTTAGTAAGTACCACCACATGCTAGGCACTGGGCTAACTACACAATTAATAAAAAGATTGTCCTTGTCCTCAAGAAGCTCACAATATAAAGAGAAGGCAGAACACAAAAGGAGGTAGAAGGAAATGTTGGTGAAGGGGCTGACTCTGGGGCTTCTTAAGAAGTAGTGATTTTAAAGGTTATTTTGTACTTCTACTACAACTTAGCACTATAATTTCTACTACAACTCCTGATTAGCACAAATAATGAATCGCAGATTTTCAAATTCATATTACTCCTTTTTTAGTCCTCACAGCCCTTTATGTCACATAACTGGGATCATATGGTTTAGTGATTTAAGGAACTTTAGAAGTCATCTGGTCTGAGATTTTTAACCTTGGGTCTGTGCGTTTATTGTCTTTTAAAAAAAAATATTTTGATAACTATTTCAGTAAAATCAGCTTCCTTTGTAATACTATGTGTTTTATTTTATGCATTTTAAAACGTTATTCTGAGAAGGGATCCATAGATCCCATTCATTGGTGACATTAAAAAAAGGTTAATAACTCCAGAAATGAAATCTCATTTTATAGAAGCAGAAACCGATGGCCTCAAAGGGGGAGATGGCTTGTCCAAAGTTACAAAGGTAGTAAATTGTAGAATTAGGATTGAAAATCTGTTCCAAATCCATAGCTCTTTCAACTATAATCCATTCTTCTTCTCATCAGAATAACTTATAATCAGTCACATTTCTGTGTCACTTTAAGGTTTGCAAAGGATTTTGTTACATATTTGTCCAAGAAAAGAAGGGGCATAAAGGAAGCCCTGTTACTGCATAGGTCATGCCTTCCTGCCTACGTCAGTAGTTTCTTCTATAGAAAGCTAATTAAAAAGGATTGATGGCTCTTAAAAGTAGGAGGTAGAATAAGGCTCCTCTCCAGGACATAGCTGGATTCCATTATTTAAAGTATCTGTGCCCTACTCTGTTCTGTGGCAGGATCCCAAATACCCCAGAGTGGTTGGAGCAAGTTGGGCACAGACCTACAGTTTACAGCCAAGTTTTGTGATGGAACAAAGTGTAAAATAACACTGCATCTTAATTTCAGGACAAACAGGGAAGGCCTTTCTGTATCATCAGATGCTATAAAATCAGGGGATTTATGAGGTCCTAGTATGTCTTGGGTGCTTCCAGTGCTGATAAAAGTTGTAATGAGAGATATTTATGAATGCTATTATATAGCCTTTATATAGCTTTCATTCCTAAAATTTTCACAATCAAAGTGATTCGTCCCCTTCTCTGCATATGTCAGCTCTCTATTGTCCAGGACTCCAGATATCCATCTGCAGTCAAATGAATTCTATTAGGAATCACATGTTTCTAAAGAAAAAAACATCACCCCAACCCCTCTTACTAAAGTCATTTGAGGGAAAGGGAATGTTATTGTGCTAAATTTTCAGTCTAATAGATTCCTAGTCATACATACCTCAGAAGGTCAAAATAAATGCCACATACTTATTCTAAACTACACTCAATAATTACTTTCAGCCAACTCTTGATTACATGTACTAACGAGTGGGAGCAGTGGTAGCAGAATGGGTAATGGCAAAGTCACTTTAGTTTTGGAATGTGTGTGTGTGTGTGTGTGTGTGTGTGTGTGTGTGTGTGTGTGTGTTACTTAAATTTAATAGGGCTGTGATGAATCTTCTGGGAATTTAGAATCCTTCAAACTAAATTTGAAAAAGCCATGTGGTGGTGAAAGCCTGATTCCAGAAGAATTCAGAAGTTATTCAGCATTTCCAACTATCCTCTTTCCTCTGAATTGTGTTCTGATGCCCTTTCCCCTGTGGAAACAGGATCATCTTTCAGATGAAGGCTGAGTCTGACTAGAGATATGCTTGGTTTACCTTCCATGAAATTTGCAGGGGGTGAGAGAAAGGTGATTAAGTATTTGAGTTTCAGAGGCCTGCTAGTAGGCTACATTATGTGCCCTGGAGTAAAAGGAAACCTGAGTTAGGGGAGTGGTGCCCTAGATACCAAATTATACAAAGGAGAACTTGGAAGTAAGATTATCTTTGCATAAACCAAAAGGTAGATATTTCATATCAAATCATCAAACTGTGCATATGCCTCTGTCTGAGATCTAGGAATACAAAGGTTAAAAATAACAATAAAACCAATCAAACATAATCTTTGCCCCCAAGAGGCTTACTCTCTAACAAAGAGGACAGACATATGCATAAATTCATCATGACTCAAGGTCGTAATGGCAAAGCAGAGATCCAAGCAAATTGATACAAGAAATTTCAGAGCTGAGAGAGTTGAATTGAAATTAATTTTACCTACTATTCAAGGTCCTACTTAAATCACTTTATCTTTCCAGCCTTCTTATATTTTTCCCCTCCATGCATTTTGTTAGAACCAATTTAATCTTTGTCCTGAACACCTTATGTATCTTGCATCTCCATGTCTTTGCTCATGCCATTCCCTATATGAGAAATGCTTTTAGACTACTCTATTCCTACTTATCCTTTAAAGCAGAAGTTCTTAACATCTTTGTGTGTGTGTGTGTGTGTGTGTGTGTGTGTGTGTGTGTGTGTGTGTGATAGGCCCCCTTGGCAGGCTAGTGAAGGTTTTGGAGCCCTTCTTAGAATAATAATTTTAAATGCATAAAATGAAATACATAGCACTACAAAGGAAACCAATTATATTGAAATGAAGTTAATGAAATTTTAAAAAGCTTCATGGATTTGGGATTAAGAATTTTTTAAAAAAGGGTATCTTGATTAGATTACATATTTAGTACTGTGTTTAGTTCTTGGGGTCACATTTAATAAGGAGCTTAAATCCTAAGGATTATAAGCAGAATGGTAAGGGTTCTAGGGATCATGGACTGATCAAAGGAACTGAGATTTGGGTAGCCTGGATAAAGGGAGATTTTGTAAGAGCAGGTGAGCATGGGGGTGAAGGAGACAGGATAATTGTCTTAAAGAATTTAAAGGCAGTTGTAGGGAAGAAAGACTCGATTTGTACTGTTTGGTCTCACAGAATGGAATAGAGAACAATGATCAGAAGTTTCAGAGCATTAGATTTTGACTCTATGTAAGGAAACCCTTAGTAAGTTAAAAGTCTCCCCTCATTGGAGGTTTTCAAATGGAAGCTGAATGACTAATTCATTTTATAGGAAAGATTTTTTTTTCCAATTCACATTGGACTTGGTGGCCTCTAAGAGTCTTAAAACTAAAATTCCATGATTCTGAAAGAAGTGTCTTGCTTTATTTGGTAATTTCAGATTTATTAATTTGGAGAAGCAAATGCATCTAATTTAGTTAGTTTGTCATAGTAAGATCTATTATTTTTTTTTTTTTTTTTGCCTTTTGGAGGGCAATTAGGGTTAAGTAACTTGCCCAAGGTTACATGGCTATTTTTTTTTGTGTGTGGGTTTTAAGTCGTAGTAAGATCTAGCACCTTAGAACAACCTAGTACTTTTTAAGATGAATATTGAGGAAAGAGATCGGGTTAGAGAAGAAAGGGTACCTAATACTTTTTTGATGAGAAGATGAAATATGTCCTGCCTTTACCTAAAGGCAATAAGAAAACAATGTGATTATGTGAAGTACATTTCAATTATTTATTTTTCTTAACAGCAAGTAATTTGTTTTATCAAAGAATAAGAAAATTCTTTCTTAAAATTTATTTCAGTAGAGTTTTCAGAAGGAAAAAATATCTTTCCCTTCAGAATTCCCAGATGGTATGGCTTATTCTGCTTTGAAAGTTTAAAATATAGGGATATATTATAATGAGAACAACTTAAGAAACAGTATTTTGCATCTATTCACTTAACCAAAGACAGCATTATTTTGACTCAGTTTAGGTACAGCAGTATGTCTTCCTGGCTTTATTGGTAGGATAAACATCCCAAACTGCCTAGAGGATTCATCTATCATTGTTGTTATTAATGCTAGAGGGATCTTAACCACCGTGTTACCCTACTAATTCCTGAATGCATCTATTCATCTAAGAAAGTGAAATCCAAGATAACCTTAGTCATATGGATCTTGCTACAGGGCCTTATTTAATTCTTATTTTTTCCTCCTGAGTTCTCTGGGTAGGATGGAGACTGAAATAGGAGAAAAGCAGTGGTTAGTTAGAAATAGCTTATTTTTCAAGGTTTCATTTTTTTTCTCTCTCTCATCTTCCCCTGTACAAAGTAGTAGTTGAACTGAACCAACAAGTCTTGCCCAGGTCTTGCTAATCTTAGTAGGAGAGCCCTCCTGGCTTTTGCTTACACTTTTCTGGCCATTCCTATTCTTCCTCTATTATCCCAGACTTAAGCAAAGCATTGTGATGAATAAGGGATTTCATTGATAATCCCTGAGAGGAAAAGGCTTAGCCAAGGCAGTAACCACCACTGCATTGTTTATCAGAACAAAAATTACAGGAGAAATCCCACAACTACATTGTCCCCTCTAGCTCTGAGACATTTCCAAGATGGTTGCAATGTGTACTGGATATCCTGACCAGGAAATAGTCAATTGCTTTTCACTTCAAAGATGCTTCCTTAGTTGGTTGCCTCTTCAAAAAAAAGTATAAAGTAACAGATGTAGGATGAAGTGGTACTTAGCAGGATTCTCAAGGGAACTCTCAGAGATGCTGGATAAATGTGTATGGTTTTTTTGGCAGCCTGTTATCTTTTCCGATAGTTACAGTAGGAAATATGCCATTAGAAACATTGAATGGTTGAGTCTTATTCCAGGTGCAGAAAATGACTTCAAGACATTATGGCAGACCTAATGCCAGGGGATGACCTCAAAAATGCTTCTGAGGCTAGGCTGGGTACTGACAAAAGGTCAAGCCACTGAAAGAAATAGAAGGAGCTTAGCTCAAACTATATAATGTCAAAGTTAGGTCAAAGGAGCCACACACTACTGAAAGCTAATGACTTAAAGGAAAAAGATGAAGGAATGACTACCCACAAGATTTATTTATCAATTCATTGATACCTCCATTCTTTCATCAAATACTTATTGAGTAGCTGCTATATACATATTACTGTATTAGGTACTGTGAAGAGTAAAAGTTGAATGTGGCATGATATCTACCCTCATATGTCATGGGATTTAGAGCTATAAGGAACTTGAGAGATCATCTAGTTCAACAATCTCATTCTGCAGAGAAGGAAACATGCAGGGTGGGAAATTCAAGCTAGAATATGAAAGTGGAATTGTAGGTATAGAGTAAAGGCTTTGCTAGTTCAAAAGAGGAAAAGAGAACATATTCCTGTTCAATCATAGAAGACTTCATGGAGTTTGTAAACTGAGCTTGCCCAGCGAGAAGAGCTATAGGAGTAGGACATTCTAGGAAAAGGGAACAATGTAGGGGAAGGCAAGAAATTGTAAGGTGTCTTCAGGGAGTGCTCAAAAGTCCATTTTGGTTGGAGGATCTTTTAGATCTTGAATTTAGGGCATTTATTTGGGGAGGGTTGTTAATACTAAGTACCATGATATTTTAGTTGGAAAGAATATCAGAAAGAATTGAACCTATGCATTATTAATTTGTAATAGCCATTCATGAGAAGACCACGGCGTAACTTTGAGCAAATATTAATTTGTCAAAAAACTTTTCTAGAATTATAGATTCTTTCAAATGGTAGGGACTTTAGGGATCTGCTAGTACAATCACTACCTGAAGCATAGATTCCTTTCTGTAGCTTGCAGCCTTATAGCCTCTGATTAACTAACTTGCAGTCTTATAGCCTCTGATTGAAGATCTCCAATGGCACAAAACTCACTTCCTCTTGAGGCATCCCCTTTCATTTTTGGGAAGGGCCTAGATCTTTCATTTTCCTGACTTCACCACCATGATTCAGCTGCCTAATTCATCCACTTCCATAGCCCCCTTCTCCTATTGGGGAGTTCTTCCCAGAACCAGCCATCTTTTGTTCTCTAGCTTTTACCACTTCCCTAATGTAAGTAAAATCTCCCCATTTCCGACTCCCTTTTATATGTTCTTCTAGTAGAATGTAAGTTCCTGGAAGGTAGGGGCTATATTCTTTCTTTTTGTTGTATTTGTATTGCTAGCACTTAGAATAGTTCCTGTCTCAAGTAGGTGCTTAGTTAATAATAATAATAATAATAAGTAGGTACACATTGACTTCGCTCTATCTATAAATTTGCTTTTCTTTACATTGTTTCAAAAGCTGTCTTCCTGAAGCTTTTATTCATTGGCTCCAGTTCTGGAGCCAAGCAAAAAGGCTAATTTGCCTTTCATGTGACAACAATTCACATATCTGAAGACAGTAATCATGCTAGCCCTAAGTCTTCTCTTCCCTAGGCTAAAAATCTTCAGTTCCTTTAACTAATCTTCATATCACATAGTTTCAAGTACTCTCAACTTCCTGGCCACTCTCCTCTGGACCCATTTGTCAATGTCCTCCCTAAAATGTGATGTTAAGAACTACACATAATAATCTAAGTTTTTATTAAATGGAATAAAGGGATTGTGGAGTTGTAGCTACTAGGTTTTATATCTGATGCCTTAACTTGGTAAAAACACTGTTTGATTGAATCGGATAGTCAGAACTGAATGAGAACAGATCCTATATAGCTCCTTGAATGGTAAAAGGCATTGTGTGAGAGATGGAGTCACATCCTAAGTAATTAGGTTAAAAGAAAGAAATATTTCAGAATTAGGGCAAGAGATTTTAAGCAACTGGATTTTAGAGATTACAGAAAACATGCTTTCCTGGCATGTTTTTGAAGAGCAAAGGGAGCATTGAGCTATGATAGAGAAAGGAGATATTGCCCATCACTGGGCCATCATTGACTTTATGAACATCTTGGAGTTGAGGAGTCAGACCGAAGGAAGACCCCAGAAAAGCTTAGCTCTTTCTTCAGACTCTGTTCCTATCTATCCAAAGATACCATAATATAACTTGCCATTTCGTTATCCAAATATTTCTGGTATATTATATTTTGCCTCAACCACAAAGAAACCAAAGGTTAACCAGTGGTAGGTAAAAATGTAAGATTAGGCAGAAATCATGACCTCTTCATAGCTGTTAAGAATTTTCTTAATTAGAGGCTTGGAACAATTGTGCCTGAACTCTGAACTTTTCATCTAAAAAATTTCAAGTCAAAGAGGAGGGAATGAAGCTGACCTTAAGATTCATTTTCCATCAGCTGTTGTGCTTGACTTCGACTTCACAGAACAGTGCCTTTTCACTGAATACCCAGTGGTCCTCCCCTTCTCTGCCTCTCCCCACTTTGAGTTTCCTTTTGTGTATTGTCTTCCCCCCATAGGTCTGTAAGCTCCTTGAGGACAAGGACTGCCTCTCTTTTTTTTATTTGCATCCCCAGCACTTGGCACATTGCTCAGCACATAGTGTTATTTAATAAGTATTTATTGAATTAAACTTTACTGTCCCTTCAGTTTAAAAAGAGCTAATTATTATAATAACTTGCTATATATGTAAATGTAGCACTAAGGGTTCATCACAGAATGATATTATATCAGCCACTTTTATGTGATGATATAAATACACATAAAGAAATGTATATAACATATGTACATATGAATATATGAACACATGAACAAGTTAGAATATATGAATTTAATGAAATGATGAAGGGGATGGTTTCAGAAAAACCTGGGAAGATTTGTATGAACTGATACAAAGTAAAGTGAGCAGAACCAGGAGAACAATTTGTATATTAATTAACAATATTGTAAAGATAAACAACTTCAAATGGCTTAAGAACTCTGATCAACACAATTTGAAACTGAAAATCAAAATCAATCAAATTTAAAAATAAAATAAAGACAAGAAAACTAATAATAAGAAAGCATATTAAACCATGGTGGCAGAACCTGACAAATTATTTTTGGAAATCCTTTATATATCAGCAGCATTTTATGTGGCTGCATATTCAAGGTGAGACGAGATGGTGGGGGGAAGTCTTTCTCTCACAAAATCTGAGGCATAATGAAGCAACAGCAGAGTTTAGAAAGTTCTGTTAGTGACATCATTGTAGAACCAATATCTGAAGGACTGGGTCCTTAAGTATTTGATCCTTAGAAGTCTCCATATTATGCCAATGAGAATTTTTTTTTATTACATGGATCTGAATGATTTAGAATTTCAGTTAAAGTTAAGAGGGGTTTGTGTACCTTCTTCCCCTTTTATGCTTCAGCATTATGATTGGAAATATTCCTTAGGAGACCTTGAATTGTCTGGATTTACCAAAATCATTATTATTTTATATTGAATTTCCTTGGTATGTCTGATTTTTTATTCATTATCTTTTCTTCTTCCCCTGCTATATACCACACCAAGAATCCATCTTTAGATGCCATGAAATAGTATTTGAGAACAATAGTTCTTATTCTTACTTTTAAAAAAATGGGTGGTAATGGAGGGGCACAGAATAGGATTTGGTAGGCATTATTACATTTATCTCTAGTTCTGGGACTTAAGTCAGGAAGACCTGAGTTCAGATCCAAACTCAGATGTTTCCTGGCTGTGGGCAAGTCACTTAACCTCTGTTTGCCACAGTTTCCTTACCTATAAAAAGGAGGTAATAAATAGCAACTACCTCCCAGGGTAGTTGTAAGTATCCGATGAGATAATAATTGTAAAGTGCTTAGCAAAATGCCTGGCATTGGAAAAATTTGCCTGAATCTTTTTTGTGCTATACCTTCAAATCCATCTACTTTGTATCATGTTTGTGTGTGTACATGTTATATTTTCCCTGTTCTACTATAAATTACTTGAGGGCAGAGATGGTTTCATTTTTGTCATTGTATCCTCAAGGTCTGAAGGACAGCATGACATAATGGTTAGAGGTCTGATCTTAGTCATGATGTTGTAGATTAAGGTTCAAGTCTACACTCCTAAAACCTATTAGTATGATCATGGGCAAGTCAATCTCTAAAACTTCTTATTCTAGATGAGGTAATGAATAGAATCACCAAAGGCAATTTCCACATCCTCTCACACTAATAAAACAATGGATTCAAACAATACAAAATCAAACAAAAAATAGTATTTTGTATATAGTAGGTGCTAAATAAATGTTTATCGAAACAAATTCAACTCCCATAATATCACCAACAAGTAAACAAGCTTGCCTACATTTTAAGGTACCAAGAATCAAGGTCTTAATCCTTATTATCTCAATAATTGAGTTCTTAACCTTGGCAAGTTATTTAACTTCTCTGAATTTGTTTCCCTACCCATAAAACAACACATCTACTTGAAAGGAATGTTGTCTGAGTTATTTGGTTAACATTTACAAAGTATGTTGGAAATGTAAATACTCTTTCAATGTTAAACATTATTATGTGAAAACAATTTTCTTTGGAAAAACATGCTAGGCCTCATTCTCCCCTATTTATAGAGGTGAGCCATTCTTACAGAGTAAAAAGGACAGTAATATAAGTCTAAATGCTGGAGGAACAAGTAATATTTTTCAAAGAATCACTTCTAGACTATCCTCTCCTTCCTACTCCTTAACCCTAGGATACATTCTTCCCCTTTTATGCTTCAGCATTATGATTGGAAATATTCCTTAGGAGACCTTGAATTGTCTGGATTTACCAAAATCACCATTATTCTATACTATTTCCTTGGTATTTCTGATTTTTTAAATTCATTGTCTTTTTTCCCCTCCTCCTTGATATACCACTCCAAGGAACCATCTTCTAGATGACCGGAGACAGTATTTGAAAAGAATAGTTATTATTTTTCCTTTAAAAATTTATTAAGTGCCTAAGAGCAGGTCTTCCATAAAAGTCCTACTCTTATGTTTCATTGTTTAGTAAGTAAGTACTCACTAGATACTACTTGATACTAAGTGAGACACTGGCAATATATGTTCCAAAACCCAAAGAGTGTCTATCCTCAAGGGACTGAGGGGAAACATGTATCCACATAGGTATTGAGGAAGCAGATACAAAATTATTTGAGGGAGAAGCACCAGCTTCAGGGAAGATACAAAGAACCCTGGATTTGGAGCCAAAAAGCCTCTGCTATTTACTAACTGCACGACCTTGGGAAGCCACTTTGCTTTTTTGGAGTCCAGTTTTCTCATTTTTAAAATGAGAGAGTTAGGAAAGATGATCCAAATCTGGCTCCACATCCTATTATTCTCTTGATGACACATTCGAGTACCATTGGCATGTTCCTCTTGGGGCATCCAAAGCACTTAAATACACTGCTCGATCTCCTTCTCTGGCACAACCATGAAATATGACAGCTACAATAGAAAAGGTTAGACCAGCTATATTTTTTCTGTGCAGGCTGAATCACTGCCCTCTCTGTTAATTCGTTTAGACACTCTACTGCTCTGATCCCTCCTCATCCCTTTAGAGTGTCCAGCAGTCTTAGAGTCTCATAACTGTGGTTATTAATTTTGTCAACCTATCCCACAGGCTGGACATAAGTCTAGAGAATGCCTAAAGGTTTAACCAGGTACCATGAACTCCATCTAGGCTGGTTTCCCGACTGTTCCCAACATCTGTCAGGTTCATTTTAGCCTATAAGTCATTTCAAACTATTCTTCCTGCCTGGAATGGCCCTCTTACTTCTCTCTGCCAATTCAAATCCTACCAATCCTTCCTTTTTTTCTCCATTTACCTTCATCTTCTTAGTCATTTTCCCTCCCTTAACTCCCATATTCAAACACCTGGCAGAGAGTAAGGAAGTGCTGGGGGAATAACAGAGCAACCACCCACCCTGTTAGAACAGCTCTGCAATTAAGTTGGACACAGTTTTAGATTCACCATAATTTTGGTGTGCCCTGAACACATAAGTAGTTACACCCCATCTACTTTCCTTCTCAAGATATTCATAGGCATGCTCTTGGCACAGTTTCACTTGTAAGTACATAAATACATACTTATGGGGATTTATGAACTTGTTTCTTCAACTAATCTTGTACCACTTAAGACTCTCTGATTTTCACAATAGGGATGCAGTGCATGACCCTCAGTAACACTACAACACAGCCTTACTTCAGGTGGGAATGGGGGAGGGAATAAGCATTTATATGGCGCCGACTTTGTGTGAGGTGCTGTGCTGAGTGTTTGACAAATATCATCTCATTTGATCTTCACAAGAACTCTGAGAGGGCGGTGTCTTCATTTTTATAGTTGAGGAAACTTAGGCAAACAGAAGTTAAGTGACTTGCCCAGGGTTATACAGTTAGAAAGTATGTGAGGTTAGATTTTTACAAGACAAAGGGGACAAATATAACCCGATAAAAGGTCACATCCAAATTCCAACATAACATCTGATAAAAATAAGATTCTGGGACTAGTTATAGGAATTAATTTGTTAAATTCCAAATCCTCACAAATTATTTTATATTACTTAATAGGCTAATAATGGAAAGACTATTCAATATGATGAAATAAAAAAAAAACTCATTGAGAATTATGCTAGGTGTTGGGTGATACAAAGTTTAGATAAATCATGGTCTCTACCCTAAAGGAATTCACAATTTAGTAGGGGAATAAGACACCTCAACTATAATCAATGTATAGAAATTCACAGCTGGGTCTTAATTAATGCCAATAATGAATCCCTGATGTAATTATATTATTTGAAATTGAACTGGATATTTCCGTGGGGCTGGCAACAATGATCATCATCATTATTATAATAATTGCAATTCTGAATAGCGTGAATTTGAATACATGTGACCACTTCAGGAAATTCATTATTTACACTAATTGGGATCTAGCTGTATTAAGTACCTATTAGGTGCTAAGTGCTGGGAATACAAAGACAAGAACTAAAAAGTTCATTTCAATTAGGGAGACAACATATACATAAATAAACTTCTTCAAAATATGTGGAAGATAAAAACAAGATATATTTTTGCAAAATATACTGTCACATGATAAATGCACTTTAGAGGTACAAAATAAAGCAGTACATGTGCGTTGTGTGTTGTACATGTGGTGTGCGTGTGTGTTGTGTGTTGTACATGTGGGGTGTGTGCATGTATGCTGGGCATGAGTCATAAATGAATATTGTTGAATACTGAGAAAATAGCAACTCTGTTGTGTAACATGCAACCAATGACAAAACAATGCAACTAATTAACTAACAACAAAACATTTCCCTGCAGGTATCTGAAGCAACTCAGGAGGCTTACTTAGATTTGCCCCATGTTGCTATAGTTGTATAGTACCCTAATAGATCACCTTGAATTTTCCAGCCATACTGAATTATTCATGGAGACAGTTTATGAATTAAATCAGATTTCCCAGAGCTCTTTTGGGAAAAGAAAAAGGGTAATGAGACACTCACTGCAATTTCTTCATCCTTTCTTTCAAGTCCTTTTCCCCCCCTTCATTACAACAGTATTTTTTTCCTTCTCTTGAGGGGGTATGGAGTATACACTGAAGCTTTGAGGGAATCATGCAGCCAGGAAACATTTTTATTAATTGTTTAATGTATGCCAATCACTATCCTAAGTGCAGAGCATACACGGAAAGACATAAAAAGAACAAACAATCCCAGCTGCCAAGGAACTCACAGTCTAAGATAGTAACTTGGCCCTTCTGTCCTCTTTAAAATTATCTTTACCTATTTTTTTTATCTTGTTTAGTCAAATTTAAATTTAATTTATTTCAATTCTAATTCATAAAATTATGGGATCATAGATGTAGAGTTGGAAACGTAGAGACCTTTTTAGTACAGTCCCCTAATTTTCCAGGCAAAAAAACTGAGAAATCTAAGGAAGTTTAAGTGAGTTGCCCAAAGTTGTACTGGTAACAAGTGGGAAACTGGTTACTGATTTAACTGATGCCTCTTTGGCCAAATCCAGCTCTCTTTTCACTTAAGCAGTTAATCCTATCCATTTAGACAAATGTGTACCATTTGCCTCCTAAATCTTCCCTGTGATGCTATTGCTTGATTCCTGTGATCTACCATGCCATACTCCCCAGGAATCTGGAAACACTGAAAGGGACAGTAAAATCACACCATAGTCAATACCAACACCAAGACTATGTCTTCCTAAATTTTATAATTAGCCCCAGCACCAAGTCACATATTAAATAACAGAATATAGTGTCTTATGCATCATAGACATTTATTGCTTGTTGAAACAAATTGAATCCACAGATATAACTACTGTCCCCAAAGTAGGTACTGTAATCCTAAGGCATAAGGGAAACCAGTTGGGGTTTGCCTATTAGCCTTTCATTGTGGCCTCAGCAGAGAGTTGGGTGAGCTTGGGATAAAGGAGACAGAAGTTGGAAGGAATATTGAATGTGGAAAGAAAATAAGCATTAATATTGTGCCTACTTTGTACTAAAATATTATCTCATTTGATCCTCACAACAGTCCTCTGATGTAGATACTTTTATCATCCTTATTTTATGGTTGAGGAAACTGAGGCAAACAGTTTGTCTAGTATCTGAAATGGTTTGTCTAGTATCTGAAGCCAAATTTGAACTCATCTTTCTGACTCCAGGACCATCACTCTATCCACTGCATCATCTAGTAGCCTCTGAATGGAAATGGGCTTTTCAGGGGAAATTCAAGTGGAGAGAGAATGGTCTTATTCCTAAAATTTTTGCTCAAAATATTATTTTAAATTTCAAAATAGCTAATAATTATGGTTTGCTTTACATGAGGTAAGCATATGTAACTCTTTTAAAACAGATATATATGTAAAAGCATCTAGATATTCATATACATATATTCTCCTCATATACAATGAATTTTAGAGAATGACAATAACAGCTAACATTTATATAGCAATTACTATGTTCTAAGTACTGTGCTAAATAATTTAAAATTATTATCTCATTTGGTCCTCACAGCAGTCTTAGGAGGTAGGTGCTTATTTTATCTTTATTTTATAGAAGAGGAAATTGAGGTAAACAGAGTTCAAGTAAGTTGTCTTGTGAGCTATTAAGTGTCTGAGGTTGGATTTGAAATCAGTCTTCCTGACTCTGAGAGCAGCGACCTATTCGCTATGCCACCTAGCTATTACTATCATCACCATCAACATTATTTATTTGTATGAAAGTTTTAATTAGCCTTTTTAGACTCATCTCCTGCATGTCATTGTTGAAATATACTACATTTTTTAAAGCAATCAGGGTTAAGTAACTTGCTCAAGGCTACATGGCCAGTTATTTCTGGGTGTGATGCTAAGTATCTGAGCCTGGATTTGATTCCCAGGTCATCCCGACACTGGAGCCGGTGCTCTTACTCTCTGTGCTACCTGGCCACCCCAATATACTACATTTTTTATAGTTAAATTAGAACAATAGAACTAACTAAACCAGTTAAATAGATTCTTTGATGCCACTGCCATGAAAAACTTAGCTGATGAAAAGGCTCTCTTGGAAAGATCAGAGCACAGACATTGATCAAGGTGATCTTTTGTCTTTCATGACAATTAACCAATCAATTCATTGGCAATTTACTTTGCCTGAGCTACAGGACCAAACTTGTCCTCCCTCTTTCTTTAGCTCTCCAACTTGTTCTCATCCTGCTATCAAGAATGGAATTTCAGGGAAAGAAAAAAATCCAACAAAAATGGCAAAAAAGTGGAAGTCTTCCTTGAAGTAGCTTTAGTGTAGAGGAAAGAATGATTGAGTTTAAGTCACAGTCCCTGGATTAAAATCCCTCTAGGACTTAGTACCTTTTGACTTTGTACAAGATACCTCACCCTTCAGGGGCCTCAGTTCCCTCATCTGTAAAAGAAAGTGGTCAAACGTGTTGTCTTCTAGGTCTCTTTCAAGTCTAACTTTACTAATTTCCTCCCAAACTATTATATACATTATATTATTTGTAACATCTCCTTTTGGATTAATTTCATCATGGCACTCTGTCATTACACTATGATCTCATATCATGACCTTCTATACATTCTATGTTTCAGCTAAACCAGCCTACTCACTTGCCTTTCACCCCAAATATACCTTGTGTTTTCTTGTCTCATTTTGCTCATGTTGCTCCCTATGCCTCAATGTTCTTGATCTTCCTCTTGATCACTTGAATTCCCACTTATCCTCTAAAGCCCGGTTCAAATTCCCTTCCAGGAAGCTTTTCCTGATTTTCTGTTATTGATCATAACTCTTCACTTTTGGATTTCATGGGATAATTTTGTTTTTCACTTTCCCTAGTAAAGTTATCATTTAATATTATGCATTAGAGTTCTCTCTGTAGGTAATCTATCATAATCCTCCATGGATGATAACTACCATGAGGACAAAGACCTTGGTTTGTCTACATTTTCTATGTCCTCTAGAGACTAGTAGCATGAGTTCTTTTCACAAAAGGCACTTACCAAACATTTGGAAAATTGAAATGAATGTCAGGAACCATGGGGGAATAGGGGTTCCCATGGCCCCATAAAGCAAGGACAACTAAGGCAGAAATCAAATGATTTGCTTGAAGTCAGGCAGGAAAGGAGCTTTATTCCCTGACATTTAATTATAGACCTAGAGTTGGAAGGGGTCTTGTAGGTTATCTAATCTTCTTCCCTTCCTCTGCCTCCACACTAATTTTACAGATGAAGAAACTGAGGTCCAGTGGGAAGTGACTTGTACAAGGTCATATAGGTGGTAAGTGCCAGTGGCTGAAATTTAAACCAGTTCCTTTGACCACAGGGCCAATGGTCTTTCCACTGTACCATAACTCTAAAATTACAGGCAATGGTTCAATGCAATGTGTACTTAAAAAAATAAATTTTTTTTTGGTAAACAATTTGAATTTTTGGTGAACTTTGAAATGTGAAAATAAATCATTCCTAAGATTATAGGACCATAGAGTTGGAAAGGACCCTAGCAATTGTAGAGTTGAATTCCCTCATTTTGTGTATATATATACACACATATATATATATAAAATGAAAGGCAAAAAAGTGAAATGATTTCAACAGTATCATGGATGTAGGGAAGGAAACGTAGAGTAGTCTAGCAAGTGATTCAACCTTCTCATCTTACAGATGAGGGATGGGAGCCCAGAAAATGAAGTGACTATGTCCAGTGCTTAGCAAATAGTAAGTGTTTAATAAATGCTTATTATTTGATTAATTACCTAAGGTCACACAAGTAGCAACTAGAAGAGACAATGATTTAAACTCGGGTCTTTTGACACCAAATCCTCTTTTCACTGTCCCACAGTGTCTCCATGCCACACAGCTAGTAAATGGAGCCAGATCCACTCTTCCAATACCCCACGTTGATTCACTGTCCTACACCTTCCTACACTAAGCCTGTCTATAACATTATTTGCTATTAAGAAGAATCATTTCAAGGCTCTATTCAGAAAAGTTTAATTCTTGAAGTGCCTAAAAAGACCCCATTATATGGTGGTCTCACCCATTAAGACATCTATAGAACAAGGACCTATGGATAGGGTCCAAAAGAGGATCTAGGGTAATAATATTTGGAAGTCTTATCTTACCAACATAATTCTGGTCATAGGAGCAGAAAGAAACTGCTTCTAAAACAGAAGAAGCAGATGTATTCATTTCTGAAATAACAGCATCTAATTGAAAAAACAATGTTGAGAAATTCTGAACACACTGTATGTTCCTCCCATTTACTTCTTAAACAAAGAATAAGGGAAAAGTCAGGGGGCAAGTAGAGTACAGGTCAGTCTAGTTCTTCTCTCTCTGTCATTGTTTTGTCGCTCCTCTCGAAATATAGTCAAATGAAGACTGCTAACACTATGATGGAAAGTGATGGAAACACATTCCAGTTGCTTATCACACAATCGGTCCATTCTATAAACAAAAAAAGCCTGAGATTCATGTCGGCATTTGCATAGTGACTTCAAGCTTCATAGTGGCCCACTTCCCACCCTTTGCACCCACACACAGAAAGAAAGAGAAACATGGCAAGACCATTGATTCATGCTCAGTGATCACTACAAAGAGATCCAGTTCTCAGGCTCTTATGTGGTTAGTCTGTCTATGCTGTTCTCAAGTTTGCAAACATTTTACTCATCTTCAGTGCTTATGAAAAATATAATATCCCACCAATAAATGAAAAAGATGACTCAAAAATTTGAAAGTGAAAGAGCCAATATAATCAGGATACTGAAAAAAAGACCTAAAGAGTTTAATTGAATAAGATGGAAGAATTAGAATGTATGGGTTTTTTTCCCCCGTGTGCTAATTTTCTCCACTTCTCCAATTTGTTTTATTCTATGTATATTTTTTTACCAGAGGTCTCTGGACTCAGGCACCAAAAATAAAAATACATAATAAATTTCAGTATTTAAACAACAGGAAGCAGTTTAATGCTGTTCTTACTCAACAGGATGCCTTAATTAATCAGTGAAATCAGAGTGGTCAGTTTTAGTATCTGGTTCTCATGCCTTAGAACAATAAAATTGATCACTGTATTCATAACATTAAGGGAGTATGTTTGTATTGCCACAAATATACAAGAGAAGAGGAAAGCATTTTTTGAACAACATGCCCCCATTCTACGAAGAGAAAGAGGTAGTAAATAGCAGCAATAAAAGATGAATTAAATCTCCTAAGGTCTACTAATTGGTATTCATCTAGATTCTAGACAGTCTGAAACCTCAGCTTGTAGACCAAGGGTCATACATGACTCTTCTGTTTTTTTTATCTGGCTCTTCAAGCAGGTAGACCTTTTGAAATACAACATTATACTATATTGATGTTTGTAATGTTAGTTCCTATGAAAGAATAACAATTCCACTAATAATCAAAGAGATGAAAGTTAAAGCAATTTTGAGGTACCCCTTTGCCCCTGTAAAACTGATAAAAATAATAGAAGTCCCCAAACTCAATGCTGACAGAGTTGCAGACAACCAAGTACACTTACCCATTGCTGGCAGAACTGAAACCTAGCATAATATTTCTGGAAACTCTCTGGCAGCACATAGTAAAAATTGCAAACAATTATTCATACCTTTTAATCTCACGATTTGTTTGTTGAGGCTATATCCTGGTAGTGTCGTTGTCGTTTTTTTAAAACTGCATGTTGAAATAGTTTTATGGTAATGGTCAGTAACATTTACACAGCACTCTAAAGTTTACAAAGTGCATGAATTTGTTATCTTATTTTATCCTCACATCAGCCCTGTAAGACAGATGCTATTATCATCCCTGTTTCACAATCAAGGAAACTGAAACAAGCTGGAAGTTTAGTGACTTGTTTAGAGTTACACATCTAATAAGAATCTGATTCTGGATTTGAACTCAGATCTTCCTGATTCCAACATCTGAATGCCCATGTGCTACTTTATGGGACAAAAATGTCTCTAAAGAAAAAAAGAGAATGCGAGGAGCACCTGAAGTAGACCAAGTACATGTGGAGGAAATCCATTTTGGGAAGGGGGCAGTCTACACAATTTTGAGGGCTTGAAGATCAATTATATCATGATCTCTGACAGAAGGAAGGATAACAAATGCCTAGAAAGATTCATGGCTTTTATTATAATAATAAAAAAGATGACTTGAGAAAATGCCAATTAGTTTCCTTTCATGTGTCTACAAAATTTTTATGAGAATTATCTACATACAAATCAAGAACATCCTTGATAAAAGTATGAGAATGGAACAGCTAGGCTTTTACAAATGCTATTCTACAGCAGATTAAAATTTTAAAGTCACTTAATTGACCAGAAGGTACATGTACTATAACGTCCATTGTACTTATTGTTTGTTGACTATTATTATTTTTGATTCAGTAGAGCAAGGAAGCTCTTTAAAGGTTCCCTTTCAACAGGAGGTACTTCCTTCCTTGTACATATATCAAAAGTATAAAAGATTCCTCAAAAGGTGTAACAAGAGAAGCAACTATTTTAGAGAATCTTCTGATTATTAATATCAAGTGATGCATGATGCTCAGAAATATAAGTTCAACAATGGTATTTTCTATTGTCATGGAAGGTATTCAGCAGAGTTCAAATGGAAGAGGTTTTCCATATATAAGGGGTTTTTTTTCCCCTGGCATCAAAAACTTATTCTTTTAAAAATATTTTTATAACTGTATTTCAATCTAATTGGTTTCTTTATAATCATATATATTTTATTTTATTCATTTAAAAACATTATTTTTATTACTTGTATTTCAATCTAATTGGTTTCTTTATAATCACATATATTTTATTCATTTAAAAACATTATTTTATCTAGGGGCTTCATCAGAATGATAAAAGGGTCTATGACACAAAGAATGTTAAAGACCCTTCTATAGAAAGTGAAGTCCTCCAGCTGCTCATTTATAGGTGACATGGTACTCATTTCATCTGACCACACCTTATTACATAACCCCCTAAGAATCATTTTCTAAAGGGTTCAAACTCAAAGAAATTCACAAAGGAAAAAAATTCAACCAGTGAAGAATACTTGTTTAAATATGATAAACAATCATACATCATATATCAATCAGTACACATATGACAGCTCTCTGGGAAGATTTAGATTGACTGTCTTGCAAGGGCCTCTCTATCATTTGAGACTTACCAGTTGGGAAAATGAAAGCTAATACAAAATCAGAATGGAAGGTCAGAGTTTTCTGCAAAATGGGCATTTTAAAAAGAACTTTCTCCTGAGGAGAAGAAACACATAAAAAGAGGACATGGTGATGGAGGGAAGTGGCCTTTCCTTCCCTTAGAATGTGAGTGGGACAAGGATGATGACAACAGTGCCTTCCCTCCATCAATGATTGCTCTGGTAACTGGATTGTTGAGAAATATATATAGACACACACACACATAAATAGATATAGATAGAGATATTTAGAGCAGAATTTGTAGTAACTGGAAGTCCCAAAGTACTTGTCTCCTCCTGCTGTATTACCTTAGTTGGTTTCAATTGGCATTTGGTTTCTAAGACTTCTTTTATTTTGCTAGAGACCACATCTGACTGATCTAATCTTATTTCTCACAAACAGCTGTGGTTGACCCTGTTTCTTGCATTTCCTTGTGTCTCTTTGTTCATGGCATGAGGGCATGAGATAGCTCCAGGAGCCACATGAGAAAAAGTGACCTTTCCTAGCCCTAGGCTGGCTTCCCAATCCCCTTCCCTCCCCAGCCCATTGTTAGTTCTCTCTAACTGGGGGCATAATTACCAGTGACTAATGTGTTTCATAATTATACCCCCAAGGGTGGAATTCCTACAAACTTGAACTTTTCCATCTGCCCCATCAGGCTTAAACCTTCAGCAATAACACCTACTGTTATACACATATCATGAACAGAAACCCTAGAAAGACAACGAACTGGGATCAGAATTGAATAGGAGGAGAATTAATTACTTTTAATAATAAGAATAATAATGCACAATACTTTTAATAATACTAATAACAATAATGTAAATAATTTCATGAAAGCATAATAATAAATGATGTTTAAAAATAATAATATTCTAGGTATTGTGCTAAGCACTTTACAATTATTACAACCCCTGGGAGACACATGCCATTGTTATACCTATTTTACAATTAAGAAAACTGAGGCAGAGGTTAAGTGATTACCCCAGAGTCATGCTAGCAAGTGCTTGTGGGCAGATTTTGATTTTTTTTTGTTTTGGGGTTTTTGGAGGGGGAAAGGTAGGGCAATTGGGGTTAAGTGAGTTTCCCAAGGTCACATGGCTAGTAAGTGTTAAGTGTCTGAGGCTGGATTTGAATTCAGGTCCTCCTGACTCCAGGGCCAGTGCTCTATTCACTGTGCCACCTAGCCACCCCCTGAGGCCACGTTTGGATGCAAGTCTTTCTGACTTCAGGCCTGACAATCTATTCACTGTACCAAGTAAAAGTCTATCAAATAGTACTAATAGATTTCTGTTTGTACACCAAGCTAGGGACTAGATCCATTATAATAATAATAATAGCTAGTATTTATATAGCACTTTAAGGTTTACAAAGTGCTTTAATAAATATGATCCCATTTTATTCTCACAATAAGCCTGGGATATTATTATCTTCATTTTATAGATGAAGAAACCAAGGCAAACATAGTCTTGCCTGGGTCACCTACTCAGCAAGATTCTGAGGCAGGATTTGAACTCAAGTCCTCCTCATTCCAGGCCCAGCTTTCTATCCACTATTCCACCTAGCTATATTTCTGAAGAGTTAAAGTCTGTTGTCACCCAAAGCTGATAATGAAGAGGGCTGATACCTAGATAGATACATAGTGAGCATAAATTGGCTGCAATATATTGCCAGTGAAAAATTGTGCAGGCCATCTCTCTTCCATATATGTAAGGTGGGTCTCTATGGGTATGAAACATTGCAGATAGGTCAGGATCAGTTGTTGTGCTGATTGTTTTATAGAATTGATTTTTCCTCTCTTTTTGTTTGGTACAAGGAATTACTTGCTGGATAGGAGAGGGAGATAGAATATACTTAGAAAAAAGGTGACGTAAAAACAAAAGATACCACTATACACAGACAAATATATATACATCTATATATGTATCTATCTAAGAATAATTGCTCAAGATAAGGGGCATAAAACATCATTAGAGTTATATAATAGGAAGGAAGTATCCCAGGTATGTAGGAAGAGAAAGCCTAAGTTATGGACAGTCCAAGTAGTTCAATGACTTATACAAAATGTCAATAGATCTAGCAAAAACCCCCCAAAATGCTGAGCAGACTGTGGGTCACTTATGGGGAAACATAGACAAATGTGGATGAAATTGTGGATGAGTTTCAACCTGGAGGGAATACTTAAACTGATAAGGCCACATATCCATTGAAGTATCAAAGTAGATGTAAAGGAATATACTTCAGATCAGAAATAGCTGGGTTCAAATGTAAATTGTGAGAATGGCTATACAACAATTTTCATGAAAACATCTGTGAGCTTTTGTATATTGTAAGCTCAAAGACTAAAAAGTACATAGTATGGCTCATAAAGCTAATGTGATCTGGGTCTATATTAAAGGAACGATATCATATCTAGGACAAGGAATATGAGAGTTCCACTGTACTCTACCCTGGTGAGATAACATCTGGAGTTTTCAATGATGAATTTTAAAAAGGATCTCCACAAGCTCACAATATACAGAGAAGGGCAATCAGAATGGTAATATGTTTGGGCACCATGTCAGGACATTTGAAGAAACTAGGGATATCTTTTTTTGTATAAAAATATACTTGGGTATAGTGGACAGAGGACTGAGTCAGGATAGACTGACTGAGAGTCAGGAAGATGAATTCAAGTTTTGCCTCTGCCATATGTTGGCTGTATGACAATGGGCAAGTCATTTAATGGCTCAATACTCCATGAAACTTTTAAGATTATAAGTTATAGATGAGTTGTAAATCTGCATATGAGAAGAGGAAGTCTCTATAATCAGACAGACTTCCCTTACAGCAGGATTGGAAGAAGAACAAAAGGGAAGGGAGGAAGAAAGGAAGGAAAAAATAACAAGAGAGAGAAAGGAAGAAAGGAAGGAAAAGAAGGAAGGAAGAAATCTGCCATAGATAAAATATGGACAAGGATCACGTTACATAGGAGAAGTCTCAGTAGAGTTTTTCCACCCAAACACCTAATGCTTTACTTTACACATCCCTAATGCACTTAGGCATCATTATATTGGTTATATCATTTGTTCTTGCCTTCTACTGGACTGTATATTCTGTGAAGACAAGGAATATGTTTTATCTCAACTTTACATTTTCCCCAGTTACTAACACAGTGCTTAGCACACAGTAGACATTTCATGAATGTTAGTTAAATTAATGTATGACTAGAGGGAGCATCTACATTGATAAAAATCAAAGATCTATGAAAAAATTTAAGCACTTAAAGTCAACTTGACTATTCTTCATCTAAAGAGTGTTAAATCTTCATCAAAATAACTAGTTGGACTGTGGAAAATGTATGGACCAAGGAAGTCTGTTTTTTTTTGTAATCATATTACTGGATTTTCCAGATCTCTCCAAGTCAGAGATTATGAGTTGATTTGTAGGCACCATGGATCATATGTTGGGGAGCTATTCTTTTTTCTGTCTTCTTGCCTTTCTGTTATTCTTTACCCACAAAGTGTAGGGTGAAGGTTTGTCAATATAAATGAAAGAGATTTCCTCTGAGCTGAAAAAAAGGTCTTCTGACATCTTAGAAGCTTTTCTTTGCTTTGCCAATCTGAAGTATTTACTGATTCTGACTTATCACTATCAGGTGGTCATTCCATTTTTGTAATAATTTTGTCTTTGGCAAAGAACATGTTCTGCCTGTAGCAAGCCATGGAGAGATCCATTCAAAACATAAAATTATTCATGCATTGTGTGGTATTTGGAAATAAATCATACATTTGTTATGATGTAAACACATTTCAAAAGGAAGACTATATAAAGCCCCAATTACTCTTTTTTTAATTGACATTTTTTTGAGGGAAAACATTTCCACTCAAATAAAATGAAAATATAAAACCTTTGAATTTATATAGTATTTTTCTGTGGAAATGAATAGAATATTAACTCTTTATTTCCACTTTATAAAAATTCACAAAATATTTTCTGGAGTGATATACATTCAAATCCATAATGTACATGACTTCAGTTTTGCATTTCTGAAATAATGCATGTAATACTGCCATTTTATTTCATTACTTTCTATTAATTTTTTGGAAAAAAAATTCCAAGTCTGTAACATAAAATTGACTAGTATTGGGGAGAGGTATAATAATAGATGACTTCTAATGTTCCTACAATTTCTCTGTTTATAATTTTATGATGAAGTAGAAAAAGATACATGCATCTGGCCCCATTTTATAGAAGGAGAAACTGAGCAACACAAGGAAGTTCAGTGACTGGCCCTCACACAGCAGTCAGTGGAGGAAATAAAAAAGGCTATAATAATCTTCCTTGCTTTTAATTTGCATTCAAATTTTTCAATGGTAAAGAACTTTAAGTGGCAAAAAATGTAGAAAGATGAAATCTCATGTGCACCCGGTGATATGACATTTCATATTCTTTGAGGATGGCACCTAATAATAATCACTGGTAGAAGAGTAAAAATGGTGTAAGGCACCTGGAAACAATGTGGGTACCCATAGAATGTAAAATGGACGAATTAACTGTGGCATATTTAGGTGATGAAATATTGCTGGACAGTTTGAAATCATGAACATGAGGTATTCAAAACAACATAAGGAAATGTGTTATGAACTGATACAAAGTTTAAAAAAAGTAGGCTGAGAAGAACTCTATCTATGTGTATATATATATATATAAATATATATATATACATATGATTGAAAATAACAATATAACTGAAAAGATACAGAAAAGGAAGTTGAATTGGATTTGGACCTGGAGACATATCCTATCTCTGCTACTTACATGTGTGACACAATCCCTCTGGGCTTGTTTCCCCATCTGTAAAATGAAAAGATTGGTCTAGATGACTTCTAAAGTCCCTTTGAGTTATAAATATGTGATGCTGAAACTATTTTGGTTGTTTTTTTAAGCTATTTTATTTCTTCATAACAGGGCATGATTTAATTCCAGTAAGGAGGGAGGGAGCATGTTCAGAAATGACTGTAATGCAAAACATAAACCTAAAATGATGGCAATAAAACTCGATTAAATCAAATTCTAGCTTCAGTCAGAATGATATTATGTCACCTCTCCTTTGTAAAAATTTTATTTAATGATTTCTTTCTTTCTAAAATGTGGAGCAAAGTTCTTAAAGTTTGACTAATAAGATAAAAGTAATGTGCCACAAGTAGAGAGTACAACACTAATTCTGCAAGGTTAAAAGGTGTAATTGTATCAAGTTAAACTCATTCCAGTCACAACCTCAGTCTTTTCTTCTTTTGGCTTCTCTCTAGTTTCATTTTAATCCCTCCTAAAATTACTGGGCCATTTTAATTTTCATTTTACAAATGATCTTCAGTGAATTCCCCATGGATATTTTTTCCATAAACAATTAATTTTAATCTTTCTCTTTGGGCATCCACCTGAGATTTATCAGCTCTTTGCTTGATGGGAAGAGATTTCAAATATTTATTAAGAAAAATGAAAAGCAGGAGAAGCTATCTCCTCCCCTGAGTTTTTCTCAGTGATGCTTAATGCCTTTTTTACCTTTAAGAAAAATTTACCAAACAGATAGATACAACTCATGGCCTGAGACTCTAAAAGGGAATTAGGCGTGAAATGAAATTGATGTCTTAAAAGTGGAAACTATGACTATCTGATCATGAATAATCCCAGTGAGGAGGGGAAAAGGGTTACATAGAAAGAAGTGCATGAAACTGTATAGGCAGTTTCTCTGCAAGTTTAATTTTAAAGACATGGATCTTAGGGTAATGGCTGATGCCCCAGTCTGTGGAGTACGTGCAATTATTTTGCCTGCTTCAGACCTCAGTGGACACTTAGTGAGTCTATTTCTAGGGCATGAATAATGAAAGTCTCCTTACCTTGCTTCAGACCATGTTCTTGTGTCCTCTAACTGTTTTCTGTCAGCTTACTGTATGGTGACAGCAAAAAGCCAATTGACTGCTGAGCCAGAACTAAAGATACATGCAAAAGGTTTGATTGCACAATCTCTAGCTCTCAATCCTCCAGCTTCCCTCTGGATAAGGGAGTCTGCAGCTCTGTTTCCTCACTTCTACCACCTTTGAAAGCATGGTGCCTTTGTTTCTTTTGCTTCTGGTATTTATTCTTTCCCAATCTTAACATAATGAATATCAAGAGATGAAACAAACCAAGTTATGACCTTGTGGGCTCTGAAAAATCAGAAGAATTATTAGGAGTATAGCTACGGAGATAGAAACATAGTCTGCTGAAAGCCACAGTAGCTGAGTCTGGTAAGGAGCCAGAGCTGAGAAAAAACCTCTTTGACCCAGGCCAACTCTGACTTGACCCTGCAGTAGAGACACCATGCCCTGAAAGCGAGGAATCAACTTATCCACTGGCCATACTACACCCAGAAGTAAATTTGGCTGGGATATAAAGTAAAAGAAATAAGTTATTAAAGTCAGGAAATGCACCTGTTGTCAGGCTGGTGATGGAATAATAGAATTTTTATACAAAACAATTTAAATTTGAGAACATTCTCTCCAGTGACCAATGATATGGGAAAAGGTGGGGGTGTGCCACCCATTGTTTTTTGTACTTTGATCCTTGCTATACCTTTTCATTAAATATCACTTTGTAAGAGTTAATTGATGTCTACTAGCAAATTGATATTGGAGAGATGTTAGTGGATTAATCAATATTGGATGGAAGTTCATGAGTGATGAGCCTCAACTCCTCAGAGTTACCCCTTGAACCCAAAGGGAAAAAGTAGAAAGTCATCCTGTGGGAATCTGGACTGTCAATGCTAGTGAGAATATAGGGAAAGCTTCCCTAGAGTGGCAGGCTACAACAGTATCAGAGACTAGATTTGGAAGAGACATTAGAGGTCATCTTTAAAAAGACCTTAATTTTACAAATGAAAAAAAAACTAATATAGAGATAGAAAGACTTTCCCAAGGTCACATTGCTAGTAAATGGCAGAGTAAATATCTGAAGTCAGCCTCCCAGCCTCTAAAACCCTTTCTTTGGTGTCACTCTGGAGAAGCATAATAAAAACAAATGAGAAAAACCAGTACGAACAATTTCAGGAAGGCTAAAGACCAGAATCAGCTAAGGTGGGTAAAAAATGCTAAGGACAACAAGAGAGGTTTTCTCAGCTATGTTTGGAGTGAGATGAATCAGGAAGGATTAAGCCCACTGTTTGGGGTTAAGGTAATATTAACAGATAATAGAAAGAAAACAAGTCTTCAGTTACTATTTTGCTTTCATCTTCTTCCTTAAGAGCCAAGATCTTTGAACTAGGAAAACAGATTATAAGGTGGAAGGGACTTAGATATCATGTAATCTAGCCCTATTATTTTATAAACAAAGAAAATGAATCTCAGAGAGTTTATGTGAATTATCCTGATGAGGGAGTTCAGACTCAAATAAATTAAGTGAATTCCCTTTGTTCACATAGCTAGTAAGTGTCAGAGGCAAGATTCAAATCCAATTCTCTCCTGACTCTAAGTCTAGCATTCTTTCCTCTATACTCAGGCAAATATTTAACAACCAACTCCCTTTAAAACAAAATAAACATTGCCACCAATAACAAAGTACCCAAGACACATTTTTCAGTTTGCTTTGAATTTTCTCTATCACTTCTTAAGTCTAGACAATCAATAAAACAACAATTCAAGACGTTGTAATATTTGTCAATTTCTGAGGTATAAATGATCACACTGAAAAATTTAACATTGGCCCTTATGAGTTGGTATGACTGGCTCCAGTATGTGTAGGATTTCAAATATTACATCAATGTTTAATTTTATTTAATCTTCTATTGCTTTAAAGCTTGGAGAAATAGGGTCAGAATATAGTTCAATAAAGGGATAAACTTTTTAACAATTAGCTATCCAACCATGAAATTGGCTAGATAGTGAGTTCTCTTTTACAGGAAATGTTCAACTAGGCACAGTAGAAGTTATTCCTGAATTGGGCAGGAGACTAGTGACCTCAAGGATCATTTCCAACACTAAGGTAACTATTTTTGTAAGAGTTGTTTCTCCTATTTTTTTATTGCTAAAACTCACAGTTTTTGATCCATTATCACATGGGCATGGCATATGGAAAAGGAATCTTATGATCACATCAGAAATCCACAGGTAGAATTGGAGAAAGACAGATAATTGCCAAACCTAAGGATTGCTGAAAGCAGCTCCTTCACATTGGCTACAAGTTAGGCTTGATGTTGAAATATAAGAAAAGTTTATCATGGACCAAGTTCCTGTGAATTTACTTTAGGTTTTCTTTTGAGTTAAAGGAATTTTCCTGTTTTTCTTTACTATCTTTCCCTTTTCATCATTCTTTTTTTTTTATATCTGGGTCTTAAAATGAAATGGAAATAGACAAGGGCTCCTTGGTTTCCATGCTAGTCAATGAGCCAACAACCAATAATAGGAAACTGAGCTGAATATAAAACATACCAGCCCCCAAGAGAAGGTAGCTGATCTGAGAGATTATGTCTAACATAAATTGTGGGCTTAATCCAATGGCACTTGATTAAAATTATTATCCCACCCCAACCCCTCTTTAAGATTTTCTGCTTCTGAAACATGGAAAACAAAAAATGACTATGCTGTACTAGGCACCAAGTCACTTTATTAAATTGACATGCTTTTCTGTAGCATATTTCTCTCTTTTCCATCCTGCACATAATTGTGGTTTGTGGAAGATTCTGAGAGAAGTATTCTGGGAGCATTCATGGATAATAAAAAGATACAATTATTGACCATATTTCTTTACTTCTCCTCTCCCTGCTCCCATATCCCCACAAAGGCTGGTGGTAAATGGTTGTATCTATCTTCACTTAAAACAATCAAACAAAATACCCCCACCCCAATCCCAATCCTACAGGCCAGTGTAGAAGGTTTGCTGCGGATAGAGGATCAGAACACCACAGACCACGGGAATGTGACATTTGAGTCTGTGGTTGCCCATGTTCAGTAACTCTGAGAGAAGTCAAGGGAAAGGATTTCAAGAGTGGCTGATGAAGGTTACTTTGTAGTAGTGTCAGGCACCAAAGGAGGACCTTGATGAAGTAACTGGAACTTAGACTGGGAGGCATCTTATGGATCTCAGATTGGGTGCTTTTGAGGAGTTACTAAAGCAATAGACATTCAGAGAAGGGAGGGAGAAACTGCAGTCAAAATAGTTGAGAGGATTATTAGAGGAGATATTGAACTGTATCATGAAATAACTGTAAGAAAGAGATTTGGAATGATTTAAAAAGCTTATTATTCTAACACTTTAAGATACTGTTGGGCACAGAGGGCTGGGAAACTGTACTCACTCCTTCTCCCCAAGAAGCCCTTTTGCTCTGGAGACATCTACACTGGTCCAGGACAGGTCAAGACCTTGGAGAAGTCTGGATTCTAATAAGCAGGGAGCTAGACTTCTTTTTTCATATTTTTTGATCAATCAAACCTCCAACCCAGCATCCAAGGAATGCAGTATTAAAAGCTTCAGTTTCAGCTCATGTCTAAGCTTCCCCAACGTGGAGAGTAAAAGATATTCAATATGCAATATGAACCAGGTGTTATCACGTATAAGAGGCAGCTAGGCTTAAAGTGAGGAAAACTTGAGTTCCAAATTCAGTCTTAGATACTTACTAACTGTGTGACTGGGCAAATCACTTAACTTCTTTCTGCTTCAATTTCCTGTTCTATAAAATGGGCATAGTTATAGTACCTATTTCTTATGAGAACAAAATGAGATATTTGTAAAGCACTTTGCCAACTTTAAAGGCCTTTATAAATGCTATTATTATTATTAATAGTAGTAGTAGTGGTGGTAGTAGAAATAGCAGCAGCATCAGTAGTATGGGACAGCTATGAATATATTGCTCACAAAAGCAATGCTGAAACATCAAAGACACTCACAAACATGCATTTACAGAACAACTTACAACAGAATTTAATACTATAACATAACTACTATTGCACTTTCACAAGAAGCTGATATTTAAAAACATAAAGCAATTTGTAGGATCACTACTTAGACAGTGTTTATTTCACCTCAACTTTGCATCCTTGTCTCTCAAAGTTATTGTCTTCTGGCAATCGAGGCCAGGGTCTCAAATTCCTCCTCTCATCTGTAGTGCTCTTCTCTAAGAAAAATGCTTTTCTTGAATCCAGGGGGCATCCCTTAAGGGGGCGATGACTCCTAGATTTCCTGAACTAATGGGGTAACTTCCAAACTTGCACATGGCTACCTAAAGAATAATGTTTGATTACCCATGCAGGAAATGAAACACAAAGTAGAAAAGTGTCTAAGGGCCCAAGCACAAGCTCTCCTAGTTCAGTCAATGTACTGTTTGGGATGGAACATTCCTACTTTCCCTGCAAAGTAAGTCTAGAGGCAGAGTACTACTTGCCACACAGGAAAGGTGAAACAAGAGAACAAGCAATAAGCTATCTCTTCTTTTTTAGGTAGTTCAGCACCCCTCTTTCTGCTACCATCACAGAGCTGGGAAAGACCAAAAGACCACCCATGGTTTGCTGCACTATACCAAAGACCAACTCCTTTTGGTGTCATCACCACAAAAAGAAATAAATTAGGCAACTATCATCTTGGGTGCACCCAGTTATATGCCTGGTCATCAGGAGGGCAATTTTGCATATGTACTATTCGAACCCTAGGTAGACAATCAATTCCAAAGTTTTGGTGATTAAGTAAATAGTAACAGGTGCATGTTTGGTATGATGACTTACTTGTTTTTAAAAGGTGCTTAACAAATATCTGTTGAATTTAAATTAATCAACATTCTTTGTGAGTCTCATTTGCCTCATTTATAAAATTAAGGGGTTGGACTAAATAAAGTCCATCCTAACTCTAAATCCTATTACTTTGGCAGTCTTCCAGCCTAGTACATTCATTTTTTCAAAGGAAGAAATGGAGGTCTAAAGAATTAATAAACCGGTCAATTAACAACCATTTATGAAGTATTTGCTACGTGCTAGATTCTCTGCTAGATAGTGGAGATGCAAAGACAAAAGCCAAAACAGTCTTTACCCTCAAGATAGTATTCTAAGGAAAGGGGTAAGGGGGAATGCATGACATTACATATATAAGTAAATACATAATGTGTTAATGTCCAGAGGATGCTAACTGCTAGGGAAAGGTATCAGGAAATGTCTAAAATAAGATGTGCCTCTTGAATTGGGCTTTGAAGAGAGCTAGGCAGTCTTAGAGACAGAGGAGGGATGGGAGTGTAATCTAGCAATATTTGTATGTGGATTGTGTGCATCTATCTATCTATCTGTTGATCTATTGATTATCTATTGATCTATCTATAACTATCTATCTACACATATATGCAACTTATGTATATAATGACTATATTTGTATTTTGTCTTTATGTTTATGCTAAGTATGTATGTATGAATGTATGCAGGTGCATATATATGTATAGAAATGCTCATGTATATATTTACTGTCTCTCCCATTACAACGTAAAGCCCTTGCTAATAGGGATTATTTCATTATTTGTACTCATATCCTCTGCACAGTTGCCAGCACATAGTAGGTGTATGTATAATATGTGTGTATATATGTACATATACACGCACATATGAAATATCTGTTCTCTTCCATCTTTTCCTACACCGTTGAGCAATGAAAGAACAGATAATCTACCTTGGGGAAAACATCAGTGCCTCTACTTCAGTCCTCCCAATTTTAACCCCCAAATAACTAAGAATCTTTGGGCTTATTTGGTCGCTGGTTAAGGAAATATCTTCTTGCCTCTTCTGTTAAATTAACCTAGTTTAAATTTTGAGAAAAAGCTTATCTGTAAACTCTAGCATTTATTCAAAATAAATAAATGAATAGAGAGTAGATTTCCTGCTAATTGTGTCATCAATGAATTTCTTGTATATTCATTGTATACATGTGTATTTTACTACTTGTATTATTTTTTGTCAGGAAATAATGCTTTAGCATAAGGAAATTTATATTTGTACATATATACATATGCGTACATATAATTATTCATGCTTATTTTTATTCTGTTTTTGTTGCTGTTTTTGAGGGGAGAAGGCAGGGCAATTGGGGTTAAGTGACTTGCCCAAGGTCACACAGCTAGCAAATGTGTCAAGAGTCTGAGGCCAGATTTGAGCTCAGGTCCTCCTGACTCCAGGGTCAGTGCTCTATTCACTGTGTCACCTAGCTGCCCCCTATTTATACTTATTTTTATTAAAATTACTCATTGGTCTCTTTTTTTTTAATCAAGGCTAGGTGATCTCTGGTCATCCTCATTGTTTATAAAAGCAATCAAATCATAAATATCAACACATCATAAGACCCTTCTATGCCATCTATGGCCTAGGGGTCTCTTCATAGACATATATCCAAGAGCTGTGACAACAAAGAATGACTAGAGATAAATTTTAAATTTGTCCTCTGATCCCTGAGCCCCCAATATATAAACATCCCATATTACTACTAATAGACATTGAATTTTAGAATCAATGGACTCATATAATGCTAGCATTAGAAAGGACTTTACAGATCATCTAATCCAAGCTCTTTTTGAGAGGAGGGAATGAAGGCCAATGATTTGCCCAATATTACAGAGCTAATTAGTGATAGTTCTAGAATTTGATACTTTGAAGGGACCTCAGTGGCCATTTAGTACATTGCATACACAGAACTGAAAAAAAATTCTTTCTTTCTGGAGGGGGTAGCTAGGTGGTGCAGTGGAGAGAGTTCTGGCTGTGGAGTCAGGAGAACCTGAGTTAAAATCCACCCTCAGACACTTACTAGTTATGTGACCCTGGGTGAGTCACTTACCCCTATTTGCCTCAGTGTTCTTGTCTGGAGAAGGAAATAACAAACTATTCCAGTATCTCTGCCAAGAAAACCCCAAACGGGGTCACAAAGTGTTGACATTACTAATTGACTAAACACCATCACCAACAACCTTTCCCATGATACCATAATCTCAGTGCAGTACAATGGCAAAAGTGTTGACTTTGGAGTCATGTGACTTGGGATAGTTTTCCAACTTTACTATCTATGCACACGCATAGGTCACAGTAACATGACTTTTGGCATGATTGGGATTGTGAAGAGTTGTAATGACAACCACACTGACATAACCAGGATGGCTGCTGGCACAGGTTCTTAGATCTGCTTTACTAGGAAAGATAGCTGTTTAAGGGGTCAAAAGTCTTTTTTAATTACATTCACTAGTTCAGGGGAAAAATCAGCACCCTGAACTTCAGAGAAAACACAAGCAGAGAAATAAAGACCAATAGACCAATGACTGCCTGAATCAGCTATACACTTTACATATATTCCTGGATCAAGAGAGCTTTTACATTTGAGCAGTCAGGGAACTCTGAATATATGACCACTCAGAATCTCAACCAGAGAATCACAAGATTCTTCTCATAAGTGAGCCCCCAAAGCAAAATACGAACTCACAATATATATACACTTCTCAGAGCCAGAAGGCATCACAACCCTGTTGACTCAGTGCTTAATTAGAAATTAGCAAAAGGTATGAAAGCCTTCCTACAAGAAAGCCTTCCCTAAGCAAGTTTCCCTTAATGGGCTCCACATGAGACCTATTCATGGGTGGGGAAGATCTTAAATCCCATTAACACTATAGGAGTTACAATCTAATGGAGTATATAAGACACATATGCAATTGTTTATTAATAGCATCATATTTTTACATAAAGGATAGCATATGAAATTATTTACAAACTTTATTTTACTTATTTTGAATGTTTTTATGATCACAGAATTATGAGTTTTTATCTGGAAGGTAAAATTAGAGGTCATTAAGTTAAACCATCTTCATCTTACAGGTGAAGATACCGAGGCCTAGACAGGTTAAATGACAAAGTCATAGAGTCATATACTCAGATCAAAAGGGAGATTTGAGGCCATCCCTGTCAACTTGCCAAAGCAAAAGTCCATTTGGGAGGCAGGATTTGAACCCCTATCTTACTGACTCCAAGCTTTGTGTCCTATTGACTATGCCATGCTGTATGAAGAGCTGTGTTTCATCACTGGATGGCACGTATCTCTGATTACATCACAATTTTAAATCAAGTGGAACCTCCCACACATATACATATAAATACATACATACTTACATACATATATATGTATAATGCACTTGAAGTACATAAATCCAAGTACAATTCTTTCCTATATTACCTCTCAATTAAGGCTAAAAGAAGTTAGATGAATTGCCCAGGTTCATACACCTAATAAGTGACTCCCAGTGAAAGATCATGTTGTAAGTTATTCTATGTTAAACAAGTCAAAGGCAGGATCACTTGTAGAGGGAGAGAATAGAAATAAAAGATTATAAAAAGAATGGGAAAAATTAGAGGGAAAGTAGAGAAATTATGTCGTGCCCTTTTCTTTTTCTATTGCCAACAGCAGCGGTTGGTTAATGCTATTAATAGTTATCCTACTGACAGGAAACTCAGTACCCCTCTTATGATAATACTTCCTGCAGAATATCTTCTTTTTAGATGTTCATGCACATGCATGAAGCTAACATTCAGTCTTCTGTAGAAAGAAGACAGGATGGCCAAATACCAGAAGAGAGAACAGGAAATGCAAGCCTGCAAAGTGACTTTCCTAAAAGCAACCCTGGAATATTGAGTGACAACTTTTAAAGAGATGATTGGTTTTATCTGCTCTGTGCAAATAATGGCATCTTGACTTGGCAGCTCTGCCAGACACTTGGAGGGAAAAAATGACTAATAACTTACACACAGTGAATAACAGGTGCCTCTTAAGAGAAAAGCCTGGGAGAGGCCCCTTTGCAAACTCAGTGCACCAAATATTGATTTTTAAGGTCTTATCCTGAAATACTCTGCGTGGTAACTGGAAAGGTAACTGGTTTATTTACCTTTAGCTGAAGAAGCCAATGCTGAATTTTTGCTGATAGCAAACCTTAGAATCCTGGGACTAACAGGAACTGGGAAAGATCATCTAATTTCCTTCTACTTGTTCCATCGAAACTGGAATAGACTTTGTGTCTGTCAACCTACCCTTTCCTGCTTCTGGGTTATTTTTGATGATTCTGTTCCTCTCGTCTCTAATATCCATGCTACCTCTCCCCACCCCCCCCCAAACATTACCACTACAAATTTCCATCAGCTAAAGCACCTCTTTTATTTCAAGGTTCCCATATCCCCTTTCTTCCTGTCACCAGTTGAAAGTGATCTCTCCCCTTAAATTTCCCATGGTACTATGGCTGAGTCTTGTTTTTCATTTATCTCATAGTTAATTTTGCATGTATCTCCTCTCCACTCATTTTCCCTTATTTAACTGTAACTTTCTGAAAAAAAGAACTTGTGTCCTGCCTACCTTCAAATTTCCAGTCCCTAAGCATGGTGATATGATCATAGCAGTTTAGGTATTCAATAAAAGCTTAATGAATTTAATTTGAGTTGATTTGAATGGAATTCAATCTAGGCCACCATCCTTCTTTAGACCAGAGGTTTTTCACCTGGTATCTCTGAATTGTTTTTTTTAAAAAATATTTTTATAACTATCTTTATTAATTTCCTTTATAATCCAATATTTTATTTTACAAATTTACACTTAGAGAAGGAAATGGTCCATATGCCTCACTGGCCTGCCAAAAGGGTCCATACTATAAAACAGGTTAATATACTCTAAACATAATCACTTCTAAATTATCTAGGAATTACCCTGTTTATAAAGAAACTCAGAGAAGTTCCAATGTCTTCCCTTCAGAATTTTCAGAACCCTTGTTGAGAGGTGATTCTTTCTCATGTTTAGCCAGTTTGAGCCCACCTTTTCTGTTCTGCCATCAGTCAAAATGGAAAAGACTGATTTACCTTATTCTGTATTACCCTATGTGAATACTTGCTATACCCAAAGACCATTATTAAGTCATCAACATGGTATTTTTTTTCAGCTTAAATTATCCTACTTGTCATCTAAAGTTTCAAGTCACAGAGGAATTTCCTCAACTGAGAAAATCATTCTTCCTAAAGATAATTAACTGTAGTTTTCCATGATGTAAAAAGGCGATCTGGGGTAAAAGTAGCATAAACATGACTGAGATTTTAACAGCCTTTCCTCCCTAACCCATGAGCTATGGGAAGTTTTAACCTTTATAGTGTGCTTCCCTCTAAGATTGTTGGTGCTGCTCTAATGTCAAGAGGACTGAATTCAATTTATTTTTCTAGTGATGTGAAAGATTATATAGCCTAAGGTTCTTCTGTCATAAGAGAGCATGAGGGCAGTACCTTTTATGCTGATGTTATTGTTGTTCAGTCATTTCAGCTATTCAGACTCTTAGTGACTCCATTTGGACTTTTCTTGGCAAGGATACTGGAATGATTTTTCATTTCCTTCTCCAACTCTTTTCACAGATTAACAAACTGAGGCAGAGTTAAGTGACTTGCATAGGGTCACATAGCTAGTCAGTGTTTGAGGCCAGATTTGAATGAGTCTCCCTGACTCCAAATCCAGCATTCTATTCATTGCACCTCCTGGCTGCCCTTTGTGCTATTTTTAATTTCAAATAATCTACAAAATTATGACTATAAAAAGCTATAAGGCTGCAAAAGAGATAACTATTATAAAAACTGTCTAAGGAGCAATTGAATATATTGATACCCTTTTGATTCAATGTTGGATGGAGTACAAAAAAGAAATATTGATGGATTAAATAGGAAGCTATTGCATTCATTTCTTAAATTATTGAGCACCTACAAGAGGCAAAATGTTGTGTAGAAGAAAGTGCATTGGACTTGAAACCTAGATTCGAATTCTGACTTTGCCACTTACTAGCTATGAGCAAGTGAGTTAAACTCTTGGCACCTCGGAATATTTTTAAAATTTGTATTATTATTATTATTATTGCTATTGTTGAGGAAGCTGGTGGTACAGTGGACAGAGTGGGGGGCCTGGAGTCAGAAAAAAGACTTGAATTTAAATCTGGCCTCAGATACGTATTAACTGTGTGACTCTGGGCAAGTCACAGAACTTTCACCTCAGTTTACTTAACTCTAAAGTGAGAATAATAATTGTGCTTATTTAAAAGGATTATTATGAAGATCAAATGAGATAATATTTATGAAAAGCAATTAGCGCAGTGTCGGCACATATTAAATACTATATAAATGCTTATTTCCTTCTTTCCTCCTCCTTCTCTCTCTTCTTGTTCTTGTTCTTACTAGAGAACCACAGATTGTCATAGGTGGATGGGTCCTGGGAGTCCATCTACCTACTGTTCAACCTGAACAGGAATTCCCTCGGGAACATCACTCACCAATGATCATCCAGGTTACAATGGAAGACCTACAGTTATAAGAACCCACTACCATCTGAGGAATTGTGTTCTACTTTTACATAGATTTTTCATTATATTAAGTCAATATCTGCTCCTGTACACCTAGTTCTGGTCTTTGAGGTCACATATGTCTAAACCTCCTTACATATTAAAGTCCTGAAGAAAATTATTATAGTCCTTCAAGGTCCAGATATAAATTTTTTATGCTGAAATAACAATGCCTCACATTTTTTGTAATACTTTATAGCTGGTGTATAAGGCATTTTCTTCAACAACTTTGTGAAATATACATATGGACACACACATATATATGCAGATACACATACATACATACACACATAAACATAGACACATATAGATACTTTAAGGCTTGCAAAGTGCTTTAAAAATATTATCTCATCATAACAAACCTTGGACATAGATGTCCCTAAAGTCTGGACACATAGCATTTTTTTTTAAACCTTGATTATGTCATTTATTTCTAAATTGCCAAGCACTGGAAATTTCTTTTTTGTTGTTGTTGTTTATTTTAGTTTTCAATATTCATTTCCACAAGGTTTTGAGTTACAAATTTTCTACCCATCTTTCCCCTACCCACCACCTCAAAATAGAGATCCTACTGAATAACCCCTTCCCCCAATCTGTTCTCACTTATATGCTTCCCCTTCCCCCCTCTGACTTTCTAGGGGGGCAAGATGGATTTCTATACCCCAGTGCCTGTATATCTTATTTCCAAGTTGCATGTAAAAATAGTAATAATAATAATATTTTTTAACATTTGATTTTAAAACATTGATTTCCAGATTCTTTCCCTTCTTCCCTCAATCACTGACACCTACAGGGAAGATAAGCAATTCAATATAGGTTGTACATGTGTAGTTATGGAAAACATTTCCATAGTAGGCATATTGTGAAAGACTATATTACCCTCCATCCTATCCCACCCCCACTTATTCTGTTTTCGACTTTGACCCTGTCCCTTTTCAAAAGTGTGCTTCCAACTACCCTCCCCTCCCAATCTGCCCTCCCTTCTATCATCCCCCCTCTTATCCCCTTCCCCCCTACTTTCCTATAGGGTAAGATAACCAATTTAGTGTGTATGTTGTACCCTCATTAAACCAAATTGAAGGAGAGTAAGGTTGACCCATTCCCTTTTGGCTTCCTGTTCTTCCCCTCCATTGTAACAGTTTTCTCTTGCCTATTTTATATGAGATAATATACCCTGTTCTCTCTCTCCCTATCTTCTCTCATTATATTCCTCTCTCATCTCTTAATTTTATTTTTTCAGATATTATCCCTTCCTACTCAACCGATCCTGTGCTCTCTGTCTATGCATACATGTACATATATACACATACTCATATATGTATTTATATGCATATATACTCTCCTGTAGAAACATATATGTATGTATACTTTTTATATACAGATATATTCCCTTCAACTATCCTCATACTGAGAAAAGTCTCATGAGTTATAATTATCATTTTTCCATGTAGGAATATAAATAGTTCAACTTTAGTAAATTCCTTATGATTTCTTTTCTCTGTTTACCTTCTCATGATTCTCTTGCTCTTGTATTTGAATGTCAAATTTTCTTTTCAACTCTGTTTTTTTTCATCAACTATGCTTGGAAGTCCTCTATTTCATTGAATGACCATATTTTCCCCTGAAGCATTATACTAAGTTTTGCTGGGTAGGTGATTCTTGGTTTTAGTCCTAGCTCCTTTGACCTCCAGAATATCATATTCCAAGCCCTTTGATCCTTTAATGTAGAAGCTGCTAGATCTTGTGTTATCCTTATTTTGTTTCTACAATAATAAAATTGTTCCTTCCTGGCTGCTTGTAATATTTTCTCCTTGACCTGGGAACGCTGGAATATAGCTGTGATTTTTTGTTTTTTTGCTTTTTGGAGGGCAATTGGGATTAAGTGACTTGCCCAAGGTCACATGGCTAGTTTTTTTGTTAAGTGTATGAGGCCGGATTTGAACTCAAGTCCTCCTGACTCCAGGGCTGGTAATCTACTCGCTGTGCAACCTAGCCACCCAGGCTATAATATTTCTAGGAGTTTTCTTTTTCAAGAGGTGATTGGTGAATTCTTTCAATTTCTATTTTGCCCTCTGGTTCTAAAATATCAGGGCAATTTTCCTTGTGAATTTCTTGAAGGATGATTTCTAGGTTCTTTTTTGATCATGGATTTCAGGTAGTACAATAATTTTTAAATTATCTCTCCTGGATCCATTTTCCAGGTCAATGGTTTTTCCAAGGAGATAGTGCACATTGCCTTCTATTTTTTCATTTGTTTGGATCTGTTTTATAGTATCTTAATTTCTCATAAAGTCATTAGCTTCCATTTACTCCAGTCTAATTCTGAAGGAATTATTCTCTTCAGTGAGCTTTTGAAATTCCTTTTCCATCTGGTGAATTCAGCTTTTTAAGGCATTTTTCTCCTCACTGGCTTTTTTGGCCTCTTTTGCCGTTTGAGTTAGTCTATTTTTTTAAGATGTTATTTTCTTCAGTCAGGTTGTTGACTCACTTTTCATGATTTTCTTGCATCATTCTCATTTCTCTTCCCAATTTTTCCTTGACTTCTCTTACTTGATTTTCAAAATCTTTCTTGAGCTCTTCTATGGCCTGTAACTAGTTCATTTCTTGGAAGCTTTTGATGCAGGAGTTCTGTCTTTGTTGTATTCCTCCCATTTCATGCTTTGATCCTTTTTGTCCCCAAAAAAGGAATCTAAGGTTTGATTATTCTCTTTGCTTTGCTTCCTCTGTTTGCTCATGTTGCCAGTCAATTACTTGACTTTTGAGCTTTTTGCTACAGTAGAACTCTTCTTCCAGAGAGGAGAGCTTTGTTCCAAATCACTGGAGTTTTTGCAGTTGCCAGAGCTATTAGGAAGGTGCCCTCTCTGCAGCCCCCACAAGCTCTGGCCCACTGGCCATATATCTCAGGACCTCCACTCAAGACAGCAATCCAGATCCAAGCAGGTTAAAGTAAGAGTGATTACCCTCTGAATGGTTTCTTGTTCCCCCTAAAATTTGCAGGCCAGGAGCCCTGGAGGTAGCCTTGCGGGACAGCAGCTGCAGCTGCCATGACTCTGCCACCTCTCACCTGGGAGTCAGGGGCTGGACCATGGCCTTCTTTTCCAACAGAGTTCCTGACTGACCTTTTACTTGCTCTTTGGCATTTATGGGTTGAGGAGTCTGGAAACTGCCACAGCTGTTGGTGATTCATTCTCCTGAAATCTGTTCTGACAACTGCTGGTCAGGGCTGCCCTGAGGCCAAAAACATGCCGCTCATGGTGGGGGTGGGGGGAAGAAGGGCTGCTGAGCTGCCTTCAGTGGGAGATTTGTTTCTCTCTGTCACTTTGTGGGTTATGTAGTTCTAAAATTTGTTTAGAGTCATATTTTATAGGTATTTGAAGTGGTTGTTGGGGAGCTCACAGAATTTCCTGCTTTTATATAACCTGCATATTTTCAATATATGAAGTGAATGAAATTTTCACCATGTTATTTAATTAGCATAAATTTTAACCATGATAATTTCATATGGAATAAAAGCTTTCACTAGCTATTGGGGACTATTTTCCATATTAATATTAATTTAATTTAATCAATTAATGAGATTTCCCATGTGTATTTTATGTCTTCCTATGAAATCTCATTTATGCTAATTAAATAAAATGTTGTTGAAAATTTCATTCATTTCATTTATTGAAAATATGCATAGTTAATGAGATTTCTTAAGTGTCTGGATTTTAGGGACACCCTGTATTATCCCTATTTTACAGATGAGAAAACTGAAGCAGACAGGGATTAAGCAATTTGCCCATGGTCACACAGCTGGAAAATGTTTGAAGCCAGATTTGAATTTAGGTAACATTAATACAACACCTAACTACTTACTGTGTGCTAGGCACTGTGCTAAGTACTTTACAATTATTATCTCATTTGATCCTTACCACAACCCTGGGAGGTAAGTGATATTATTCTCCTTGTTACTCTCACCAAAATTGGCTCAAAGAGGAAATAATGTACATACTCAATTGGGTACAGAAATCTATCTTGCCCAATAGAAAAGTTGGAAGGGAAAGGAGAAGAGAAGGGTTGTGTGTAATAGAAGGAGAGCATATTGGGGGAGGTAGTCAGAAACAAAACATTTTTAAGGGTGGAAAAGAAGAGAGAGAATAGAATTAATGGGCATGTAGAAATAGGATGGAGGGGGATACATTTAGCAGTCATAAGTATAAAAAATTTTTGAAGGAGATTAGTGTGAGGATAATGAGGCAAACAGGTTAAATTACTTGTCCAGGATCATAAATGTAATAAATGTTTGAGGTTGCATTTGAATTCAGGTCTTCCTGACTCCAGGTGCAACACTGTATTTACTGTGCCACCTAGCTGACAACTAGTGAGTTAGACCCATTTTACAGAAGAGGAAATAGTCTCAGAGTGGTTGATTTGTTCATAGTCACACAGCTGGGTTGGATTTTGATAGTACTGAATTTAAACTCTAGTCTTCTGTCTGTAAGTTATATTTCCACTAAACCATGCTGTCTATTTTATACATCATACATGCATGCAATGTATGGTAATGGAATTTAAAGATCTCCTTGTATTAGCTTGGTTTTTAGGTTAAGTGTTAAAACCCAGAGCTTGTGAATCCCACTTGTGGGATGGATTTGTTGACATGAAGAGAGAGAGGGCTGAACTGGGAGGATCTGGTGAGGTGAATAGAGAGGCCAAAGCAGAGAGAGGCCAGAAGAACTCTTGGGAGCAGCATCATGGAGGCAGAGAAAAAGAGAGAGAGAAAGAATTTCTGAGGGCCAGAGTTGTTGAGAGAGAGAGAGAACTGCCAGCTTAAGCCACCTGGACTACTGATGGCTAGTTGGAGCTGCCCAGGACTTTTGAGAACTGCCACCCAGAGCTGCCAAGAACTGAGGAGGCATGACTGTTGTGCTGGTATTTTTTCTATCTGTTTTGATGTTATTTTGCCAGATTCTTCTGCTGGTAAAGGACAGTGCTGTTGTTGCAGAGGTCCTGGAACCTTGCTGTTGGTTCAGAAGCCTTGAAGGAGGATTTTCTTGTATGTTTACAGAAATCCTGGAGGACGGTCTTGCTGATGTTTTTAGGGGTCCTGAGACTGTTCTGCAGGCAGAGAGTGAATTGATGAGGATGCTGGCAATGTATATTGTGGCTTTGTTAAACTTTGTCTTCCCAGGAACAGAGATTGCTGATAACTTGCCTTGAGTCAAGATGAAGCAAAGACCTCTCCTTGAGCATTGAATGCCATGATGATCTTGTAACCTTGTTGTGGCTTAGGGGTAGATGGCTTTTGTGCTCTCTACTTCCCCTTTGAGAATGTGCTTGGTGATAAGTGATGAAAATTGTAATTCAGTTGTGATCCAGGGGTGGAGTACTTTGATTTTTGTGCTTTGTAACTGACCAAATGAATGTACTTTGTTTATGATTGGAAACTAATCTCCACTTGAGAAGAGAGACTTTGAGATTGACTAAATGAAGGTACTAGCCAGGGGTGGAGTGCTTTGACTTTGTATTTTGTTTTTGAATTGAGAACTTACTAAATGACTGAGTTACCCTGTATTTTGATTTTCTCTTTTCTGTGAATATTTTGCTTTAATTTGTTACTGAATATATGGAGAGTTACTATGCTCATAATTCTGAACCTGGAAGTTGCTTTTACTTGGCATTAAAATGCTATACTTATATATGTATTTTTCTAGAGCTAGAGTATTAGCATTTTAAATTGGCTAGCTAAGACTGATTTAATTGGGGGTAAGAAACTCTTGTGAAAAGAACAGATGGGCAAAAAGTTCTTTGGGGTGCTATGTCCACATATTGCATGCAACACTGCATAAATCTGGCCAAACCCTGAGTTTCTTTACATAAGTGAGAACATAGAGTAAAGTAAGATGTAGTCTTCTACAGGGATAGACTCCTGTGTATAAGCAGCTGGTTGATACAGATAGAGTTTATTACTCAGAATCTGGAAGATAAATTCAAATTTTGCTTTAGAGGCTGACCAACTTTGTGACCTTGGCCAAGTGATTTAACCTCTACCTGCCTCAATTTCCTCATTTGTAAAGTGGCAATAATAATAGCACCTTCCTCCGAGGGTTGCTGTGAGACTACAATGAGATAGTATTTGTAAAACAGTTTTTAACCTTAAAATGCTACATAAATTCTAGCTTTTATTAGTTATAAATTTAGATAAAGCTGACTTCTTTTCACGAATATCAGAACCTTGGCATATAGATAATCCATTGTTGGAACTAATAGTGAAAAGACTAGCATAGACCATCTGTTTTGAGTCATTGGATGCTAAAATAATGACCAACAGCATCATAGGTGGTGACTAGTTCATTAAGTTGCTATGTAGCATCATCAGCATGCTCTCTTCTACTTCTCTCTCTTTCCTTCTGGATTCTACTCTAAAATGGACAATATTGAGAGGTCATGCTGCATCAGTTTTATCCATTCCACTCCCACCCTTAGTGATATGAGTCAGACTTTTATTACTTTGATATCTAATGCAAAAATCTCAGATGGGAGTGTGGAATCAGAAGGGCTTAAATTTTACTATAAAGATGAAGATAATTCTGTAGTTTCTACCTAAATAATAATTATGTTAACCATTGTTACTAAGTAATAATTTTGTCATACTACAAGCTTTCCACAATGTGAATGGGACAAGCAGCAAATAAAAGCACTAAGTCATTTTTTTTGGTTGAGATTTTTGGGGTAGGGTAGCAGTGAAGACCAGAGAACACAAGGTTATTTGGAGGGAAAGACTACAAGACCATAACTCTATGTTGGGGTGAGAAAGATTGTAAACACTGATCTCCATGGGCAGACACTCCAAGACATTATGAGTTAATAGCCAGTTAGACTTCCAATGGGAAAGGGCTTACCTTAGCTATAGCCTCTGAAGAGTACCTTGAATTCCCTATTTTAGTTAATTATTCTTTAAAACTAGATTTTAAGCTCAGTTGTTACTATGTTGCTGATGGGGTGTAAGAACAATCAGCACCCTTTAAATCTCGATGCCCTAGGCCAAAATCCTTATTACTCCACCCTAGTGAGAACTCTCCTTCTAATTTAAGCAATTTATACAGTAGTAACTTCTCACTTTAGGAACAACCGCATAGTTCATATGCTCTTTTCTTTAGAGTTTATATAGCTGTTCTAACACAAAATTGCAAATAGACTATTATAACAGCATGACTGTTTTCCACATTTTTTATGGGTACCTTTTCTTTTTTTTTTTACTTTTTGGAGGGCAGTTGGGGTTTAGTGACTTGCCATGTTAAGTGTTTGTGTTTAGTGTTAAGTGTCTGAGACCGGATTTGTACTCAGGTAGTTCTTACTCCAGGGCCAGTGCTCTATTCACTGCACCACCTAGCTGCCCCAAAGGGTACCTTTTCACTTTATGGAATAAATGATTTATTGTCAAAATTGGCCATAAAGTTAATATTAGTAAAAGGAATCTTAATTTTATATGAACTGACATTATAAAATTAAAGCTATACTCTAATGGGGAAATATCTCTCAAGAAACTGAGTTGACAATGTTTCACATTTAAGTAGCTGAGATAAAAAGCAATTTAAGTGGTAGGTAAGTAGTGAAGTACAAACAAGGTTATGTATATAGGGAATGATAGAAATGGAATTATGTAGATTATGATGAACCTTTCAAGATCATACTTGCATTGGGATCAAGGACTGAAAAAGACAAAAAGCTTACAAACTATTTAGATGTCTGTGAGGCAACAAGCATTTATTAAACACTTACTATATTCCTGGCACTGTGTTAAATACTAAGACTATCAATAAAAGCAATAACAGGACATTCCCTGACCTCAAGTACTTTACATTCTAATGGGAGAAGACAATCCCTAAAAGGGAAGCTGAAAAGCCTGGAGAGAGGGCTAGAGAGGAAGGTACCCAGTACAGGGGTATAATGAAATTCATATTGTTGCCTGCTGGAGGATATTTTCCTCTTCATGCTTATACATTATAAATATTTTCTTCAATAAGAAAACTGGAAGGACTTGGTAAGGAACAGATGACATTACAAAAAAATGAAAATGACCATATCTTAACAGACTACTGGTTATCAGCGTAGTGGCCCTATCAGAAGTAGACAAATACTGTAGTCATATCATCAGCCAGCAAACATTTTATCTCCTTATCAAACAGAAAGATATAGCAACCAAAGTCAATACCAGTTCAGAGTACAAACTTATCTGCAAGTCATTATGGAAGAAAGAATAGAAAATCGTTAGCATTATCCACTCACAAAAATAACAAGACTCAGTTAAGGGGCAAATATATCTCTTAGCAAATTTGGATATTCTAATGAGCAGTGTGCAGATGAAAGTAGAAGGAGAACAAAATAAATAAGGAATGGAATAGATCTTCCAGACTTTCCATAGTGATCTAAAATGGTGGGAATACCACATTTGAACTCCATCACCTCAAATACAAGACTCAAGAGCAGCAAAAAAAGGTAAACAGTGAAGAAAAATCATAAGATACTTAAGGTCTTTACATTCCTACTGGGGAGATGAAGCTTGTAACTCATAAAAACTTTCTCATTGTTAGGGCAGTTAGGAGCATATAAAGACAGAGTGCACAGGTGAGAGTTGAATATGAAGGGATGATATCTAAAAAAAATAAAATTAAGGGTGAGAAAGGAATGCACTGAGAGAAAGGGAAAGAGAGGAGTAGAATGGAGGTAAATTATCTCACATGAAAGAGACAAGAAAAAGCTTTTACAGTGGAGGAAAAGATGGGAGATTGGGGGGGGGATGAGTAAACCTTACTCTCATCAGAATTGACTTGAAGAGGAAATAACATACACACCCAATTGGGTATAGAAATCTATCTTGCCCTACAGGAAGGTAGAAAGGGAAGGGAGAAGAGAAAGGGGGGAGTTTGACAGAAAGGAGAATAGATTAGGGGAGGGGATAGTCAGAAACAAAACACTTTTGAGGATAGATAGGTTTAAAGAAGAGAGAGAATAGAAGAGAGATAATGGGTGGAGGAATTGGATGGAAGGAATTACATTTAGCAATCATAAGTATGAAAAAAATTTGAAGCAAACTTCTCTGACCTAAAGACCTTGTTTGTCAAATACATAGAAAACTGAATCAAATTTATAAAAATAGGTACCTTTCCCCAATTGATAAATCAAGAGATATGAACAATTTTCAGATGAAGTAATCAAAGCTATATATAGTCATATTCTGAGAATGTGCTCTAAATCACTATTGATTAGAGGAATGCAAATTGATACAATTCTGAGGTATTACTTCATACTTTTTAGTTTGGCCAATAGGACAGAAAAGGAGAATGACAGGTGTTGGAGAGGATGTGGGAAAAATGAAACTTTAATGCACTGTTAGTGGAGTTGTGAACTGATTCAACCATTCTTTAGAGCAATTTGGAACTATGCCGAAAGGACCATAAAATCATACATACCCTTTGACTTAGCAGTGACTCTACTGGGTCTGTATCCAAAAAGAGATAAAAAACAAAAGGGAAAAGGGTCTATATGTATGGAAACATATATAGCAGTTCTTTTTTGATGGCATAGAGGTGGAAATTGGGACTATGCTTATCAAAAGGGAAAGGCTGAACAAATTATACTATATGATTGTGATGTAATGCTATTGTGCTATAAAAAATGATGAGCAGAGTGCTCTCAAAATAACCTGGAAATATTTACATGAGCTTATGCAAAGGAAATGCACTTAGTACAAAGTAACAACAATATTGTAAAGTGATTAGCTATTAGTGACTTAGCTATTCTCAGAAATATAATGATCCAAAAAGTTATGATGAAAGGTGCTGTTCATCTCTAGATAAAGAACTGATGGTGTCTGAATAAAGAGAGAAGTATAGTTTTTTTTATTTTGTTTTTCTTGAGGTTTTTTTGGGGGGGGGTCTATGTTTTCTTTCATAACATGACTAATATGGAAAAATGTTTTGCATGACTACACATGTATAACCTATATTGAATCGCTTGCCTTCTGAATGAGGGGGGTGGGGAGAAAGGAATGGAGAGAAGTTGGAGCTCAAAGTTTTAAAAACTAATGTTAATTATTTTTACATGTAATTGGGGAAAATAAAATACTAAATAAATCTTAAGAACAGTTTATAATTTAATTTATTAATTAAATGGTTTTCTTACTTTCAATTTTATTAATCCCTCCTTTGATTTTCAGGATTTCCAATTTGGTATTTAATTAGGAATTTTAAATTTATTATTTTTCTAGTTCAAAAATTTTTTTTATTCTCAATTCATTGATCTGCTTTTTAAATATTTTATTGATATAAGCAATTAGAGATACAAAATTTTCCCTAAGTACTGCTTTGGCTGCATCCCACACACACACACACACACACACACACACACACACACACACACATATATATATAGTGATTATACAAGGTTCCATGACAGATTCAATTTTGCTCAAAGAAGAGTTGAGTATTATAACCAATCAGAAGGATAAAAATGAAGATTTATGCTTACTGAATGGATCTGGGTGCTAACCAGTTTTATAGAGGATGTCTTGCACATAATACAAATAGAAGAGGGATTCCTTTTTGATACTAAAGTTCTATAAATATTTCTATTCTCAGATGACATTATTCTAATTACATTGACCCTTGAAATACTGCTAAGTCTCTTTAATAAAATTATAGATTCTTTAGAGTGGCTTAAACATTCATAAGAAAAACCAAATTGTATGAAAAATAAAACATTAGTCAAATAACAACATACCGTATGGATTTAGTCCATATAGGTACATTTGAAAGGAGCTCCAGATTGATAGTGAGCTTGATCAAAAATTGAATGGTAGTAGGTGACAGACTGGGCCGGATTGAATTTAGGAAGTTGTGTAACACTTCATTGATTCTAAGCTGTTTGCCATCTTTTTGATATCAACATTTTTCTAGCAATGCTATCTGACTGTACATCATGCACAAAATGATCTCAGCAGAATGGAAACTCAAAGTGACCCAAAGGGAAAGACTCAGAATGGGAGCAAGTAGGTTCTGACCCTGGAGCTCCATCATCCTCTGTTTCTTCTATCTCTAACCAGGCCCTGTATGGACCTCTGATGAATATGGCAGTGATCGAGGTTGAAAACCTGAGCTACTGGCTCTGGCCCTGAGTTGGCCAACTGCCCATCATCCAGACTGTTTGTCATGACTCCAATACCATGTCACATGACAATTCAAGTTATATACTTTGAGCAACAGAAGCTGATTGCATCGATCCAATATATCCATCCTTTCCCCAAATCTGCCATTCTTCCATATTGTCTGCCCTCCCTTTCCAAGTCAACCTTGGAGGAGCTGGGCTTGATTCAATTGCTCCAGAAGAATGTGACAGAAGTTTTCAGTAAAAAAAAAAAACCTGAATAATTTCTGTCTGTTAGAATATGACCTTGAGTGCTAAGGAAAAACTCCTTGTTAGGCACAAGTATTGCAACAACATCTCTGTGAAAGTCTTGCCAATTAAATCCTGAGGCCATTTCTGGCAGAATCCAAGTTCCAAAGCTTGTTGCCTCTCTTTGTTGAGCATAACATGCTGCTGGTGAGGTCAGAATCCAAGGACAAGGATGTCCTTCCAGTCTTGAAGACCAGGCCTGTCCTTGCATTGATGGCTTGCATTGATGACACCATCCTCAGCTATCAGGGTTTTATACAAAACTACCTTGCAAATCTTTGATACAGGGGGATCAAGTGGGGAGGCCTAACTCTTTTGCCATCTCAGACCCATTCCTTCCTATAGCACCAGCCCCTTTAGATGACTGCCTTGTTGGATCAGTATGTTAGACAGCAGCCCAAAGATGACAGCACAGTACCCAGGAGCACTGGAGAGCTGGGTCTCCTGACCCTGTAACAGACTTAGCTGGGAGGGTCTCAGCATCCATAAATGTACTCTATTGTTGTTGTTTTTTTTTTGCCTTTTTTGGAGGGCAATTGGGGTTAAGTAATTTGCCCAAGGTTACACGGCTAGTATTTTTGTGTGGGTGTTAAGTGTCTCAGGCCGGAACCGAACTCGGGTCCTCCTGACTCCAGGGCCAGTGCTTTACTCATTGCGCCACCTAGCCGCTCCCATAAATGTACTTTGACTTACAAACAAACAAACAAACCAATATCTCCTTGTATATATATATATATATATATATATATATATATATATATATATATATATATATACACACACACACATATACATCTTATACATATATGCAGTCATCTTGTATATATATATATAAGTCATATATATATATATATATATATATATGACTTCATTTCATGGTATGAACAAAAGCCTAAAAATTAATATGGGAAATCCTTCTATTCTTTCTTTTATCATCACATGCCCAAATTTATATCACCAACAATGACTCGCACTCAATAAGTGACAAAAAATGACTTCCTCAAGACTGCCCATAAAAAGAATAGCAAAAGAAATAGAAAATATACATAGTCTAAGGACCACATTATACATGAAATATTTAAAGAAAAAAAGAGGAAGATTTCTAGAATGTTGAATATCTAGAGGATTTATGGAAGGATATGAGCAAGATGAAATGTGTTTGGGTATTGGGGGAAGGGAGTTAGAAGGAGAGTTTGCAATCTACAATGGTGGAGAATTTATGATGCAATTGCAAATCCACTTAAATATTGAAGTAGAAGACTATTCTTCACAGTGTAGAAATAATTATGAGGAGCCGAGGACAAGAATGAAATTTCTTTCTTTCTTTTCTTCTTCTCAGGAAGTTTGTTCCATTAATCTTCAGAGAGGTTAATTAACTTGCTCGAGGTACACAGCAAGGTCAGTGGATATGTTGGGAAGCAAACCCAGGACAAAATAGAATGAATTAGTAATGTTTTTTCCCAGTAGTTCCTCAACCTGTGAATTATCAGGCTTTTAGAGTACTGTGAAATGTTGCACTGAATCTATTTAAAAAACAAAACAAAAGAAAACACCACCCCCAACAACTCCTGTGCAGAAATTGCCCGGGAATTAAAAACATCAGTGCTTAATATTCTTATTTCCATTATGATCCTGTTTGTGAAGAATATCTTGCTTTATTTTTCATATTATGGCTATTGCTGACTCAGGACGCAAGGAAGAACAAATTGTGTAATTTGAGTTGAGAGGAATCTTTTCTGCAGTTGTTCTTAAATAAAAACACATATAATGAGCCAAAACCTGCCTGGAGATCTGTGTGCACAGCTCCCATTGACGTCACTTGGAAGTATGTGTGGGCAGAAATTGGCCCACTTACTCAAGCATAATCTTTTGAAAACTGAACATTTAAAAATCCTTTAATCTCAAGCTGCAGTAGGTAGAAAGCAGCTATCATACATAACTTTTCTTGTTTACTTGGAAATAAACTTGTTTAGAACTCTGTGAGGAATATTCTTATACAAATCTTCTCCATTTAAAGACTAGTTACCTCTTTTTAAAAACAGATTCGAATACAAGAGGCCTTAAGTAGTTCATGTAGTCCAATTCTCTTATTTTAAAGATGAAGAAACTGAGTCTCCAATATATTGAGTGACTTGGCCAGGATCACACAGTAAATTAGTGGGAGAGCTGACACTAATGTCCATATTCCTAACCAGGGCATTGTCCACAAAAGGACAAACAACTTCATTCTGTCTCCACATAGATTCTCATTCTTACAGTGATTGCCTGAGGGAGTCTATTCCCCAGAAGTGTCTAAGGGCTACAGATATAAGGGACTGACAGTGACTCACTAAAATAGAAATAATTTGGGCCAGAGGGTGGGGGTGGAAAGCAGTTGAAACCCACTAGAAACACATTCATCCCAAGGAATTAGAATGCCAGACAAATTAAGGAATGTCTTGAGAGCCTTTCTCAACTGTGAGAACTCAACAGTTCCAAATATACTTCAAACATAACCCATATGGGCAATCTCTAAGAGTAAGAAAGCACCACCCTTTCTTCCCCAGGTTCATTTTGGCAAGCATGTGTTGGTCTGTATTCTATAACCATTCATTCATTACAAATAATTCCAAATTCAGCTCACAATGAGCAACTAACTAGACAGAGATCAGTCACTTCTTGAATATAATATAATAATTTATATGTTTACAAGTATATATCTGTACTTATGTCTATGCATACTTACACAATACATATATGTGTATATTGTATATGCATGTATTTATGTATGTGTGCATGCATATGTGTATATGGAGAAACAGAGAGGCAGTATGGACAGAGTTTTTTTTGAGTCAGTAAGACATGGATTAGAGTCTAACCTTTGATAAATGCTGACAAATATGACCTTGGGCAAATCACCTATCTATTAGTATTCTAAGAAATTCTTTAAGATACAAAGTTGCAGGAAAGGTGTTGACTTGCATTGTTAGAGGGGTTTTCTTATCTAGAAGTTGCATATACCACATATGCATATATATGTATATATATTTATTGTGTACATAATATGTTCATATGATATATATCACACATAAATATAGGTATTCAACTATATCTGTATTATAGGCATATTATAGGTATACCTATATCTATCTATATAGGTATATACTTATATTAGAGGCACAGTATATGTACATATATGTATCATACACATATATGTGATATAGGTATATATTTACATCCAAATCTATGATAGATGTGTGTGAAACTAATTATGCATTTAGAATTAAAGTGACTTTAGAAGTCATGTGGTCCAATCAGATGAAACTGAAACCCAGAAAGGATAAAAGACTTTCCTTATGTCATATAGATAATAACAAAGCTAGACCAAGAACCAAGGTCCTCTGGGACCAAATGTAGTACTCCATTACACCACACTGTTTTCCTATATAGGCAGGTTAAAGGTTAAAGACCCTGTATACCCTACATATCTTATATACCAGAGGGTTTTATTTAACCTGTTTTGTGTCATGGACTCCTTTGACAGCCTGGTGAAGCCTGTGGATCTTATCTCAAAATAATTTTTAATACAAAAAATAAAATACATAGAATTATAAAGGAAGTCTGATATACTGAAATACAGTTAACAAAATATATATTTTTAAAAGGTCCACAGATCCTAGGTTAAGAACCCCTGCTCTGTATGATAGACTGCTACTTATTTCATCAGCCATCAAGTTTGCCTACAGAACAGAATTGACTTTTAAGATTCTCACCTGAATGGAAACGGTCTTCTTTCCTACCAGCCTTGGAAAATATCTGCTCACCAGAGAGCTTTTCTCTACCGTTTATAAGGCTTTGCTCTTCCTACATTCTCCTTGTCTTGTTTTGCCTCTTCCTAAAAAGAATTACTACCCACTGGTAGAATGTGTCATTCCCCAATTCCCCCCACCTTTATTTTTCCTCCTTGAGGACACAGTGTGGTGGTTGGTCTCTTTCATTTTTTTCAGTAAATGTTTGTGGTGGTCCAAGTTACAGAAGTGTTGTAACTGGATACCCAAGTTTTTGTTTTCTCCCTCTAACCACAAGTACAGCATGGCCTGTAGGAGCTACAGTTTTGTGGGGAAAGGCATGGGCAAGTCATTCTGCACAGGAAAGGTGGTATTCAAAAACCTCACTGATTTCAGTCTTATAAGCTTATCGTTTTTAGTGTCACCAGAGTAAAACATTACAGAGAAGAACAATAATAATGGTTATTTCTCATTTATAAAATGCTGAAAGGCTAACAAAGCAGCTTTCCTCACAACAGCTCTGAGAAGTATGAGTATTATTACCCATATTTGGCTAAAATATGAGAGTGAACCTCAGAGAAGTTGCATGACCATCATAGAATTTCTTAAGCGTCAGAACTGTGATTTGAACCTGGGTCTATAGACTCTTAAACCAGTGCTTCCTCCTGATGCTAATGAGATGAGCAATAATGAAGGCTAATTTGGATATAATAGCATTTCTTAAGAAATTTCTGGGAATAAAGCTTAATTTATTTTGTCACCACTTTTTTCATAATTGAAAAGTGATCCTTGATTTTCCATTTTAGTCTCAGAAGATGTCTTTTTCCTTAAAGAGAAAACAGAGCAGCAGCCTGACGATAGGGTCTTGGTGGGATCAAGAAGGCTAAACATTTAAATAAAGGTTTTCTTCTTCCAAAATATGTATGGTTTTGAGTCCCTGATTCATTCTGGAAATTTACTAGATGATGCTTCTTGGCAGATATCACTGAATGCATGACTAACAAGGGGCAAGAGGGCGATTATATTTATTTTGTATATTAAATTGGCTCTCCTTCCTATAAGTGTACTTTTGTATTTACATAAAATAATGATTTTAACCAGCAACAACAATATTTTGTATTTCAGTGGAGTCTTTTCATGGAAAGAAATAAAGAAACCTTAGATTTCAGTAAGTTCAACCAATATTTAATGAATTATTACCTACTACATGACACATTATGCTAAGTGATAAAGGAGATACAAGATAAGGTCCTGTTCAAAAGCAGTTTGCAGTCCACTAAGAAAAATAAGATATGCAACACCTCCCCTAAAAAAAATCACCTAACATTCACACTATGAATAGAATATGAATAATTAAGAGAGGCAGAAACAAAGTCGCTAAATTCCTAGAAGGATCAGCTTACTTTCAACTTGGGAGAATCAGGAAAGGTTTCATGGAAGAGGGGAAATTTTATTTGTATACTCCTCCAAACTTAAAAAAAACTCATTTACTTGTTTCGCCACAATCTTGGTGGAAGGCACATATAAATATTCATACCCCTTTTTTCAGATAAGAAAATTTAGTCTTCAAGAGTCAGTCAACAAACATAAATTATTTGTTATATCCTGGGCACTGTGCTAATAGTTGTCATTCATCCATCATTTTTTTGAAAAGGACTAATAATATCATGATGTTAGGTCAGGGTACAGTGTGTTTGACTGTAGCTGATCAGTCCAATACAAGTTTGGAAGATTCTAACACAGGTCAGGCACAAGTAGTCCATTTGGGATGGAGATGTCATTGAATTTGCTCTGCTCATGACTCCTTTGTGTTATTGCAATTCTGCTTTGAAGAGCACAGAGCTTTCTTTGATTCAGGCATCCCATGCTGGGCAGTCCTGTGCTAACCTCTCCCATGTCTTACAATTTATCCTAAAGTTCTTCAGAGAGACCTTGAGAGTGTCCTTGTATTGCTTCTTCTGACCACCACGTGAGCACTTGCCTTGTGTGAGTTCTACATAAAATAGTCTTTGGCATTTGGGCTATGTAGACAACCCATTGAAGCTGTGTTGTCTATACTAGAGTAAGAATGCTTGGCAGTTCAGCTTGACAGAGGAACTCAGTGTTCAGTACTTTTCCTTGCTGGGTGATCTTCAGAATCTTCCTAAGACAGATCAAGTGGAAGTAGTTCAGTTTTGTAGCATGGTGCTGAAAGACTGTCCAGATTTTATAGGAATACAACAGTAAAGTCAGCACAATGGCTCTGTAGACCTTTAGTTTAGTATGCAACTTAAAACCTCTTCTCTACCACACTTTCTTTCAGAGTCTCACATATGCTAAGTGGGCTCTGTCAATGCACGTGTCAACCTCATCATCTATGTGGAGACCCCTGGAAAGTATACTGCCAAGGTAAGTGAACTTATCCACAGCATTCAGAATTTCTCCATTTGCTACAACTGATGGTTCTACATATGGATGGTGTGGTGCTGACTGGTATAGAACCTCTATTTTCTTAATGTTAACCGTCAGGTCAGAATTAGCACAAGTGAAGGAGAATCTATCCATATCTCTTGCATCTCAGTCTCAGAGGCTGTATTAAATGCATAATCATCGGCAAACAAAAAAGTAATGCATCAACTCTCCCTCCACTTTGGTCTTGGTTTGTATTGGCTTTTCAAGTTAATAGCTTAACATAAGTACAGTAGCTGACCCTGAGGTCATTTTTGTCCTTGTTGAAGGATCTGATAACATCACAGAAAATAACATGCTAAAAAGCCCTGGAGCAAGCACCCAACCGTGATTCACTCCATTGGTGACTGGGAAAAGCACGAGAACCTCATCCTTTATTCAGAACTTGTGCAAGTATGCCATTGAGAAACTGGAGTATGACACTGACGAACTCCGGGCAACCAAGTTTGACCATGATCTCACACAAGCCCTCACAATTGACACTATCAAAGGCCTTGGTTATGTTGACAAATGTTGCCTACAACATGTGTTCTGCTCCTGGCATTTCTCTTGGAGCCGTCAGGCAGCAAACACCATGTTGAATATTATTCAGCCCTTTATGAAGCCACCCTGGCTCTCAGACAGATAACCTCCTTCTAGGTGAAGGATCAGCCAATTGAGGAGGACTCCAGGAAGAATCTTGCCAGCAATGACTAAGAGAGAGATCTTCTTGTGATTGTCACAGGACAATCTGTTTCCTTTTACTTTATAAAGCTGCACAATGGAGGCATCTTTATCCCCTGGGGAATAATTTCTTGTCATATAATCCAGAAGATTTTTTAGTAAGCTTCTGTATGAGCAGTGGATCTTCTGCCTTGTGGATTTCTGCTGGGATGGAATCAGTACCAGGCACTTTGACACTCGAGAGGAGCCTGATGGCATTCAATACCTCTTCTTCAGTTGGAAGTTTGGCTAGAGACAGATTGATTGCAACCTGAGGCATAGGGTCAATGACTTCAGCATTGGTTGATGATAGTCTGTTGAGAACACTATGGAAGTGTTCAGACCATCTCTTCAGGATCCTGTCCTTTTCACTGATCAGCATGGCTCCATCAGCATTGAGTAGTTGAAATGAACCATAGGTCTTTGGCCCATAAATAGTCTTTAGTGCATCATAGAAGCACTTCGGATTGCTACTACCAGCATACAACTGAATTTTATCTGCCTTCTTACTGAGCCAAGAATCCTGTATCTCTCTAAGCTTTGCTCACACTTTCCTTTTGATGGAATTAAATGCTGAGTAGTCGGAAAACAAAGGAAGCCTCCCCCCTCATACAATCCATCCTATGAAAGAGAATACCTTCTAATGGGAAAGAAAATATGTAAATATCTCCAAATGTACAAGATTATATACATACATATATGTATATACATATATGGAGAGAGAGAGAAAGAGAGAGAGAGAGAGAGAGAGAGAGAGAGAGAGAGAGAGAGAGAGA
>NW_027187391.1:9591957-9632775 GCF_028583685.1 Petaurus breviceps papuanus
AGAGAGAGAGAGAGAGAGAGAGAGAGAGAGAGAGAGAGAGAGAGAGAGAGAGAGAGAGACAGAGAGAGAGAGAGAGAGAGAGAGAGATTTGAAAGAGAAAGGCATTAATAACTAAGGGGAACTGGGAAAAACCTCTTGCAGAAGATGAGATTTGAGTTGAGACTTCAAAGAAGCAAGGAAACTAAGATGGAAGAGTAGGGGTAAAACATTTAGGCATGGGGACAATCAGTGTGCAATCACAAAGAAGGGAAATATTGAAGTAGTAGTATCATCTTGAAGAAACTGCAGTTAAGTTTGTGTAGCTAGAGATTGTAAAGAGTATGTAAGAGAGTAAGGTATGAGAAAGTTGGAAAAGTAGGAAGGGATCAGGTTATGAAAAGCTTTAAATTCTAAACAGAGGCTTTTATTTTTTATTCTGGAGGCCTAGGGAACCACTGGAACTCATTGAGAAGGGGTGGGAGGGGGCAGACAAGGGGAGAGATCTATCGAGACCCATACTTTAGAAAAACCACTTTGGCAGCTAAGGGAAGATGAGTTGGGAGTAGAAAGAGACTCGAGGCGGGGAGATGAGTTAAAAAAAAAACTCTATGGCATTAGCCAGGTAATACTGGACCAAACTAAGGTTGTGGCTTATGAGATGTTGTAAAGGTAGAAATGATAAGGTTTGGCAATGCATTAGATATGAGGTGAAGATGACACCAAAGTCGAGGGGTGGGTGACTGGTGGTACTCTTAAAGTAAGGAAGTTCATAAGGTGAGCGAGTTGGGGGTTGGGGTGGGGAGAGAGGTCTTATTTTGTATATTACAAGTTTGAAATGCCTACACAGGAAATCCAGTTTGAGATATCTAAGAGGTCTCTGGAGATGTAGAAAAGAGACGAAGGATGGATATGTAGACATGGGAATCATCTGCAAAGAGATGATACTTGAACAAATGAGCTTGTGACTTGCATACACACAGCTATTAAGTTGCAGGGGCATAAATGGAAATAAAACTAAATCTTTGATCTCCTCCTATAGTGCTTTCCCTGAAGCACCAAATCTATCTCAGTGAGGCAGATAGAGAATTGAACATATATTATTAAATATGTCTGCTTCTAAGGTAGAATGAAGCAACTGTTGCAGAAACACCAGAAACACCAGCTAGGACAAAAGGCAAGTCCTGCTATCTAATATTAAATAGAGTTTATGCGGGCAGCGTGCGATTGACTAAGCTGAAACAATCAAAGTTACTATGACTAAAGCTTACAAAAAGATTGGTGGAAATGATTAACAAGCGCAATCTATTTTTGGTTTCTAATTTCATTTATGAAATTATACTTTATTAATTCTCTTGGCTCTTAAAATAATGCTTTCCATTTGTTTAATACTTTTTAATGTGATTTAGTATACTTTTTCTCAAATGTGTATTTCCTGAAGATTGTAGAAAAATGTATCTAGTGGAGAGTGATCTATTCCTTCTTGTGCAAGGATGGTGTACTTGAACAGCATTTAGAATTCTTTTGTAAAATTGAAGACATTGTCCCTTATGTTATCCAATGTTCTATATACACAGGACTTACATGATAAATTCCTGCTGGAACTTATTTCCAGGAAATGGTTGGTTTCTACAGACACTGTCTACTTTCTATTGTCAAATAATGAAAACTGTGCCTTAGCCATCAGGAAACTTACAGCCAAACTCAGAACCCAAAGCAGGAATAAATTCATCACAGATGCCTGGTAATAACTATTGCCTTACCCAAATTAGATCATCTATGTTTTGATTTTTATCCTTGATTGTCCTATATTATTTCTTCAATAAATACTTTAAAAAAATTTTCCACCACCACAAATCACAAACCCTTCACAACTTAATAGATTGTCTTCATGAATTGCTGTGGCTAAAAGAATCATATGATGATAGACACAGATTGCATTGATGGGCTCATACTTAAAATTTTTCCAGCTTGTTGGGACCTGACAGAGCTTGTGTTACACTGGAATAGCTTTCAAGAGCCTGAGGTCACATCCATGCCATGATGAGACTCTAGTGCTTGTCTTTAGTGGCATAACGTAGATTACATTATGTTTAATCTTGGTAGCTAGCTCCCTCAAATTCTTTTGCAAGTAAGTATAAATCTTACATACATACACATATACACAAACACACATGAGGAAGTGAGAGGATTATAATAGCAAGAAGTAGTGGGAATTGAATGAACTCCATCTTGTGACAATTCTGGAGCTTACTCAGTTCCTTTTCCATTTAATTATGGGTCTAGTTCAATTTCTGTCTTGCGAGAAAATGTTATTCAATTGTGGGAATTGTGAGAGGACTTTGTCATATTGTTTCAACCTAGTTTTATGTGGCTAGGAAGCTGGGCTGCCTCTACCTATTGCTTACAGACCTTTTTTTTTTTGCTTTTTGCTTTTTTTGGAGGGGGGAAGGTAGGGCAATTGGGTTTAAATGACTTGCCCAAGGTCACACGGCTAACTTTTTTTTATGTTAAGTGTCTGAGGCCAGATTTGAACTCAGGTCCTCCTGAGTCCAGGGCTGGTGCTCTATTCACTGCACCACCTACTTGTGTTTCCCCGCTAATAAGACCTATCCTGAAAATAAGCCCTCCCCTTACTGTGTAAGATTCCTCTAAAATAAGCCCTCCCCCGAAAATAAGCCCTATTGAGATTGCTACTGTAGTGAAGGTGATCCCCTGCGCTACACGCTACGTTATGGTACCCTCTGTATGCACCGTCCCCCCCCCCTCCGTGAAACGCACACCACGCTCCGAGCTGCATCCAATCAGAGCTGCAGCAGTGAAACGCGGCATCCTCTTCCTCCCCAGGGATTAAAGGTACATTTTTTTGTTCACATTTACCTGTTTATTAAAATTGCTGTCAATGTTCATTAAAATAAGCCCTCCCCTGAAAATAAGCCCTCTGGTGTTTTTCTGTCCAAAAAAATTAAGACAGTGTCTTATTATTGGGGAAACACGGTAGCTGCCCCTGCTTAGAGACCTTTAGCGAAGAACCTAGATTATGCTGATCAGAAGCCCAGTTAGGTCTGAAGACTGATGCAAGGAGTTTTCTCACAGCTTTGCATCTCAAGTAGCCAATATATTCTATCTGAAAACTGTTTCCATACTGATTAATCACTTATTGTTTCCATGTTCCTTTGATTGAATACAAACCTGTGGGGTAGCAGGAGACCTCCTTTCCTGAATTCAGGGAATTGCACCTCTTCACTCTCCCCTTCCCAACTTGGAAAGTCCCTAATTTTTCCTCCAATGAGAAATCAGATTACCTAATTTTGTATCCTAGTTAATTGTTGTCTTTTACTTAATTGGTCTTATTTTATTAATTGTTTTTAGTGTATAAAAATCTGCTACCCTCTATACTTGGAATCTAGTGCCAAAGTCAAGGAAGGCTGCTGGTCCTGATTTGTTATGCAAATAGCATGCATTGCATAATAAATCAATATTCTTAGAAATTTGAAACTTTGTTTCTTTCATCTTTCAACACACACACACACACACACACACACACACACACACACACACACGGGTCAGTACCAAAAGGGACTTTGGAAGTCATTGAATCCAAACCTAGTACTCCTAATTTTACAGGGAAGAAAGGAGGCCAAGAAAGATTAAGTGACTTGTACTGGGTCACACAACTTTATGTGTCTGAGTCAGGATTCAAACCTAGGTGTGACTTGCTGTCTCTAAATCCAATACATTGCCCTCTGTATCAAGCTTCCACTCCCTACTTGTGTCATCTACCTCCATTCCTTACTCTTTTCAACAGTTCATATTTATGTACATATTCAAACTACAATAATTTACTGAGTACTCACTGTGTACATAGAACTATATTCTGCTTGGAGGGACTGGAACAGGGTGTGATAAGAAGAAAAAAAATCAGAAGACTCTATCCCTACTCTCAAAAGGCTTACAGTCAAATTGGGGAAATACATTTATCCCCTTAACTTTACATTATTCTTTTGCAGTTACTTTTCCTCTAAATATTAAACAAACATTAGGGATCAATAATGATCTGGACCCAGGAGTGAGCAGAAGACTGAGTTTTATCATATTTGAGAAATGGCTCCTGGTTTCAAGCATCCCAAAGAACTCCATATCACAAAAGCTCATCAATGTCACTTTTCATTTTAATCTATATGATGACAATAGAAAAAGGGGCAGTGGGAAAATGTTGATGGAGAGCATTAGGCACTAGGTTTTGTTTCTGATAAACCTTTCTTTTCCTCATCCTTTTTACTGCCCTCCTCTCTCTGTTTCAATGGAAAAATAACTCACAATTTGTGAGCCACCATTTTAAAATTTATTTTTTAATAGAAATCTATTTATCTCTCTTCTATTTCCCATCTTATTAGAAAGGAAAAAAAGAGGGGGTGGCCAGGTAGCACAGCAAGTAATAGCACCGGCTCCAGTGTTGGGATGACCTGGGGATCAAATCTGGGCTCAGATACTTAGCACCACACCCAGAAATAACTGGCCTTGTAACCTTGAACAAGTTACTTAACCCTGATTGCTTTAAAAAAAAAGAAAAGAAAAAAGAAAAACAAGAACCAAAAAAGCTAGAAAAAGAATAAGTTAAAAATCCTCAATTAAATACCAAATTAGAAATTCTGAAAACCAAAGGGGAGATCAATAAAACTGAAAGTAAGAAAACCATTGAACTAATAAGTAAAACTAAGAGCTGATTTTATGAAAAACCCAGTCAAATAGATAAACTTTTGGTTAATTTGATTTTAAAAAAGAAGAAAATTAAATCACCAGTGTAGAAAATGAAAAGGGTGAATTCACCACCAATGAAAAGGAAATTAAAGTAACAATTAGGAGTTATTTTGCCCAACTGTATGCCAAAAAATTTGACTAGTTTAGTGAAATGGATGAATACTTCCAAAAACATAAATTGCCCAGATTAACAGAAGAGTCAATAAATATTAAATAACCCTATTTTAGAAAAATAAATTGAACAAGTCATCAGTGAACTCCCTAAGAAAAACTCTCCAGAGTTAGATGGATTTATAAGTGAATTCTACCAATCAGTTAAAGGACAATTAATTCCAATACTATATAAACTATTTGGGAAAATAGATGAAGAAGTCCTACCAAATTCCTTTTATGACACAAATATGGTGCTGAAATATAAACCAGAAAGAACCAAAACACAGAGAGAAAATTATAGATCAATTTCCCCTAAACATAGATGCAAACATTTTAAATAAAATATTAGCAAGGAGATTACAGCAATTTATCATGAGGATAATACACAATAACCAGGTGGGATTTATAACAGGAAATGTAGGGCTGGTTCAATATTAGGAAATCTAATATCAAAAACCATATTAATAAGAAAACTAACAGAATTAATATGATTATGTCAATATATGCAGAAAAAGCTTTTGACAAAATACAGCACACATTCCTATTAAAAATACTAGAGAGAAAAGGAATAAATGGAGTTTTCCTTAAAATGACAAGCAGTATCTATCTAAAACCATCAGCAAACATTATCTGTAATGGGGATAAGCTAGAAACATTCCCAATAAGGTCAGGGGTGAAACAAGGATGACCATTATCACCACTCTTATTCAATATTGTACTAGAAATGTTAGCTTAAGGAATAGGAGAAGAAAAAGAAATTGAAGGAATTAGCATAGGTGATGAAGAAACAAAACTATCACTCTTTTCAGATGTTATAATGGTATACTTAGAGAATCCTGGAGAATCAGCTAAAAAAAACCTACTTGAAACAATTAAATTTAGCAGAGTTACAGGATATAAAACAAGCCCACATAAATCATCAGCATTTCTATCTATTACCAGAAAAGCCCAGCAGGAAGAGATAGAAAAAGAAATTACACTTAAAATAACTGTAGACAATATAAAATATTTGTGAATTTACTTGCCAAGATAAACAAAGGAACTATATGAACACAATTACAAAACACTTTTCACACAAATAAAGTCAGATCTAAACAACTAGAGAAATACTAATTGCTCAAGGGTAGGTTAAACTAATATAATAGAAATGAGAATTCTACCTAAATTGCTTTACTTATTCAGTGTCACACCCATCAAACTACTAAAAGGTTATTTTGTAGAGTTAGATAAAAAAAATCATCTGGAAGAACAAAAGGTCAAGAGAATTAATAAAAAAAGATCAAAGGAAGGTAACCTAGCTGTACCAGATTTAAAACTATTTTATAAAGCAACAATTACCAAAGCTATTTGGTACTGGCTGAGAAACAGAGTTATGGGTCAGTGAAATAGGTTGGTACACAAGACACAGTAGTCACTCACTGTAGTAATCTACTGTTTGATAAACCCAAAGACTCAAGCTTCTGGGATAAAAACTCAGTATTTGACAAAAACTGCTGGAAAAATAGCAAAATACATGGTTCAAACTAGGCAGAGACCAAAATTTCACACCCTATATGAAGATAAGGGCAAAATGGGCACATGATTTAGACATAGCAAGTGATATCATAAGCAAATTAAGAGAGTAAGAAATAGTTTACCTGTCAGATTTATGGAGAAGGGAAGAAATTGACCAAATGAGATATAGAACCTTATGTAATGCAAAATGGATAATTTTTATTACATTAAATAAAAAAGGGTTTGAACAGACAAAAGCAATACAACCAAGATTAGAAGAAAAGCATAAAACTGGGAAACAATTTTTATAGCCAGTGTTTCAGATAAAGACCTAATTTCTCAAATATATAGGGAACTGCATCAAATTTATAAGAATATACATCATTCCCCAATTGATAAACTGTCAAAGGAAATGAACAGTCTTCAGATGAAGAAATTAAAACTATCTATAGTTGTATGAAAAATGCTTTAAATGACTATAATGTTTAAATGCAAATTTAAACAACTCTGAGGTACTACCTCACACCTATCAGATTAGCTAATATGATAGAAAATGAAAATTATGAGTGTTGAAGAAGATGTGGGGAGCACTAATAAATTGTTGGTGGAGTTGTGAACTTATCCAACCATTCTAGAGAGAAATTCGGAACTATGCTCAAAGAGCTATGAAATTGTGCATTACTTTTTGATCCAGAAATACCACTATTAGGTCTATATCCCAAAGAGATCATAAAAAAGGGAAAAGGACTCACATGTACAAAAATATTAATAGCAGCTCTTCTGTGGTGGCAAAATATTGGAAACTGAGGAGATACCTATTAATTGGGGAGTGGCTGAACAAGTTGTTGTATATGAACCTAATGGAATGCTATTATTCTATAAGAAATTATGACCAGGCAGATTTCAGAAAAACCTGGAAAGACTTACATGAACTGATGCTGCCTGAAGTGAGCAAAACTAGGAGATCATTGTACACAGTAACAACATTGTGTGATGATCAACTATGATAGACTTATCTCTTCTCAACAATACAATGATAGAAGACAATTCCAAAAGACTCAGAATGGAAAATGCTATTCACATCCAGAGAAAGAACTATGGAGTTTGAATACTATTTTCACTTTTTTTGTTCTTTCTTTCTCATGGTTTACCCCTTTTGCTCTGATTTTTCTTTCACAATATGACCAATGTGGAAATATGTTTAACATGACTGTACAAGCTTAACTTATATCAAATTGCTTGCTGCCTTGGGGAAGGGGGAGGGAATGAAGGGAGGGAGAAAAATTTGGGACTCAAAATATTACAAAAATGAATGTTGAAAACCATCTTTACATGTAATTGGAAAAAATACTACTCATTAAAAAAAGTGATGAAACCAAGGCTTAGAGAAGTTAGTGACTTGCACAGGATCACACTACTTGTAAATGTCTGATGAAGTGCTTGAATTCAGCTCTTCCTAAATTCAAGCCCAGTGCACTCTCCGATGCCTCACCTAGCTGCCTAACGGTTGTTGTTTTTCCTTTTTTCTCAAAGTGGACCAATGACATCAGGAAGGTGATGTCTTGACTTGAAAGTAAATTGGATTTAAGTGAGGCAGGGCTCTGCAAAGTCACCAGTGACACATATGTTCATGAAGTCCAAGACATAACCTAAAATTCGATGGACAAAGCTGTTTTGTCCATGCTTATATCTGTCATCTGAGCCTTGGATGCTCATCTAAGAATCCTGGGAATGAGGAAGGGGAAAAATGTTTGATTAGATGTCTTTTCAGACTTACAACTCTCAAGCTATGATCACATGAACCTAAGTTTACTGAATTACAAATGGTCAAAGGTTCATGGATTCAGTATTAGAGAAGAGACTCATGGATGCCCATGCATCACTTGGCACAGGTGATTTTAAGGAAATGCAAGGAGACACAAATTCAACTAAATATGAATCTGTTTTCTAGAATTTCAATAAGTAGCATTCATCTTGAAAATGAATCCTTTCACTGGTTCAGTCTAAGAACCACTGAATTTTTAGACTTCCATAAACAATCACTTGGAGATGAGACATAGTTCTGCTTATTGTAGAGATACCTTCTGCAAGGTGACTGACTAATCCTCCTCATCTTCTCTAACATGTAGCCAGTGGGAATGCAGGTATTAAAAAGGTTTGTCTCATGTCTAAAACAAATTCCATTTCCTATAATTGAATTACTTATTTTTTATTCTCCTATAGAAAAAAGCCAAAGTTTTTTCATTTAGAAAATTAAATCAAAATTGTATTTTGCATTTGGAGAATAATTGCATAATTGTCTCCACCTGGCTTTATCTTCTATCTTTAATAGGATCCATATCCACTTGATGTGTCAAAGTATTTCACATTCAACTTCAACCAGATGTTCGAGATGCACGTGTCAACAGAACTGTGTGGGCTATTTGGAGCATTTGCCACATGACTCGGTACAACATGTTAATTGCAAAGCTAATTGGTATCATGCAATTCGGGAAGTGCACTCAGGTGAAGGAAATGTGGGAGGCTTTTGTCTCCAAGGTCACCTTTTTTCTTTCTGTCACTCACTTTTAGCACAGAATTCTTATGTTTACTTAGGAATCTTCACTCTGAATTACCTTTTCAAGAAAATGGAGACAAGTTATATATAAGGTCTATCATGGAGGCTTTAATAATAACTTACATTTCCATAATGCTTTTTCCAAGTGTTCTCCTCACCTCCACTCTGTGAGGCAGGTGGTAGAAGTATTACTGCCCCCATTTTCTAGATGAGGAAATTGAAAGTCAGAGAGGTAAAGTAATTTGCCTAAGGCTACAAAGCTAGAGCTACAAAGATTGTAAAACTAGTGTGAGAACTGAGTTTCAAGCCAAGGTATCATACACTTCCTATGAATCCTTAGCTGCTTTCCTAAAAACAGTCATCTTTATGTATTTACTCAGTGGAAGCTAGAAATCTTGGTATTTCTACTCTCTCTAACTGAAGGTAGCCTCCCCTCCCCCTTCATTCTTTAACTTCTTTTGCTAACTTTCACTGTGAATTGATAGTATATAAAGTATTTATGCCTTCAAACAGGTCTAGGTCTCATTGAAGAGGGTATTCCTTCCAACAGTACAAATAGCAACCCGTTTATGCCTTCTCAGCCTAGTTGATTCTTGTCCATGTTCTCTGAAAATATTAGGTGTAAATTACGTGGAAAGAATTTAAACAGGAACCACAAAAATGACATATTTCTAACATGAGGCCATGAAAAACTAAGGTTATGTAAAAAACATTGAATAAAACAACTTCTCCAAAACATCTTTAACATGGAGAAACTGAAATATGGTATCACCGATCTTTTAATTTATAGGCATTAAATAATGCAAAACAGTGACAAAGAATGCTTTATCCTGTAGCAAGGTCCTTTCCTAATATAGCCTAATGACAAATCCAACCTTCTTGACAAATGATTTTAGATAGAAAAAATAACAATCAACACAAGTATATTTAGGAACACAAAGTTATTGTCAGTGTTAATTTTTGGATGGCAGATATTACTCGTCTAACATGGATATTAAAAGTAATGATAGAGTAACAGGTTTTTTATTATCTTCAATCATCAATATACTATACCCAAATCATTTATTTAAATAACTATCACAAGTAATAGAAATATTAAACTATAGCAATATTTGGCTGATTATAATTGACACGAAGATGACTAACTGCACACCTATTTTTATCTTTGAGGTATTGGAGTAATTCTTGTTTGGGAAAAGTGGTAACTCAGATTTTACTTTGACATGTCTCAGTATTTTCATTGATTCCTGGGTAGCAATAAATGGCAATCTAAGCATTAAGAAGAAATGGGATATGAGAATGGTCTATATAGGTGATTTTATAAGGTATCATCATTTTATAGCTTTTCTTTCACATACTTTATAGAAAAGCACCAACAGCTAACTCTTTAGAATGAAATTAGTTAGATATACCATACTAGAAAAATTGGAAAAACATTTCCAACTTATGATATCAGTAGGAAACAGCAATTTCTTAAAAACATTGAAGACATAATAAAATGTGTCCCTGTTGTATGTTGATATCAATGAATCATTTGTTCTCCATAATTAAAAAATTAACTACACTTGAGCTATTGTTGTTGCTGTTGATCCTTAGTTTTAAAAGAGGACCAATGACATCACAGTGACTTGGAGAAACAGGTGAGAGCTATACTCCTTCACAGTCTAAAGGGGAAGACAATATATCAGAGGGCTCAGGAGCAGGGAACATGGGGGAGAGAATAGAGAAAGAAATAAGTATTTATTAAGAGTATACTGTGTGCCAGGCACTGTGCTAAGGGCTATTGTAAACATTGCCCAGTTGATCCTCACAACAACTCTGTGCCTTAGGGACTATTATTATCTCCATTTCACAGTTGAGGAAACTAAGGCAGATAGAATTTAAATGATTTTTCCAGGGTCATAAAGCTGCTAAGTGTCTGAGGATGGATTTGAACTCAGGTCTTTTTGACATCAGGCCCAGTGCTTTATCCACTGTGTAGCTTAGTTGCCTAGGTATATGGTGAAGCCCAGGGCAAGTGGGATGAAACTGCTGGGGAAGGGACCAGAAAGAAACCCAGTTTTCACTTATAGATTCTAGATAGGAACAAAGGATTTAGGGATGGGACTTTGTTATGCAATCATTCAGTCTCATCTGACTCTTCATGACCCCTGACACACCAGGTCCTTCTTTCCTCCACTATCTCTCAAAGTCTGTCCACATTCATATTTGTCATTTTGGGTTTGTTTTTGTTTTTTTGCTTTTTTGGAGGGTGGAAGGCAGGGCAATTGGGGTTAAATGACTTGACCAAGGTCACATGGCTAGTAAGTGTTAAGTGTCTGAGGCTGGATTTGAACTCAGGTCCTCCTGACTCCAGGGCCAGTGCTCTATTCACTACGCCAACTTGCTGCCTCCAATGTTTGTCATTTTTTGTGACACCATCTATCCATATCATCCTCTGCCATCTCCTTTTCCTTTTGCCTTCAATCTTTCCCAGCGTCAGTCTTTTCCAATGAGTCCCATCTTCTCATTATGTGGCGAAAGTATTTAAGCTTCAGCTTCAGTATTTGTCCTTCCAATGAATAGTTTGAATTAATTTCTTTAAGTATTCACTGATTTGATCTCACTATCCAATGGACTTTCAAAAATCTTCTCCAGAACCACAATTAAAAAAGTGTAATTCTGTGGTACTTAGCTTTCCTGGTAGGATGGGACCTAAGGGACCCCCAAATCCAGTCCCTTCAATTTACTGAGACCCAAGGAAAGAAAACTTCTGGTGTTCCCAGGCAAGCTGGTGGCAAAGCCAGAATGGAAGATCTGGGAGGGAATTACTATTACAATCACAACCCCATTTTAAAGGTAAGAAGTGGGGTGACTTGTATGAGGTAGTGAAGACAATATTAAAAACCCTCAGGTTCAAACCCTACATCTGCTTCTTCTTTGCTATAATATAAATCAAGTTACTTGACCTGATTTTCAATTTTGTTATCTGTGAAAGGGGAGAATAAGGGAAAGTCTTGGAGCCAGGAACCTTATGTTCAAATCAAACCTCAGAAACTTTTTAGTTGTGTGGCCATGGGCAAATCATTTAAACTCTCTCACCCTCAGTTTCTTTATCTGTAAAATGAGAGTAATAATAGTACCTACCTTCTAGAGTTGCTGTGAGGATTGAATAAGATAATATTTGTAAAATGCTTTTCAAACTAGGGGTAGCCAGGTGGCTCAGCAAGTAAGAGCACCAGCCCCAGTGTCAGGATGACCTGGGGATCAAATCCGGGCTCAGACACTTAGCACCACACCCAGAAATAACTGGCCGCGTAACCTTGAGCAAGTTACTTAAGCCCGATTGCTTTAAAAAAAAATGCTTTACAAACTTATCATTATTATTCCATGACATTTTTATATAGTTGGTAATATAGGGATATAGGTTGATAGGTGTTGATGTCATGTGGGTTGTCCTTTTCTTTTAAGAGGATCCAACTTTTCCCCACATCTTTGACATCTCTTTCAGATACTTTATGAATTCATTTCTCAGTGTTTTCACTATAGTAGTAACTCCAGTATAAATCCCTTCTTTGTGGACCCATTTCAATCTGGCTGTTTTTCCATCTTTTTTTTTTTTTTTACTTTTTAGAACCATTTCTACGTCTCCTGGAAGCACTTGCATGACCATGATATATGAGTCCAAACATGGTGGCTCTCCTGTCCTTAATGGTAAAAAGAGATTGCTATAAAAATTTTCACATTTCCCCATTTTCCTTATGCTTCCTTTATCCTTTAATGCCATTAGGATGATTTTGTTTAGTTGAATCTCTCACCAAAGCTTTCCTTATGGTGATTTTACCCTTCACTTCTTCAATCTATTTTATGAGGTGATGCTGCTCGTAAGTTTCCATCATCCTTTTCCAAATAATTTTACAAACAAGATGATATTTAAAGTAGTGTTACCTTTGTCATTTCTCAGTAGTTGGCATATAAGTTGGTGTTTGCTTATTAAAGTACTTTTTAGGTTTTTATCATTTTGCTTGGCAACTAAGTTACATTAATAAACTTCTACATAAAATTATCATCAGTGTGTAGATCCTTTCTTCTGTGCATAACCCATTTTCCATGACCAATAATTTATTTGAATAGGTGTCAGAATCAGATTATTTCTATTGTACACCATATCTTTTTTCTCATTTTTATTCTTTCTTCTAGCTTTGCACTAATTTTGATCTTTGCTCTAACAAATCAGTGGTTTACCTCCACATAGACATCTAGTTAATTTAGATAAATGACTCTCATCTTCTGCTAAAATACAAGTAATTTCACTTTATTGTGAAATTACTAATTTACCACCAAATTGAGCACCCACTAATCCTCTTCTCAAAGAAGATATTTTAATACACAAATGAAGCTTCTGTGCAGTCCACTCAATCATATGCTTGTAAATATTTAACAACTGTCTCAGTGAAAAAAGGGGGTGCACAGAACACTTTTAAATTTAATCCGCATTATTAACTTTTTCTCCACCTCTTTCTTAATGCTAGAGAATCAACAAAACATTAAATGAAATTTGATTTGCAACATTTGCAATTTGCTAGGTGTAAAAAAATTAACAAATAGTTGTTGTGAACTGGTTCAAGCTAGTTACAGCATGCTCTGGATTCTACTATTCTTTGGCATCTCGTTTCTTCTTGATTCATCCTTGGAGTTCAAGTTCTGCCTCTGAGATATTTTAGAGGTTATAAATTGCAGATAGGTTGTCTATCTGCATTGGTGGAAGGAGCTTCCACACAGAGATAGCTCTCTATACAGGTTAAATCACAGTTACAAGTCAAAAATAAAAATGAAAGGGGTGGCTAGGTGGTGCAGTGAATAGAGCACTGGCCTTGGAGTCAGGACCTGAGTTCAAATCCAGCCTCAGACACAACACAAAACTAGCCGTGTGACCTTGGGTAAGTTGCTTACCACCAATTACCCTCCAAAAAGCAAAAAAAATATAAATAAATAAAAATAAAAATGAAAGCCAGTTTCTCTTCAAGAATTACTAATGGGGGATTATACAGTTTCCAAGTGAAATGTCTCTAGCATTTCACCAGTCTGTCCAGAGCTGGTTCTCAATATTTCAGATAAGTCTTTTTTTTAATATAAGCCTACCTTGTACTCTACTTCACACTTCTTCCTTCAACCGCTGTGAGATAATGTCTTCTTTTGGGTACATTGATCTTCAGCTCTCTATGCATCTGTCTCCCTGTATCTCTGTATTTATTTCTGTCTCTGTGCCTCTCTTTTTCTGTGTATGTCTCTATCTTTCTCTGTCTCTATCTCTCCATCTCTGTCTCTCTGTCTCTTTCTGTCTTTCTTTCTCTCCACTTAAAGCTAAATGACCATTCTTTCACCCTCCTCTCACTGACTGCTATAGGTTCACAATTTCCAAGGGTCTCTTATCAAAACACAGACAATGATTCCCTTTTCAAAATACAGGGATGCAAATGGTTAATACTAGTCCACACAAAGCTTTAACAGATAGAGGGATTTATATCCAGAGTGCTCTTGTAGGTTGGAAATGGGAAAAAGCAGATTTTTCAAAGCCTTAAACAAAGCCCATCCTCAGGACAACTGCGACATACAATTATTGTAAAGCACGGTTTTCCAGCACTGTCATTTAAAAGGCTAAAAGATCTTGGTCGTATTCCTTTAATTATAACTCACAGAAACAGCCTTTTGGCCTTAATTCATAAACTGAGACAGGTTAAGTGGCACTCCCAGATTTTGAAGCTTCTAAGAGAATAAGTTGATCATTATCCATATATTTAGGTAGAAGGATAGAATTCTATCTCCAACAACAGCATTGACACACTTCTGCCAGGTTGGTCAAGACTCTCCTCCAGTTGGCAGTTTCTGTTATTCTCTCTGCAGATATCCAAGGACTTACTTTTATTCATCTACAGTTAAGTCAAGTCACTTCCCACCCCAAGACAAAAGCAAAACTGTAGGTACTTCTGGCATTTCTTCAAAAGCCTTTCTTTTCACTCATTTTTCTGAGATCTGTAAGAATCTCAGTGACAGTGGTACTGCTTCCATGGAAAGTTTATGCATATTTTAAAATCAGTTCCACTGACTGACACAGTGGGCTGCCAGCAGAGTCAAGCTGTAACTTTGAAGCTCTGTACATTCTATTCCTTCTGTTTTATCTCTCTCAGGACACGTACTACCAAACATAAATCATTTACATTCAACAGAATAAAACAAATCAATGGCAGCACTCTCTGATCTGCTACTTTGAACTGTTCAAGGGTTTAAAGGAATCCACTGCTCAAATTCACAATAGAGATTGTCTAGAGCCTACCTAATAAAGCTCCAGAGCATTAATAACATTAAAAGCTAAAGGATGGCTTTCCAAAGAGAGCAGAAGAATTTTCCACAATCCTTTTATATTGTTTTTCTCAGCAATCTCTAATCATAATATTTCATTTTCAGAAACACCCTTCTAGTGTTTACACCTAAAATAGAAATAAGATATTGTGAGTTGTATCAAATGTGAAAGTCCAAAAATATAGCCAAATCCATCCAGGTGGAGGGAGAAAGGTGTGAAAAACCAGACAAATGGCATCCCTAAATACCACTCTAATTTTACTCTGACTCTAGGGCTGATGTTGCAACAGGCAGTAAGTAGAGATCTACCCTTGGCTAGAGTAACACTAGTAAGTCTGGCATAGCCTCAAGTTGCTCCTGGGCTGGGGGAAATCCCCAGAAGATGGTTCTATTTCATCCCTGTCCCTGAAGGTTTAGAAGCATTCTAATACAAACCAAGGAACACTATACTTAATCCAGACCTTCCATTCTTCCCTAAAAGGACTCTTAATAGTCCTTTTGTTTTTATTTATTTTATAAATATATATTTATATTTTATTTATTTACTTATATTTTAACATCTTAAAATATGACTCTTAAGAGCACCCTCAGGCCAATCAGCTTCTCCCAGGAGCCTGTCCAAATGGGCAGGAGGTAGAACCAGGCTAAAGGAACTTCTCTGGGATTGCCAAGGAATGGATCCAGCCTTTAAGTGATGAGAGAACCTACATGCTTCCTTCCTCTCCTGAGTTGAAATTGATCTTGGACACAAACGTCTATTTCTATCCTTTATTGAGAAGGAGTTAAACAGGTAGCCAAATTCTATCGGATAAATGGAAAGGAAGAGGAAAAAACAAAGCACTTCCTTTTTTTTCCCACCTGAAAGGAACATATTAATTATGAAATTAATGAATGCTAATAAGAACTAATGTATTCCAATGATTCCAAATCTGCAGATCTTAAGGGGGAGAGCACGGTGGAGCTGTTTCAAGGGCTCTTGAAATCCATATCTGTACTGAGCACTGACATTTTTATCTTTATTTAGCTCCAACAAAATAGACAGCACAAATAATGGGGTTTGTCTTGATGACTGTATATTATTAATGCTTCATTGATGATTTGGTAGGAAAGCATTCTTTAAAACTAATCTTCACAAAAAAACACCTTGCTGACTTCTGGATACATGATTTTTCTAGGTTTCTGGAACTGTATGTAAAAACTATGAAAGAAATAGTGGATGCCACATCATATTTTGGTGAAAGCTTTTTTTTGTATTTGCTACAATACAAGTTGGATATGAAACCACATCTAAGGATAAAGTTTCCATCACTTTACAAAGACTGTTATTCTCTGAAAACCATATAGTAGCTATCTTGTTAAAAAACTTAATATAATAAATAAGCAAATATAACTTCTAAGATTGAATAATTTCTCACACCATAGATGTATCATAACTTTAAAAACATGTGCCACTCATTATCCCAGAGGTCCAAGGTCTGAGCTCATATGGACTAGTTTTAATTTTGGGAGTAGCTCCCTTAAACTCTAGTCATAACTCTATGCCTCTATTTAGAGATACCTCTGGTCTGAAAAATCTTAGAATATAGATTATATCTGGATCTATACATATGTGGGCAAAAGGATATTCACATCCCATATAGGAACTCAAGGAAACAGTTGCATAAATTGGATACAAGACAGTCTTTACTTCTTTCCACAGAAATTGAAGAGAATATGTAAAGGACCAGAAGTATCCCATAAATAATTTAAAATTCTCTCTTCCTCCCTTTCTTGAATACTCCCTTTCCTCTACAAGCCCCATCAATCCTTCAAACTCAAAGACTACCCTGAGTGAGGTTTGTAAACCAACCTTCCCATTATCCTTTCCCACATTTACATTTTGGCAAATCATATTTTGACATCTAGAATCCACACAAGTATTTAGGTTTTTGGTACTACCTTGAGATTGAGATTTCCTCCAAAAGAAATTGTATTTGGGGCTGCTAGACAGGGCATTTTCTGATGTTCTGGTGAATCTCATGCTTATTCATAGAGTTTTACTCAGCCTTATGGTACTGAGGGCTTAGAATGCCTCTAGATAGAAAATAAATTTAGAGTTGCCAGAGGGGCAAAACCTTTCCCATTAAACCTGTTTTATACAAATAATTCACAAAAACAGAGATGGTTAAATTTCAGGTGTTTTGTTCTCTCACATCATGCTTTAGTCCCTCTCTGAATCTTCCCTTTTTCAGCTCTGGAAGCCATATGAACAATCTCTTCTCCCCAAGAGACAGACCCTTCCAAAGAATCCCCCTTTCTTTTTCTAAGAGGTTAGATTTTTAGAACTTGTTGTCTTTGAACTCTACTCTTGGACTTTGTGGGTTGGATGACCCACATGCAAAGAAAGGGGAAAAGGCAAAAAAAGATAAAACTCAGCCAATTGCTTCCTTTGCTATAGGTCATCACAAAAATTTGACTCCAACCCATAGCAGGCTGGGCCAATAAGTTTATCTCAATCAAAACAAAAGTTCAAGCTAATTAATTCATCCCCAATAGATGAGAGAGAATGAAAGTCACACAGGCTCTCTACTCACTAAGGTAGTCAAAATGATCAGAGAATCTTCCTAATCAACACCGTACATGTATACAGTTGCTGATGTGATAATATGTGGATCCCTGTAACCCTTGTGAACCCTTTCCTGGTGCCCTACTACCTCACTCAAGTTCTGCTTTCCTTATAACTGTAGAAAGACAGTTCATTCATTATCCAGTATTAATTATCCAGTAAGGGAGTGCAAATCCAAGTTGCCCACAAGGTGGTGCTCTACTTGAACCAACCATTGTTCTTATTAGAACCACTGTGATGAATAAGCAGACTGGCCACTTGAGGTCCCTCAGGCTGCAGATGCTAAGACAGCTTCTTTTACTGACAAGACCTCAGTATCTTTGGGAGGGCTGGTCATGCCTAGAATTAATCTAGGGAATGAAATGAAACATTGCTCAGAATATTCCAATATAAAATCTACTATTTGTACATAACTCATAAACTGTGTAAAAGATTTCCCCTCTTTTGTCATGACCCTAACCCTAAAAACACACATACACAGGACTCAGATGTTTAGCATATGTGTTATTACACAGTTTATTGGACTGAACAAAAATGGAAGAAAAGAGTTTACGTGTCCCTGTCTGGATCCACATTTCTCTTGCCATGTTTTACAATCCTTTTCCTTGCCCTCCCTGATCTTCAGGCTTGGTTGGTGGTGAAAAGAGGAAACCCTGAACCACACATACCTATAGCTCATAAGAAAGAAATGAGGAAGAACTGTGTTTAGAATCCCTTCTAAGGATCATGGATTATAAAAGGGGAAAGCAGGGAAAAAGTGATTAGAGAAAAGCCTCCTTTCAAATCATCAGTTGGTGGGAATCACTCTAGGCTCCCACTCAAGAACATTATACCTAATGATGGACTCCTGTGTGTAATGGTAATGCAATGTGACCCCTTTGTATTGGCAAGTAAGCAGGTACTTAGCACTTAGTAATTGATCAAGCCTCTGTGAAAGAAACAGAAGGTATGAACCCCTGTTTCTGACATAACAGGAAGGGGTTGGCTGAAACAAGAAGTAGCTAATGTTGTATGTATATAAGAAAAGCCCCAGAGAGACACAGTCAGAATTTCTTGGAGCATTGTGGAGGCAGAAGCAGCTGCCTGGAGGAGCCCAGGAACCCAGGAGCCCCTTCCCCTCTGAAGGCTGGATAAGGTGATTCTGATTTTTTGAAAATACTGCAGAAGACTGAGGAAGCATGACCTGCATGCAGGGACTTTATCTGTTTGTGGCTTGGCTGAACCTTGAATTCCCAGGAACAGAAATTGTGAAGAATTTGAGATGGACTAGACACTGTGAACTTCAGTGTTGAGCAGGACCTACCCAGAGAGTTGGAAGAGGAACTGGGAGTTGGATGCCATTGAATCCAGGTGACAGTCTGGTGAATCCAGGTGACAGTCTGGTGAATCCAGGTAGAATCTGGGACCATGGAAGGGGATCCAGAGAATCTGAGAATCATCCCAAAGTCAAGATGAAAAAACCTCCCCATGGGTACTGAGTAATGATGAAATTGTAGTATACTAGTGACCTAGGGATTGAGGGTTTGTGTATTCTCTAAAGATTATACTTAGTGATTAATGATACTTAGTAATTGATTGTTGAATAAGTGACTGATTGAGTTAATTTAGTATGTCCCATGAGTGGAAGACTTTGACTATTGTACTTTGAGATGATTGTTCTTTGTTCTAAATACTGTGACCACTTTGGTGAAAACTATGTAGCCATTTTAATGATAAGCTATTGAGAATACTATATTGCTATTTTCTGTGATAAGTTGTAACATTGTGAATGCTGTACCTTGATTTTCTGTGAATGTTTTGCTCTGATATGTTATTGAATAAATAGAGTGTTCACTATACTATGTAATCAGAACCTTAAAAGCTGTTCACAGTAGCATTCTTCTGGAAAGCTGCTCCTGCATGGTGTTACACTGTGTCAGTCTCCACTTTCTGCTCCAGGATTTGCAGAACTGTAGTGCTGATCTCCAGCAACCACACTTCCAGCTATAACAATTAGTCATTCAGTAAATATTTATTAAGCACCTACTATGTGCCAATACTAGGCTAAGCACTGGGCAAAAAGCAGTCCCTGTCCTCAAGAATCTTACAATTTAATGGAGGTGAACAATTTAGCCTTAGGCCTCCCAGAAGCCCACAGCCCAGGGTAGCAGCTGCATGCTTCACCTTCATGATGATCAGGCAGTCCATCTCTCAAGGACAGCAGAAGGGGAAAAAGGTCATCCAACTGAGGCCACTAGCATACAGATTTCATATCTTTCTATCCTATTTGTCACCTTCTTGCCCTTTACAAGTATGTCCTCTCCAAGGCTGGTGGAGAGGTATAGAAGGAAAATAATATTCTTATGTGTCCCAGGATCATCACAAACCAGTTTGGTCATGTCCCTTTCTTTGAATAATCATAACTCCAGACCATGAGGAAAGTAATGCCTTTTTTTTAAACAGGGAAGTCATTGCACAGATTACAAATAAAATTCAAGTTCATTTAAAACATTTCTGAAATAATTATAGCTTTCTGTCATTACCCATTTTCTAATTCAATGGATAAGTAACAGTGCAACTACCACAATGTGAATGTCTGTGAAATTTTTTAAAAGGATAGAAATATTGATGTAGACCATAATATATGAGCAGACTTGTAGCAGATGGGTAATGGAGACATTATGTATGCATTCTCACTAAGTAAAGCAAATTGAGAACTGTTCCAAAAAAGAACTTTGCCCTGTGCTTTTGAAAAGTCATTCAACATGAAGGGTAGAGGTGGGGTTCTTCCCCACTTGAGGTCTAGAACTGGTTAGTTACCTTCTCCTTTAACTTGTTCTTTTCACCAAGCAATTGAATTTCTCTGACTTAGCTAGTATAGGAAATGACAGTAAAGACCATTCCCATGGTATTTTAGCCAAGTACCATTGTTTCTAGGTTCTACTCAAGAATACCAAGAGAAGTTTTCTCAAACTATTTCCAAACTAGTATGTAACCTAATGGTGACAATCTTAAAGAACAGCCAGAGGAATTGAGAGGTTAAATGACTTGTTTGTGGTTTAACAAAAATGGGAGACAAGCTATTAAAATACTTATTTTACCTAATATGTTTTCAAGGCACCTATAGTAAATATTACAATGGATATAAAAAGGCTTAAGCTATGGTTTTTGTCCTCTAGGATCTTATAATCTGGTTGGGGAGCCATGACAGACACACATGAAATGTTAAATAACAATACAAGGTGGCATTAAGTTGAATGTTTAAAAAGGTGGAGGAAAATAATTTCTATTAGGATTTAGAGGAGGAAGAGATTTCTATGGATAGGAGCAGTTGCAGAATGCCTCATGGAGAATGTAGGACTTACTAGAAACAATAATAATCATTTACATAGTACTTTATTTATAATTTTCAAAGAGCTTTCACATGTATTTTCTCATTTAATCCCCATAGCAAGCCTAGGGGGTAAGAAGAATAACTATAATGAGGTTAGTTCCATCCATTAAATTTACAGAGGAGGAAATTGAGGCCAGAGAGCCCAAGTTCACCTGGGGATAATAGTCAAAAGTCAGATTTAAAACTCCTCTGACTCAAGAAGCAGTCTTCTTCCCACCGTAACATGCTGCTTACCAGATAAGGAAATGGAGGTACAGAGTTGTTAACTGGATTGCCCCAAATCACAAGAGATCCTTGCTTTTATATATGGATCTGCCCCTCCCACTCCACTTCAATTAATGTAAACACAGAAGGCCCAGGCACCTCAACTGAATCAGTCAACAAAACGAAGTTTTAAATATAGAAACAAGATAGCTTGCATCCTGTGACCTCTTTATATATATAGAGAGAGTATAAACCTATTTGATTCAGACAAAAAGAGAATAACTCATTGACTACCCAAACAAATTAATCATGCCTCTGAGACCTTTAAATAGCCAGAGGAATTTAAGCTGTTGGTTACTCAAACAGTCAGCCAGTCTAGCAGAGGAAGATTCTTAAGTTTGGCAGTTGAGGATTCCAGACTTTTTGGGGCCAGACCCTTGACGGGGAATCATTCTTGAGGGAAGGTGAGAATTTCTATCTTTTTTTTCCATGCTCCTCTTAGAGGATGCTAGATTGTACAGTGGATAAAGCACTGGCCTGGAATCAGGAAGACCTGAGTTCAAATCCGGATTGACACTAAATAGCTGTGTTAAAGCACTCTGCCTCAGTTTCCTCAACTGTAAGATGGGGGAAATAATAGAATTTACCTCTCAGGGTTGTTGTGAGGATCAAATGAGATAATATTTGTACAATGCTTGTCATAGTGTCTGGCACATGGTAAGTGTTTAATAAATGTTTATTTCTTTCCTTCCTTTCTTCCCCTGTCCTGACAGCTCTTCAAAATGACCATGTCATTGAAGAAACCAAACCAGTACCAGATCATGCATCCAGTTGGGATGTTAGATATTAGACCAGTAGGATAAAATATGCAGCCAGATGCAGAGAGACACATTGAGAACAAAAAGATATGGACAGAGAATACTCCAAGGAGGGAAGGAACTTTAAGAACCACGACCCCTGGCCCTAGGGAAGAATGCTGGCTATGCATTCAAGAAAGGACATCCACATACCAATACCTCATTCCCACTATACGCTGTACTCCTATAGACCTGTGTGTATCTGTGGAGTAGTGTGACCCATGCTTTGGGGCAGAATGTACAGGCTGTTCTTACTATTATATGCCTATTATATATCATGGAGAATGTATAGACTGGTCTTACTATTATATGCCTATTATATATCATAAAAGCCTGTTCAAAAAGCTAATTAAGGTTGCTAGCTAATTGGTAATGGGAAGCCCTGTGGGTGAACTTGTGGTCTATGACAGTACTAGATGGTTAAAATGAAGAGAATTCTTAGTGGTTAAATAGTCACCAGCAAAAAAAAGTGGGAAAATGGACTTGGTGTTAATGTGTAATGTGGACTGAAGATCAGAGACTGAAGTAAAATGTGACATGCTAAGGTCCTAGACTAGAATGATTGAAGTGATAGTGGAGAAGTGGGGTCAGATGCTAAGACAATAGAGACATTATTAAAAACAATCAACAATACTTAGTGACTTGTTAAATGGGAGTTGGGGGAGGCTTAGTATGGGAGAATTGGAGGTGAGGAAGGAAAAGATACAAGAATGCCTCTGAAGTTTCCAGCCTGAATGCTTGGGAGAATGATGACAAGAATAGAGAAATAAAGAAATTTGGAGGCAGAGTATGAGTTTAAACGCATACAGGTATTTTGAGATGGTAGCATACTACAGAGCAGGGGTGAAGTTTGAAGACAATCAAAGGGCCACACTTGAGGACCTAGAGGGCTACATGTGGCCTCAAGGCCACTGGTTCCCCACCTTTGCTATAGAGATCCTGTCTAAAGCAAAGCTTATTAGGTTCTCACAACCAGTAGGTATCACAGGAGTACATAGGGAAGGGGTTGGCAAACTATTGCCCAAGGGTCAAATCCAGCCCACAGAATATTTTTGTTCTTACATTTTAAAATAGAATAAAACTCTATTTTAAAGTGTAAAAAAAACCCCAAACATTCTTAGCTTATGGGCCATACTGAAGCAGGTAGCGACTCAGATTTGACTCACTGGCCATAGTTTTCCGATTTCTGTCATACAGCATGAGCTGGACATGATTTCCATCAATACTTCCTTTCCCTCTTCTCCTTAACCCATCTAAAAGGATCCTGCAAACCTCAAAGGGCAAAAGCCAAAGGGAATAAGCCCCAAATGTGTTGCTGGAACATCTAGTCCATGTTCCATGCATGACTATTGCTATGACCTATATCCTATAAGTGTCTAAGTGAATAATGTAGTGGAATCTCTTTTCAAAGTTTCTTGTGTCATTGTTTCCTTTTTTTCTTCTCCTCTCCAAGCCCAGGTGTTCTATCCACTCTGCCACCTAGGTGTTTCTTGCCCCTAAATATCATACAATCTGTTATTTTGGAAGAACTAGCCTGAATCATTAGATAAAATTATGGATTCTAAAAATATTGACCTATAATAATCCATAAAATATATAACCTCTACATGTGACATGTACAATTTGAACTCTGCATTTTAAAACCAGTTCTGAATAATGTCCTTTTAGAGTATTGGTCAATCTCCATTGAGCTGCCATGACAAACTTGGAATTCTATAGAAGATACCCATAGCACACTGTTTTGGGTCTCTTAGTGCTTTCCAAGTCCTTTCAATTGGTAACATCTTAGACAAATGACTAGACTGGAGTGGGGGGTGGGAGATAGAGGATTAGAAAAAAAATCTTCCTTCTTCCTTACTCTACCCCTTATCCTTGAGTACATCTACTCTTTGGTTTAGACATTCCTTTAACTACACCCACTACTACTACCCATCTAAAGAAAACGTCACTGAGCACTGTCATGTGCCACCCATTAATATTAGAGAACACTTAAGTAGACAATGAGGGAATGCTTGTCTCTCTTTCACATAAAGAAGACTACTTTTTTATCTAGCACTATAAGGAGCTCAGAAAAAGTTGTGAATGAATGAATGAATGATTCATGATTATCCTTTATTTTGTCTCTTGTAGCAATCATGTCCTAGAGAAAAGCTTGGTGCAATCTAGAAGCCAACCTAATAAGAGATGTCATACCTAAAAAGAGTGATTTACATTGTCAATTTGAGCCTATATCCTTGCTTATAATGTAATTTTGGCTCAATATTAACACAATGCTCTAGGATTTGGCTTTCCACAATCAGGGAATGCTTTTTTTCTAACCTGTTGCAAAAACAAGGGGTAACCCTGGAGATGCTAATAGGTAGCAAGCATTAGATTAGTGCTTTAAGGTTTACAAAGCACTTTAAATACATCATGTCAGTTGATCCTCACAACAGCTTCATGAAGTAGGTATCATTTATTATCTCCATTTAAAATATTTGTCAACTTGGTAAGTGACTTGCCCAAGGTCACACAGCTAATAAGAGTCTGAAGCAGGATTTACACTCAGGTCTTCCTGACTCCAAGTCCAACATTCTACCTATCATGCCACTTAGCTATCTAAGATGAATTATTCTCTTTTAAAAATATTTCAATTAATAAAGATACTTTTCTCCTCTTCTCCCCCACCAATACCCCAAAACCGGGGAAAAAGGAAAACAAAATCCTTTTAAAAATATAAATAATCTAGAAAAATAAATTTTGACATTTTTGGTCATGTCTAGTTTTTTGCCATTGTAAAAAGAACTGATACATGTAGGTCTAGATTTGTATTTGTATTTCTATCTCCTTTTCCTTTCTCTCTCTTTTTTTTGCTTTTTGGAGGGCAATTGGGGTTAAGTGACTTGCCCAAGGTCACAGGCTAGTTTTTTTCTCTGTGTGTGTATGTGTTTTAAGTGTCTGACGCCAGATTTGAACTCAGGTCCTCCTCACTCCAGGGCCGATGCTCTATTCACTGCGCCACCTAGCCACCCCTATCCTTTTCCTCTTTAACCTATTTGGGCTGTAGGCCTAGTAATCCTAAAGAATTGGTGAGTCAAAGAACAAATCATTAAAACAATAGATAATGTTGTCAAAGATGATAACAATGAGTTTTTATTAGATGGTTTATTTTCTCCTGCCATTCCATTATTCTTGTCATTTTGAATGCATAAACCCCCTCACCAACTCAGATGGTTTCAGTTATGTTCTGAGGCATCATGGGCTCTTCAGAGGGAATATGAGATAGGAATACAACATAAAGTGATGAAGAAGAAAAAAAGATTTCAGAACTATTAGGGGCTTGCAATTATTGGTTTGACCCTGTGTTTCCTTGGGCAGGCTGTCTTATTTATAGTAAACTTGGGTTTTGTTTTATTTTGGTTGTGGTTCCTGAAGGTCTTCAGACCTGGAATGTATTCATATTATAAGGCCATTACTGTAGATCTTAGCTATTAAAAAACAAATTGTGGGACTAGGCCATTAAAATGCAGTCTACATCACTGACCTTCCTATATTTTTCATAGAACCCTGTGACTTGAATACAGACTATTTATCAAAGTCTAACAGATCTGTTCCTGCACAGCCAGCTCTAATAGCAAAGGCAACTTCCATGTCCCAGAAATTAAAAGTGATAAAAATAAATGATGTGTGTCCTCCCTGAGGAGCTTCCCTGTGTGTTTCAGATTCTGGGAGTTACACCAGAAAAGAAACACACCAAATAAGGTCTAAGAATTACCTTCCAAAGAATCTTATCAGGAAAGGAGACTTATCACTGAAAAACTGAATGAATGAATTTTATTCATTCTTCTGTGCTATACAGACCTGAATTATTTAGTACAGTATTTCCTTGAATAAAAAAAAGGAAGGTGCTAGGTTACTGCCTCTCTTCACCCTTGTCTTTTCTTAGTCTGATGACAAAATAAAATTAATTAACCAAGCAATATGCAGTCTATTTTGTTAAGGGATATGATTTGTTTCAGGTTTGAGTCTTAGGATAAAGAATCTATCTTACATTTCTGTCCCTGTAACCCTGCTTTAGGGGAGACCAACACCAAATTATCACCTCCTTCAAAGGCCTTCCACATCACAAAGAGGGGCTAATTATCTTTATACTCCTCATTTTTCCCCATCCTGAACAAATTTATTAAGTACTCATTCATTCAGTCATCTACTACATGTACTTTTGAGCCTTCTGATTGGGAACATTTGCCTGGATCACTCCTATATGTCTAGATTTCAAGCATTTTACCTTCATTCAAACAGTGCCTAAAATCAGGTAGCATGTACAGCAGCCACATTCCAATAAACCATCTCAGCAGACAGGCTAAGCCAGGTTGAGGATAAACAGTAGGTGAGTTAGCAATGTATCTACCCGAAGCATGTGAACACTTTCCTTGGAATGGGTGGATAAAAACAGTTTATTCCAATGTCCATAAAGGCAGCTGACGCAAGTGCTATGGAGAATTTAGAGCTTGGTCAGACATCAAATATGCCAAGGTCATCTACTGCACCCTGAGTCATTGTCAGTCTTGACTTTTGTCTTGCCACTGGACTTTGATAACTCTAGAAGAGAGAGTGGGGCTGATGATTATGGCAACTGTGCCTCACTTAAATCCAATTTATGTGCAAGTCAAGACATCACCAGTGAAGTTGTTGATTTTCTTTGAAAATGAAGGATAACGACTTAAAATCCAACGCCTTTTATGTAGTAGTCTTCCTTGGTAAACTGGGTAACAGGTGATATTGTCATTAACTCCATCAATCTAAATAGGTAACTTCCTTCAGATGTGACTTTAACATAGGTATTTTTACCTTGGTTTACACTAACATGAAACTCTTTCTTTAAGACTCACCTCAAAGACCTTCTATATGAAAACTTTTCTCATTCCACCCAACCCCATTGCTAATATCCTGCCTCCCAAATGAGCTTGTATTTAATAAGTCTGTTATATTTGTATCCCCAGCACCTAGCCTAGTCTCTATAACATAGTAGGAGCTTAATAAATGCCCTTTTAATTGATATGAATACACTATAGTCAATTCAATTATCCATAAGCAGATTATCTGTTTTGGGGATTATCTGTAACCTCTTTTCTCTATTTTTCTGCCCATCTGTTTCTCAAATTGCTGCCACTCAGGTCAAGAGTGGTAGACATCAGACTTGAAACAAATGGATTGACAAATTACTTAACCTCTTCAAACTATGGTTGCCTCATCTGGATTAAAATATCGTTGGACAAGATGATCTTAAAGGTACCTTTCAGCAAAAATATTCTGTGATTTAATAAAAGTAAAACTATTTTTGGTTCCAATAAATTAGCCCAGAAAATAAAAGATGCTTATTATTTTCACCTAGGTCATTTACTTAACTATTTTTTCATATTTTTTTCCTTTTGTGCTTTATGTGTTGTTTTGGACTGCTGATTGGAATCCCATAGGAGGGAAGGATCCTGCCTAGTTATCACTTTGTTCATTGCCTAACATAGGATGGTGGTGTAAAGGCTAGAATGTTAGTTTTAGAGTCAGGAAGATCTGAATTATAGGCACTCCCTGTGTGACCCTGGGAAAGTCATTTAACCTCTGTCTCAGTTTCCTCAATAGTAAAATGAATCTCATAATAGCATGTATATTCTAGAATTGCAAAAATCAAATGAGATAACATTTGCAAAGTGCTTAGTACTTGGCACTTATCAGGTCCTCGATTAATAATACTTGTTGCCCTCTTTTCCCTGAAACAGTGTAACATGCATATGTTTAATGATGCTTTTCAATGATCACAATGACACCAATCTCCTCTGTTAGCATGGAGTTATGTGGCCTGAACAGCATATTTTTCTTTAGGGTTAATTGTTCTATCTTTGTTTACTAATTTCATGTTTATCTCACCTATAATATCTTCAATAGGAGGAAGTGTGTTTTATATAGTTATAATTCCATTCAAATAACTAAAGGAAACATTTCTTAAGTATCTATGACATTGTAGTTGAGTATAGTGCCAGGGATGAGACATGATCCTTGCCCTCAGAGAACTTAAAGTCTGGAAGGAGGGGATGTGATACTGTACAAATTACTTTGGTACATAATAATGTGTAAAAGTGATAGTAAAAGGTATAAAGCAAAATGCTGTAATAAAGGCTTATAGTTTCATAGTGTTTTACATAACACTTGCCTTATAATAACCTTGTGAGGGAGTTAAATGTGTTATTAGTCCTACATTTTTTCTTTGTTCTGGACTTTTAATTTCATTAATGTAAGAGATTCTCTGTGTGGGTGGAAACTCTCTCAAACAAGATACATCAGTGATTCCTTTGTAACTTGTATTATTGAACAGTTGTCTTTATTAAGCAGGGCAAGGAGAGGTTAAAATGACTTGCAAACAGTCACATAGCTGGTATGTACCAGAGGCAGGATGTGAGCCCAGGTCTTCCTAATTTCAGGGTCAATTCTATATTCAATACACCATGTTATTTCTCCTATTCCTATCTTACAGATAAAGATATTGAGGTTGGATTACATAATAGAGGTTGAGTAACTTTCCCACAGTTAGACAACCAATAAGTGTCAGAACCTGGACTAAAAACCCAGAGTCTTACTCCTACTCCATTATTCCTTTTATAACACTATTTCTGACTCTCTATGATATTCTTACATGCCTAACCACATTTTACATGGTACCAATCACATATTAAGCACTTAATGAATACAAAGGGAACATTCAATCAATCAATAATCATTTATTAAGCACCTACTATGTGCCAGGCACTAAGCTAAGTGCTTTACAAAGAAAGGCAAAAGTTAGTTCCTGCTCTTGAGGGACTCAAGATATAATGGGTGAATAAACATGAAAATAATTATGTCAGACAAAATAGACACAGGATAAAGTGAAGATAATCAATAGAGAGGAGGGACTAACATCAAGGGAGATCAGAAAAAGTTTCTCATAGAAGGTAGGATTTTGTTGTTGTTGTTGTTTAGGTGTTTTCAATTCTCTATGACTCTATTTAGGTTTTTCCTGGCAAAGATGCTGGAATAGTTTGCCATTTTCTTCTCCAGCTTATTTTACAGAAGAGGAGACTGAGTCAAATGGGGTTAAGTGACTCAGGAAAATACATCTTGCTGACTCCAGTCTGGACACTCTATCCACTGCACCACCTAGCCTCCCTTAGGAAGTCAGAGAAGTTAGGAGGCTGAGTTGAAAAGGGAGAGAAGCCTAGACATCTCATTAGAATATAAAAATGTATCTCAAATGTTTATTACTATTAGTATTTTTTTTTAAAGCAATCGGGGTTAAGTAACTTGCTCAAGGTTACATGGCCAGTTATTTCTGGGTGTGGTGCTGAGCATCAGAGCCCAGATTTGATCCAGGTCATCCCGACACTGGAGCCAGTGCTCTTACTCACTGAGCCACCTGGCCACCCCTAAGCAATTGGGGTTAAGTAACTTGCTCAAGGTTACACGGCCAGGTGTTTCTGGGTGGGTGCTAAGTGTCTGAGCCCAGGATTCGATCTCCAGGTCTTCTCAACACTGGAGCCAGTGCTCTTACTCGCTGTGCTACCTGGCCGCCCCTTACTATTAGTATTAATAAGCTGATTCACCTAATGAAGAAAGCAGGTCCGCAACTCAAGCTCACCCTAAAAAACCTTGAATCTTGGGCCCTACTATCCTGAAGAGCTATTCTAATGATTTCTATTAGGTATATTGACGCTTTTACAAATTCAGTGCTTTTTTTTTTTCAAATGAAACGTTCATTAGGAAGATAAATTTTGTTCTGCCCCTTTCTTCTGCAAAAGAATAGCTCTTATTCTCACTATGAAAGAACTGATTTCTGTCATTTAGAATATAAATTCATAGACAGCTAGGTGGTACAGTGGATAGAGCACCAACCCTGGTGTGAGAAGAATAAGATTTAAAATCTGGCTTCAGATGCTTCCTAGCTACATGACGCTGGGCAGGTTACTTAACCTATTTGTCTCAGTTTCCTCATTTGTAAAATGAGCTGGAAAAGGAAATGGAAAACTACTCCAGTATCTTTGCCAAGAAAACCCCAAATTGGGTCAAGAAGAGGCAGACATGACTAATTGACTACATAACAAAAATAAATTCTACCATTCTTATTTGATATTTACCTAGTGTTTTGACTATACAGTGGGATGTCAGAATTAGCAATAAATTCATGACAATATATGCACATAGGCACACTACCATTACACATAGCTCCACAAGACTTTTATTTGCAGTACTAGAATTTTGTTATGATGAATATATAGCTAAATCATATTCCAAGCCTGTGTGTAATAAGGAGGCCAGAAAAGAGTTGACATCTAGCCTCCTTATGTTGAAGCATAAAATATAAAGAAATATAAAGAAGAAGGCCCAGTGGGGAACAGTGGGCAGTATTGGTATGCTTTCATTATTACTCGTGGATCATTTACTTATATGTCTGTATTTCAAGAATGCTGTGATCTCATCCATGAGAGTATTCCTTCTATTAATTCAGAGAGTAACACACATTCCAACTTTCTCATCCTAAGTGATTATTGCTCATGAATTCTAATAAATTCTCCATAAAGATCTAATAAATGTGTTGAAAGTCTTTTTCACATTTTGTGGGTACCAGTAGAGCATTTAGCCTTTCTAAGTTATTATCCATTGATTTCACTTTGTGGCCTATCCACCTGTTTTTCTGATCATGAATTTTCTGAATTATATTCCTGATACCACTTCTTCCATCCAAGTGACCATCTGTATCCTGTTGCATTCATTAAGTCATCCATTTCCAATAAATATTTGTTAAGTTCTTAGTGTAATGTCTTGTGTCATTTTAGTTTAATGGGTAGTTTAAGAATTTAGATGACTTTTATGAAAAGAATAATTTGGATGTCTAAAAGTAGACAAGGATGAAAGAAGTTGAAGGATTCTTGTTGTCTGATGACAGAACAATAGATCTATGAGCTCAGCTACAGCTCAGATAAGGACCATTTTCTTCTGCCTTTTTCCACATGAAATGTAAACATTTAAATCCACTACTAAATAAGCCCACTACTTCCTGACATGATCTATTCTACTTTGCATAACTCTAATTGTTAAGAAGTTTTTCTCATGAAAGGTAAAATTTCCCTCGTCAATGAATTGAATCCCTTTGCTATTAAATAGCCCTCCAAATACTTGAAGAAAGCTATCATGTCCTAAGTCATTTCAAGTTAAGCAATTCATGAAGACTTGAAGCAAGAAGAGGTTGCCATTTGCAATTTTGGAAGTGGTACTCAGTGTGATGAAATCATGGGCACAGGAAGTCCTAAACTCTCAGTATCTATGCATATCTTCAGAGTAGAAAGAGCCATTTAAGTAAGAGCACCCAAACTGATATTCCCTGAAGAGAAAAAAAAATGTTGCTTGAGAGTCCTAAAATTTAAATGGGTGCCATTTGATGACCAGTCAAATATTCTGATTAATTTACAACCACACTCAAATAAATACTCAACTTTGGGACCAAATGGCATATATCCAAAATCCATTAATAGATGTGTAGTGTTTTATAACCTACCCTTAGTCAATGTGTTCTCTTTAGTGTAGTCCCAGGTTGAATCATTCAAAATCCAGCATGCACTCTCAATATGTTTTTATTAGCCTGTCAAGTAGTGGTTTGTTCAACAGAAAAGTGGATTAACTGGTATGAAGTTACATAGAAGTTAAAAATAAACACCCTGCTGGAACTCCCTCCCAGACTCTGTTGACATAATTCTTGCTGGTAATCAACTAACCAGAGAGTTCAACTGTGACCCAGTAGTGCAAATTTACAATTTGTTTTCCTTGGGAATTTGTTAGTAAGAATGGACCCATAAAGTACAGTTTCACTCCGAAATATTTCTTCTCTGTGAGCTCATCCATAATTTAAACGTAGCCATAACCTGCTTAAGGAAACTACCAATAATTAAAATTGAAATAATTTTAGGGGTTTTAAAAGTTCTTGATACACCAAATAGGAATGGGTGAGTTGAGGGTACAGTATGCAAAAACCAGGATATATATATTTTTTTGCCTCCTTTGCTTCACAGAGTCTAAATTAGAACCCAAACTCTAAAGTTATGCTTGCAAAGCTAATTTGACATGATTGTATTCCCTACACCCCAAAGTCTAAGCAAAATAATTGATAAGAAGAACATGGGTAAACATTATGGGAGGAAACAAAAAGTTATTTTATGTAGTGATTTTCCTTTGCATCATTTTTCTTTTTACTTTGCAACATTTCTCAAATTCTGTCATTCATCTTAGAAAAAAAGCATTCTAGACTTCTTTACACAGTAAAAAATGAGAAGTTGTTAAAATTCTATTGAGACACAAACAAGGCATGGAATAATATTTTTTAGATGTCCTCTTTTGCTTTATTCTAAAGACTTTTTTTTGCATTTCTCAGAGCAAATGGAAAGTCTAAAATTCCTTTTGTCCCCTGGCCATGAGTTGGGAGAGGAAAAGATGCATCATTCTGTTTTTCCAACCTTAGAATTATAGGAGGATAAGTTGAAAACTCTAAGGCAGTCTCTAATATAAACCTCTCCTATAAATGAAGAAGCTGGGGTTCTGAGTTGTTACTTGCTAATGTCAGATGTAGCATCAAGATGAAATTTGAACCTAATATCTCTGTCTCTAAATCTAAAGCACTTTCTACTGGATGCTTTCATTGATACTGCTGCTTTTCACACTCCTTAATTCTAGATAGATATTATTTCCTTTTGCACTCTATCCTCCCCTTTTAGACATGCCCATTGCATCATTTTTACTATCATTGCATTTCCTGCACACTGGGACAATTTCTCTGGGATTATGTTCTTGAAAGTAATATATTGAAAGAATGGCATGGCTGGTAGATAGAGTCAGGAAGCCTAAGTTCAGTCCCTGACTCTGATATATACTAGTTGAATTATCATGTGTAAGTCATACAATGCTTCAGTAGTTCAGGAAATTATCTAAAAATATAAATCATAGAGAAGTTGTTGATATGCTTAGGAAGCTTCCACATGAGGAGTTCTCAATACTGATGAAATAACAGGTCTAGACAAAAAAAAGTAACATTCTTATAGTATCTTTACCCTTGCAAAGCACTTTCACATCTGTTCTCCCATTTTATCCTTATATTTCCCAAATTGTCCTAGACAATGCCAGAATGATTTTCCCTGTTTCATACATACAGAAACTGAGACAAAAAAGTTAACAGAATTCTGTAGAGTCACACAGCTAATTAGTGACAGAACCAAGATTAAAATCTGGGTCTCCTAATTCAGAGTGCAAGGCTGTTTCCATGATGCTACCTATAATATTATACACATAGGCCTTAACATGCATATATTGGTCAATTACGTACATCCAAATGGTTGGATCTAAGAGAAGTTTTCTTCCCTTCGTACTACAGATCTTGTGGCTCCCTTATACCCTTCCTCTACTTCCTTAGCTACCCAATCCTGGTCAGTGATTCTCCTCTTTATGTTTGACCTAGAGAAAATAGATTGGAATTCATTGAATGGAGAAGGTAACATTGTCAAATCTATGCTTCAGGAAAATCATTTTGGTACTTGTGTGGGGGATGGATTGGGAGATATTTGGGAGCAGGGAGTCCAATCAGAAAGATATTATAATAATCCAAGCAAGAGTCAATGAGGGCTTGAATTAGGGCGATGGCTTTATGAGTAGAAACTGGAAAAGGAAATTATTAGACTGGACAAATGACTGGATATGGAGGGGGGGTGAACAAGAATGAGTAGCTGAGGATAACATCAGATTTGGTAACCTGGGCAATTGGAAGAATAGTGGTAGCCTCTCTGGTAATAGTTAGATTTATTGGTGATATGGGGCAGCTAGGTGGCACAGTGAATAGAGCACTGGCCCTGAAGTCAGGAGGACCTGAGTTCAAATCCGACCTCAGACACTTAACACAAAAACCAGCCGTGTGACCTTGGGCAAGTCACTTAACCCCAACTGCCCTTCAAAAAGTAAAAAAAAAAGATTTATTGGTGAGATTATACATGGAATTATGGGGACAAAATTGAAGACAGTAATAGTTGGGATTATAGGTATATTTATAGGGGTTGGCTTTGGCAAGTAGAAAGCTATCTTATCAGAGATTGTAATGTAAAGAGATAATGGAGGATGACGTCAGAGGTAAGTGGAATGAGGAAGAAAGAAGAAGAGAGAGCTATTGGTCAGTGGCATCAATATTTTTGGTCAATGTTCTCAGCTGAGAGAGTGAAGGGAAGAGTAGCATGGGAGGCTTAAGGGAAGAAGAAATGGTTTGGAACAATTGCTACAGTCAGTGGAAACAGGGAATCAATTAGGGAGGAGGTGAAAAAGGAGGATTGACTTACTATAGTTAGGATGCATTTGAGATTAGTGAGCATAAATTTGTAGAGGACCTCTCAGATTAGCTTCACAATTTCTTCCAAGTCCATTCAGCAGCATATTAAATAGAACTTTACATGAATGATGGGAGCATTCAAAGGCTGGGGATTAGCAAGGCAGGACAAGGAAACAAGGAATGGTTAGTATAGAATTGAATTGGTTCACAAATGTGTCGATATTAGGAAGGGAGGAAAATGTAATCAGAGCAAGGGTGATGCATTTCAACATTCCTGAGGAATAGAGAAATTGGAGATCACAGTGAGGACAAAGGATAGGTTTAGGATGAGTAAAGTTTATGCTTTATATCTCTCTTATCATACATATTTATATCTTCTTTTGAATAGATAAAAGATAATGAGTAAATAAAATAATTTCTGAATTCTTGAACAGGGAAGTGGAAAACTTGTGGATGTTGGCAAGATCAAGGGTATGATTATGTTTGTGTATACTTAAGCTAGAGAAAAGGTCTTGGAGGTTGTGTAGTTTGAGGAAATGAAGTCAGAGTAGTTGAGAGAGCATCAACCTGTATGTTGAAGGCCCAAGTGTGTTTTAGGAGGTTAACTCCCAGTTATTTATGCATTTTATAGACATTTTGAGCAGACTTACTTTTCTATCTTTTCCCACTGGATTCTGTGAATAATTTAGAGAAACATGATAATTTTGTGGGTTTATTTTATCCAACTATTCTGAATTAAATTTTATGTTTATTTTTAGTTTACATCATTCATTTACACAAGATTTTGAGTTACAAATTTTCTCCCTGTTTTTCCCCTACCTACCACCCCAAAACAGCAATCCCACTGAATATCCCCTCCCCCAATCTGCTCTCCCCCATATCTTCCCCCCCCCCACTTCCAACTTTCCAGTAGAGCATGATGGATCTCTATGCCGCAGTGCCTGTATATCTTATTTCCCAGCTACATGTAAAATAATAATAGTAATAATAATAAAAATATATTTAATTAAACACTTGATTTTAAAACCTTGAATTCCATATTCTTTCCCTTCCTCCATCATCACCCACACTTACTGGGAAGATAAGCAATTCAATATAGGTTGTACATATGTAGCTATGCAAAACATTTCCATAGTGGATATTTTGTGAAAGACTGACTAAATTTCCTCCCTCCTATCCCACCCCCCACTTGTTCTTTTCTCTACTTTGATCCTGTCCCTTTTCAAAAGTAGGTGCTTCCAACTTCCCTCCCCCACCATCCTGCCCTCCCTTCCATCATCCTCCCTCTCATCCCTTTCCCCCCTACTCTCCTGTAGGGTGAGATATCCCATTTAGTGTGTATGTCATTCCCTCCCTAAGCCAAATTCAATGAGAATAAGGTTGACTCATTCTCTTTTGCCTTCCTGTTCTTCCCCTACATTGTAACAGTTTTCCCTTGCCTTTTTTATATGAGATAATTTACCCCATTCTATCTCTCCCCATCTCCTCTCATTATATTCCTCTCTCACCTTTTAATTTCACCTTTTAAGTATCATCCCTTCCTATTCCACTGGTCCTGTAACCTCTTTCTATGTATACCTGTACACATATATACACATACTCACATATGTATTCATATACCCATATACCCTCCTATACATACATACATATGTATGTGTATATACATACATATATACACATATATATGTATGCACACACATTTCTATTCCCTTCAACTATTCTCACACTGAGAAAAGTTTCATGAGTTACAATTATTGTTTTTCCATGTATGAATGTAAATAGTTCAACTTTGATAAGTTCCTTATGATTTCTTTCCCCTGTTTACTTTGTCATGTTTCTCTTGCCTCTTGTATTTGAATGTCAAATTTTCTATTCAACTCTGGTTTTTTCATCAAGAATGCTTGAAAGTCCTCTATTCTATTGAACGACCATATTTTCCCCTGAAACATGATACTCAGTTTTGCTGAATAGGTGATTCTTGGTTTTAATCCCAGCTCCTTTGGCCTCCGGAATATCATATTCCAAGCCCTTCGATCCTTCAGTGTAGAAGCTGCCAGATCCTGGGTTATCCTGATTTTGTTTCTACAATATTCAAATTGTTTCCTCCTGGCTGCTTGTAATATTTTTTCCTTAATCTGGGAATTCTAGAACCTGGCTATAATATTCCTAGGAGTTTTCTTTTTGGGATCTTTTTCAGAAGGTGATTGGTGGATTCTTTCAACCACTATTTTGCCCTCTGGTTCTAAAACACCAGGCAATTTTCTTTGAGAATTTCTTGAAGGATGATTTCTAGATTCTTTTTTTGATCATGGCTTTCAGGTAGTCCAATAATTTTAAAATGATCTCTCCTGGATCTATTTTCCAGGTCAATATCCCAATGAGATATTTCACAATGCCTTCTAATTTTTCATTTGTTTGGATATGTTTAATAGTATCTTGATTTCTCATAAAGTCATTAGCTTCCATTTGCTGCAATCTAATTCTGAAGAAATGATTCTCTCCAGTGAGCTTTTGAGATCCTTTCCCCATCTGGCAAGTTTGGCTTTTTAAGGCATTTTTCTCCTCATTGGCTTTTTGAGTCTCTTTTGCCATTTGAGTTAGTCATTTAAGGCGTTATTTTCTTCAGTCAGGTTGTTGACTCTCATTTCATAATTTTCTTGCATTGTTCTCATTTCTCTTCCCAATTTTTCCTCCACTTCTCTTATTTGGTTTTCAAAATCCTTCTTAAGCTCCCCTATGGCCTATAACCAGCTCATATTTTTCTAGGAAGCTTTTGGTGCAGGAGTTTGGACTTCATTGTCTTTCTTCTGTTACATGCTTTGATCCTTTTTGTTCCCAAAATAGGAGTGTGAAGTCGGATTGCTGTGCTTGCTTTACTTCCTTTGCTTGCTCATGTTGCCACTCAATTACTTGACTTTTGAGCTTTTTGCCACAGTAGAACTCTGTTACCAGAGAGGGGAGCTTTGTCCCAAATCACTGGGTCTTCCTCTGCTGCCAGAGTAGTTGGCTGACCTCTCTGAAGCCTCCACATGCTCTGGCAAACTGGTCATGCATCCCAGGACCTCCACCCAAGACAGTGATCCAGATATAAGCAAGTTAAAGCAAGAGTGATAACCCCTCAGACTGGTCACTTGGTCCCCCTACAATTTGCAGGCCAGGAGCTCTGAAGCAGCCATGTGGTGGTAGCTGCACTGTCATGGTGCCTCAGCTACTTCTCACCCTGGGGGCAAAGGCCAGACTGCACTCCCAAACTCCCTGTTCCTGCAAAGTCTACACTGACCTCTCACTTTTTCTTTGGCACCTATGGGTTGATAATTCTGGAAACTGACACAGCTGCTGGTGATCTGAAGTCCCTCCAGCCAGTGGCTGGTTGTGACTGCCCTGAGGCTAAAACACTGGTTTTAGTGGGTCTGGCTTGGGCTCCCAGAATGCTGTGCTGGGCCCTTCCTTCTGGCCTGCCAGGCTGTCTTCAGCAGGAGGCTAGCTTCTCTCTGTCATTTTGTGGGTTCTGTAGCTCCAAAGTTTGTTTAGAGTCATTTTTCACATGAATTGCAGGAGGTGGAAGCAGGAGCCGTGTGGAAGTCCTGTTTCTACTCTGCCATCTTCTTTATCCAACTATTCTGTTGTCATTGCTAATTTTAATTACATTTTTGGTTGAATTCCTGGGACTTCTTAGATAAAATATGATATCATCAGGTCATAAAGATAATTTAACTTCCTCTTTGTCCAACAAATGTTAATTCCTTCATTTTTTTTAAGCAATTGGGGTTAAATAACTTGCTCAAGGTTACTCAGCCAGTTATTTCTGGGTGTGGTGCTGAGTGTCTGAACCCGGGATTTGATCTCCAGGTCATCCCGACACTGGAGCCGGTGCTCTTACTTGCTGAGTCACCTGGCCGCCCCTAAGCAATTGGGGTTAAGTAACTTGCTCAAGGTTACATGGCCAGGTGTTTCTGGGTGGGTGCTAAGTGTCTGAGCCCGGGATTCGATCTCCAGGTCATCCCGACACTGGAGCCGGTGCTCTTACTCGCTGTGCTACCTAGCCGCCCCATAATTCCTTCATTTTTTTCTTACTTTACTTGTATAGATAGCATTCCTAGCACTGTATCAATTATTAGTGGTAACAATGGATGTTCTCATGTTATCCTTAATCTTTTGAAAAGCTTTTATTGTTTTTCCATGATAAGTAATGCTTATTCTTGGTTTTAGACAGATATTGTTTATCATATTAAGATATTAATATTATATTAATATTATCATATTAAGTCCATTAATTCATGTTGTAGTGGCCTTTTTTAACCATTGGTGTTGCATTTTATATTAGACTTTATTGATATAATCATTTTATTTTTATTTTTTTTGTTAACATAAACTCTTTTATAGTTTTCCTGATGTTGGGTCATTCCTTTGTTTATAATATGAAATTCAATCTGATAATTGTAAATAATTTTAAATCTCTAGTCTTTTTGCTAATTATTTAACATTTCTGTATCAATATTCATTAGTAATATTGATTTATAGTTTCACTTATTCCCTTTATCTCTCCCTGGTTTGACTATCAGCAAAGACCATCATTATATCTTTAGCAGATATTGTCAAATTATATTTTATTTTAGCAAAATAATTTATGTTACATGTGAGTTCAATATTCTTTGAATTTGGATAAAATCTATTTGTAGTATAAGTTCATTTTTAACTTGAATTTTTATTTTTCTCTGTGAATGAACTTACAACTAGTTTAGTTTCCCTTCGTAAAATCAAGTTGTTTATATTCTCTATTTTTTATATTTTTAATATAAAATAATTTTGTGCTATCTTTGTAAATATTCATCTATTATGTTTGTATTCAATTCTATTGGCATATAATTGTTTCCATTTTCTTTATTTTCTCCACTTTGTTATGAATCTCTCTTTTCATTTTTGATCTTGTAATTTGATTTTGATCTCTTTTGAAAATTAAATTAACTGTCTATTCTTTTAAAAAATAATGAAACCTTTTTTAGTTTAATTTCCACTTCAATAGTAGTTTTTCATTTTTATTTTTCTTACCTTTGATTCTTAGAAAATCTTATTTTGTTAACGTGAGGACTATTAATTTGCTGATTTTCTATTTTTTTACTTGTATTCTCAATTGATTATCTTCTTCCTTTTCTCTTTCATTGATAGACGTGTTTACAGACATAAAATTTCTCCTATGAACTGCTTTGGTCTTATCCCATAAGTTTTTCATATTGTCTCATTATTGTCTTTCTTTGGACAAAAAATGTTTGTTTCTCTTACATGATCTCTAGCTCACTCATTTTAAGTGCACATTACTTAGTCTCTAGTTAACACTAATTCCTTTCTTCAAATTTCTATTATTGATTATATATATTTTTTGTATTGTGTCCTGTAAAGTATACATATATGTATATGTCTTTCTGTGTCTATGTGTTCTTTATGCCTTAGCATGTTAATTTTTTTTAAAGTGATATGAAATGCTTAAAATATGTATCTTTATGATTTTTATTCAATAATCACCAAAAGTCAGTCCCCTTTAAATTTTCTAATAGTTCCTTAACTTGTCTCTTATTTTTCTTTGCCTGTTAGATCTGTCTAGGCCTGAATTGCTTCCTAAGTCCCTTTTAATTTTGTTCTTTCTAATTCCTTCTGTGGTTAACTTAGCTGCTGCTTTAAGTACTTTGAGAAGGTGCCATATAGAGTACATGTACATTCAGTGACTATTTTTTTTAGTTGCTCTAAGCATATTATTTCATTTGTTCAGGAAACGTCTAGTGAAGAAACTCCCTATGCCAACATACAATTACAATGGTTCTTTAACTTGTAGTTCTGAGTGTTGCTGGTGGAACTAGGTTTTAAGTGCCTTTCTCATGATCATAGAGTCAGAATATATCACAGGCAGAATATGAACCAGATCTTCTTGACTGAGGGATTCTATCTACTATGCAACACTGCCTTTCTTTATAGTGACACTTTTAAATTATCTATGGTGGCTTTAAGCATAATTATAATCTCTATGCTCAGCATTCTTAAATATATTTTTTACCCTTGCTTGTCTTTGAGATCATGATTGCCAACCCTGGTTCATTATCTATCTATCTATCTATCTATCTATCTATCTATCTATCTATCTAT